>NC_086153.1:227996352-228299382 GCF_035149785.1 Candoia aspera | reverse complement strand
TTGGACTGGCTTTATTTCTGCTCTATTTTTTAACCAATGTTCCTCTTATTATTGTTCAGTTTGTTTCACTGCTACACTCCCTTGAAAACCAAGGGCTCATTTGACCTTATCTATCAGGAGAGCCTACTTGGATATGATCATGTCAACCATAAGTGCCAATTTTCCCATTCCAGAACTCAAACAATGACTTTACTGAATCACCTACCAAGCTAACAGAAAAACCCTCAAGAGCAATCAGAAAGCTACTTAAGTCCATTTGAAGACTAGCCATAGTAATGATAGAAGAGAGAGAGATCCATTGTTCTCTACTGCTGCTGCAGCACTGCAGAGGTGCCAACTAAAACTTTTGCAGTAGTCAAAATCCTTATATTTGGGTCTATAAGAGGAAAGTGTACACTGTTGTTATGAGCAACCTACACAATATTTCCCAGAAACAACTATTCCTACTAATACCAATGCATTCACAGTGTAAGTATGCTGCACATACTTCCTAAGTGATAGGATGTGGTAAATAATATGATAGCTTGCAAGACAGTCTCTAGAAATCCTTGTCTGCACAGAATAATGTGAGCATAATTGGTGTACAACTGGATTTTGATTAGCATACAGGATAGAATGTGATAAAATTGACCAGTACTGACTTTACCATTAGAAGGGAACGCTGCATGTAGAATGGATATGACTAAGATTGTTAATCTAATAGACATCTTCTATATCTAACAGCAGTGCAGAATAGTGGTTAAGGTATCAGACTATAAGCAGGGAGATTCAGGTTCTAGTCTATCCTCAGTTATAGAAGCATATTGGGTGACTTAGGCCAGTCAACCCTTCTAAGCACAATCTATTGCACAGAGTTGTTGTTCTGGGACAAACTAAGAGGGAGTGCTACATATGTCACTATGAATTCCTGAATAAAAGTCAGGTAATAAATATAATTAATAAATAAAATGTATTGTGTGAAAATCCTGATTCACCAAAACCATGACAGGCAGCAGAGGTGAGTATGGGCCCATCTAATAATGACTATGGCATAGTGAAGATTACAACTTGAAATGTAAGAAGAGTAAATAGCAAAGAATATGAATTAACAAGCAACATGAAAGAAAAATAGGTACATTATGTGTCTCTGAAGCAAAGAGAAAGGGGAAGGATGTAATAGAACTGAATGAAGGTGGTCTGATCTTATGGAGTTGATGAATGGATGCAAAGACATGAAGGCTAAAATATATGTCAGAAGGTAGGAATTGATGTAATCTAGGTTGTTATGGTGGATTCTGGTACTGAAGCTGGTTCCAGGGGGAGTGAGCATCACAGGCTGATAAAAGACTTCACAGCCCAGACTCTGTTGCTGGGAAGGTTAAGAAGTTCAAGGCAGCCCCTCCCTAGAGCCTTTTTGAATTATTTCCTTTAGCTTAGTGTAGCAGTTTCAGTCTGGCAAGATTCTGTCTGTAAGATAAGAGCAATAAAGAACTAGAGTTGGAATACCATCTCAGCATTGGTTCTTGTCCTCAGTTCCATGACAGTTGTTGACTGTTGCATGTTCCTCCAATAATGGAGGAAACAGATGAACTCCAGGAAAAATTATGGAATATTCTGAATGAATGAGATGGGGGAATATTTTTTAGGTGTGATGGATGGATGGATGGATGGATGGATGGACGGACAAATAGAGGCAAACAACATGATAGAGTACAGAAAATATGATTTGGCCTTTTGGATTCCAAAGAATTAATACAATGCTATCCAGTGAGAGTCTGCTTAGGAAAGGATTTATTCATTTCAAATACACTATTAAACATAAACATATAAACATTCATATACATGGCAAAGGAATGAATATATAACCAAAACCATAACTGATGTGATTGTTTATGACAGCAGACTGACAGAATTTGTGAAGGCTACAAAGATGATAAAAGTAAGTGAATGTGGAACTGACCATTTTTGGTAGTGTTAAGAGCAGAATTTGGAAAAAAACTGACATAGAAAAAAGGAAAGAAGTGAAAGAAACAACAGTGAAAATAAAACGACTGCAGGTAGAAAATATCTGATTCAATCTGGAAAAGTACTGAATGACAGATCAATATCCCAACAGAAAAAAAAGGATAACGGACATAAGGAAAGAGGATAGGAAAGCTGCTTGGAGCAGGAACAGGAGAAAAAAGATGTTATGTTGGGCCACTGAAGTGTCTGGAGTTATGCTAATGAGAAGTATTCAAAAGGATAGTTGGTGTAATGATGAAGTGAAAGAAACTGTGGATGAGAAAAAATGCTAATAATATGATTGCTGCAAAAGCTATTATATAATGTGTACAGAGTGAAATCTTGATTTAGTAGACCTTGACTTTGGAGGCAAATGAACCAAATTTCTGTGGTGATTTATTACTATACACATAAAAACATTATGCAAATGGCGTCAACTGTCACAATGATGTAATTACATATTTAATGGGCATTTGTAGATAATGGAGACATTTCCTACCAATAAGCATGTAAAAAGGAGGTTTTATTGTATTTGCAAGGAATGTATTCAAAGATACCATGAAACAATTAAAATTAAATGAGGCAGAGAAAGTGCAGAGTGAGTTTGATGAAATTTATAAAAAAATGTTTTAGAAGTGGGTATAGAGAGCTAGAGTGAACAGAATTACAAATAAAAAAGATCAAATTATTTGGGAGGAAACTGAAGTAAGGAAATGCTACAAGGAGTATTTTAGAGATCTGCATGGGAATGCCAGTGATATATCAAGGAGTAGAATTGAAACAAATGCTATAAATGTTTCAATCTTTCAATGTTACACACCAAGAAATGCTGTGGCAATGCTGAAACATGTTAAATGCATAGATGGTATAATTGGAGAAATGTTAAATATGGATGTGGTTTGCTTGTGAATAGCTGTGTGACTTTGTTTAATGTGTGTGAAGACTGCATTTCTGCCTGTTGATGGAAGAATGACATCATTGTTCCCCTATATACAGGGAAAGATAGCAAGAGGGAATGTTTAAACTAAAGGGGGACTCATTTGTTACGTGTGCCTGGGAAGGTGTTAAGCAGAATTATGTTTAAAAGGGTATAAAAGGTGATAATGAGCAAAATTTGAGAAATAATATAGGGCTTTATGCTGGGCAGGGGGAATAAAGACCAGATATTTGCACTTTAGCAGGCCACTGAGAAATACATTAATATAAGGAAGAACGTTTAAACATGTTTGTTGATTTACAGAAAGTGTATATTAAAATGATTTTGCTTGATTTATGGAATGTTTTGCAAGAATATAGGATTGAAGATTGGTTGTTGACAGTGATAAGAGCTATATATAATGGAAGTAACTATGCCTGAGAATAAATGTTTCTGACATCTCTAATGACGAGCACTGGAAAAAGTTAATCCGAATCACATACCTTTCTGAGCTCAGATCAGTAAAGTCTATTAGGAAAAATGATAAAGTAAAAACACAAAAATTCGAATGAGTGTTTTACTATTAAACCTCTATGTAGGCAATTCAGAGCAGCCAGCTTATCTTCTTTCTTGTGCTCTTTCAATATAAGGAAAGAGAAGTTTGTTTCTTCTGAGAAGGAGGGGATGCTGCACCTAGAGATAGTTCTGGAAGCAGCTGTTAGTGTTTTTATCATTATGGGAATCAGCTTTCTCAAAATTGAATGCTTAGTGAATGGCACAATAGTGAGCAAGGAGAATGGCAAGGATGTGTAATGTCCCCTTGTTTGTTTAATGAATTTATGGATAAATTTACAAGGAATGCTTGTGGTGATGGTACATGTGTGTTAGTTGCGGGTATGAATTTATGTGGTCTTCTGAACTGATGATGCCGTGTTGTTGGCTGTGAATGCAAATGATTTGCAATGAATGTTAGATAGACGAAATGATACAACAACAAGAAGAATGGATCTGAAAATTACTATATTAAAGAGCAAGATAGTTGGGTTTGACAGGAAAAACTTAGTGAACAATTGCAATTTACACATGGAGAAAAGTTGAGATACTATATATGTTTGATAAAATGCTTCCTAATGTTGGGAAATTGAGAGTGACATGTTAAGGCATGCAAATGTATTAGATAGTATCTGATCTGCTGTGATGAATGAATGTTGAAAGTGGCTGTGTGAAACAGTGTGTTTCTGTCAAGTTTGTCTGGACAGAACTCTTCTATTTTTCTTTTGTTTGGAAGTAAAAGTTGGATAATCAGCAGAAACTTCAAAGTAAGCTGGATTCAGTGGGAATGGAATGTTTAAAAAAGAGTGCACAGTAAAACAAAAAGAGATTGTCAAGAATAAATGGGTGATGAATGTGGATTGAATACAAAAATGAGTAATCATTTCTGCAGAAGTATGTTGAAGTGGTTTGGACTTAGAGAACGAATGAGGATCAAATTGCAAAACACATATATATAGGCAAGGTGTCATGTTCATCGTTCCAATGATTTGTATACATCGTAACGTTTCGCATGTCATGTTTCTGATCCATGTCTATCACCTGCGGGGTGAGGAATTCCAGCCCTGCCGGGCTGTTATCTTTCTGTTACCATGAAGGAATGTGTGTTTGGGTTATGACATGCATTCAAGGTTGCTTTCCCAGGCAGATGTGTGACGCTTGCCAAGGCTGGGAGGGGTGGTTGCGATGTTGGGGTGGGGGGTGGGATCGGCTTGGAGGCGAGGGTTTTTAGTTTGTATTTGGCGCGCTTTTGCTTATTCTCAGCTTTCTTCGTATTTGCATACTGTCCTTTCAATAAATCAGTTTTATTCACTAAACTCTGGTGAGACTGACTTCGTTGGGATAAGGCAATCATTACACAAGGTCAATGGGTTGAAAGGGGCATAAAGATGAAGAAAATTGTAGTTGGAGGGAGTTGATTAAATTCTCAAAAATGGAGAGATGTTTAAATGCAATGTATAAAGTAGCATGTAAGAGTTTCTTCTCCCACTGACTGGAATGACTGCTAACAAAACAGGGAATGGATGGAAGTGACCAGCCTGCACACAAGAGAGCAGTTGCTAGCTCTCTTAATAGGAAAAGGAAGCTAACAAGAGTGTTGCTGTCCTAATTGCTTATATATAAGGGTCTCGTTTGAAAGCAGGGTACTTGCTGGAATTCTTGTGTTGTATCGTTAACCTTTCTTCTAATAAATACTATTAATCAGGGCTCTAATAAATGCTATTATTGAGGTATGGAAAAATCTAATGAATTGTATTGGTGTAAGGTCTTTTTCTTATTTCATGACCTTAATTGCTTTGTTATACTATTTCTTCTCCTCTTCTGCACTCTGCACAACACTGCTTACTGTAAAAGGGAAAAACGTGATGGGTATGCCTGTGTTTACACCAGCTCGGATGTTTTGGTTGATACACATTCAGTGGATGGCCTCCTCTTCTCCATTTATAATTAAACCGTATAGTTTCAATTTGTACATCCAAAAATGTGGCAGCATTCTTGGAAAGATTGGACACATCAAATGCGGGCTTGGTCATTCCTGCCTTAAAGAAGCAGCTGAGGGACTGAGCAGATATGAGTGATGATGATTGCATCACTGTGCAAAGTTTATTTTTTCTGTCAAAAAAAAGTTGGTAGTGAGAATTTTTGTTTAAAAAAGATACACAGACATCAAAGCTTCATAAAGATTGTAAAGTGTAAATACTAATTTAAACCAGCCTTCAAGGGCTAAGATGTATATGCCAATATTGCACCAGTCTTCTCATAATCCTTGCCAGAGACAATGGAAAAATATAATTTGCTTCCAACTTCTAGGTACCCAAAACAAAGGAAAACTAAGGGGATATTTTACGATACTAAGAAGCCTAGAGGCTTCCATTTGCTATTTTTCATTCTCTTCTACTTCATGAATACATGCAGCCCCTTGTAAGTATTTAATTTAAAATATTAAGTTGCTGAATAGTCAAGGAACATGAGAAGGCTGAAAGAAAGGATGCAAAATACTAAATAAATTTACATGACAATACAAAAAGTAATGAAGTGCTTTCTGTGCAAAATGGTGTGATAAAAGTCAATATATTACCTCAGAAATAAAAAGAAGAAACAAAAATAAGAAGAAACTGTAAAACTAGTGCTCTAAAGGAAGAAAATCATAAGAAGGGCAGGATGAACAATATCCAAGCAGATTCTGCTCAGAGAGATAAAAAATAACTAGCTTAGTTAGACTTACAATATTCAGTTTATTTGGAATTCTGCATGTGGGACTTTCTGTTTTGTCCTTTCCCAAACAAACCCTTTTTTATATCCAGGTTTGGCTATATGGTTTTAAATAGAAAGTCTTATTAAACCCTTTCTCATGTGTAAGACTGCCGAAAGGTATCTATAATTTGTGTTCACAGGCTCTTCCCAAGTCTTTGTTAAGTGCTGTATTTCTGGGCTTTGGTTAGGAAGATCCAAGTACCTTCTCTTCTATTATTTCTGCAGTTTGGCTGAAAAAGAGAAGTCCTTGGCAGAAAGCTAAAAACATCCCATTTGAACAGCCTTAGGTGTGTCAGAAGATTCAGCCTGATTGGTGGCAGCCTACTGAAATTATTTCTGGGGACTCCCTGGAAAAAGGAGTACTATGCGCACACACTGAGGAGCTTCTGGGGGAAAGACAGAATATACTGTAAATCTTAAAAAAAAAGAAAAAAGTGGGGGGTCTGCTTAGGGCAGTGTTTCTTAACCTTGGCAACTTCAAGATGTGTGGACTACAACTCCTAGAACTCCCAGAATTCCCCAGCCTGCAACTGGGGAGTGGCAGTCCACACATCTTGAAGTGGCTAAAGTTGAGAAACATTGGCTTAAGGGATTCAAGTCTTAAAATCATTGCCATTCCTAATATATATCACAATCATCTTGAAGAGGTTAAACAAAGAGTCAGTCAGAAAATGAATGCAAAAGAAGTCTGTCACCGTTCGGTAACTGCTATTCCTTCTAATTTATTTAGTGAAAGGATCAGACATGATCCAGAAATCATACATGCCTACTCATCAGATTTCAAGGACACTCTGTGCGGCTTAATAGCAATGAATGTATCGCATCAGCTCTAGAGCCTGTACATGCAGGCTAGCATGGATAAGGGCTATGATTTTTTTTTATAAATAAAAACCACAGCTAAAATTTTCATTTGGAAATACAGAACTTTGACATACATATTTACACACATTTATGATGTAAATAAAATAATTGCTTTATTTTTAAATAATGTTGCTGACATTCAAAATCATTTCACTGGAAGGAGGACAAAGCACAGTAAGTGCAACGAAGTATCATATCAAAATATGGCAAAGTGCTACGGTATTGCTTCCCCATCTGATGCTGCCAGACTGTTACTCCAATCATCTCATCAGTATATCCATTGCAGGGTAAGCAATCTGGATGGCACCATGTTAAAGAAATATTTGATCAATAGAGTGAGGAGGATTTGGATAGGACAAATACCACTCATGAAAATTTGTTTTTAAAAACATTTTTTTCCTATGTATCTTAGCAGTCATTTGTGCTTGGAACTGAGGGCAATTCCAAATGGCAAATTAAACTGTTTCTGCATGGCAGCTTAACCTGCTGTTCTTAAGGCTGACCATTCTGGATTGCAGTGGCTTGGCAATGAAGCCAAGTTGGCACTCAGTCTGAATGATAGACACTGCAGATCCTGACTGGTCTTTCCACTCCTTCCTGCCCTTTCCATCCATGCAGGGGAAGCAAGCCTCAATAGCTGGCCTCTGTGTGGGCAGGTTTCCCAGTTCCTGCCTTTTCCTTTTAGGGACTGTTCCCTCCCCCCCTTTTTTTTTAAGATTTTAATCCTGCCTTTATTATTTTTTATAAATAACTCAAGGTGGGAAACATACCTAGTACTCCTTCCTCCTCCTATTTTCCCCACAACCACCACCCTGTGAGGTGAGCTGGGCTGAGAGAGAATGACTGGCCCAAGGTCACCCAGCCGGCTTTCAGGCCTAAGGTGGGACTAGAACTCACAGCCTCCTGGTTTCTAGCCTGGAACCTTAACCACTAGACCAAACTGGCTCACAGTTTGTCTCTACTTCCTTACTTCCCAGATGTTTGCTGCCTTCGCTTCTCCTTTGCAGGTCTTTTTTCTCTTGACAAAACCTATCTTTTTTTCTTTTTCTTTTTTTGTGCCATTGCTGCTTTAATGTTGTAAAAATTAAAGGGATTGTTCCCTGGTTCCTTTGTTCCATGGCAGGTCCATAGGAACTCTGTAGTAAGGAAGAAATTCTGGTTCAGCTTTATAGAGGCAAAAGTAGAATTCAATAGTTTCATTCCAATATACTCATGTTGCAAGACTTAGGAGGAAGAAAAAAGAAAGAAATGAGCTTTGTGGTACTGTGGGCATGGGAGAGGCAAGGGGAGCATGTTTCACCCAGTCTGGGCAGAAAGCAAAACAGTCTGGGAGATGTAAGGGCTGAATGGAGTGATGAGCTTCTAGAGAGTATAAGAAAACAGAGTGAAAAAAGTTCATTGACTTAATGGGCCATTGCTGGATCAACCACAAGATTGATGGAAGAAGCATGAACCAAAAGAGAACTTGCACATTAAGCTTAATTACGTTCAGAAATAAATTCAGTCTTCACACTGTAGTTAGATGAAGAAAAATAGAGATAGCTTACTTTTATTCAATAGATCTGGATACAGATAGGTTCATATAGAAAGCACTTAATCATCACTGATTCTTTGTAGACACTTTCTAAAGTGCAAGAGTTGCATCCTGCAGCAGCTTCTGCTTACAGGTCTGCCAGAAGGGTAATGGAGATTGTTAATCCCCAAGCCCAAGAAGAAGGAGGAAGTGGAAATCAGGTGACCCATGTGACTTCCCACAAACACAATAGAGATGCTTAGCTAGAGAGACCCCCTTATGCTTATGAGACAATGCTGAGTTGACCCCTGATAATTCCAACACCCCTTCTCAAGTTAGCATGTCTCAGAGTCCACAAGGTTCAACTTCTTCTGCAGTTCTTGATAACTGCTCCTCGGCAACGGCTTTGTGAGAATGTCCACAGTCATGTTCCTTGTGGGACAACAGTCTAGTCTGACTATTCCTTGCTCTTGCAAGTCCTTTACTACATGATACTTAACATCAATGTGTCTAGTTCTCCCATCAATCTTTTCTGACTGTGAGAGTCTAATACAACTTTGGTTGTCTTCGTAGATCTGAATAGGGGTGGAGTCCTCTATTCCCATGTCTTCAAGCAGTAGCTTGAGCCATGAAACCTCTTTGCATGCTGTAGGCTGCTTACGGCTTCCCCAGCTTACTGCTCTACCCCCATAGAAAAATACATACCCACTAGTGGATTTACGATCAGTAATGTCTTCTGCCCAATCTGCATCTGTAAACCCCACTAGTTTAGGACTGTCAGTGCCTGGTAGCTTTAGTTTCAGGTGTATAGTGCCCTTTAGGTACCTTCCCACCCGCGTAACACCAGTCCAGTCTCTCTGTGTGGGTGCGCTGTTTTTTCTGCATAGAACATTTACTGCAGCTGCTATGTCTGGCCTAGTGGTAGTGGCTAGATACAATAGCTTACCTATGGCATTTTTATAGCCATTGTTCTCAGGTAAAAGTTCACTAGGTTCCTGTTGCTTGTGGAAACCTGTTTCCATTGGCATTGGCATAGGATTGGCATTTTGCAGTCTTAAGCTCTCCAACAGTTCTAGGATCTTTTGCTTCTGGCTTAGAAGAAAGCTTCCACTTTCTTCTTTTTCAATTTGTATCCCCAAGTAGTAGCTGGCATTGCCCAGATGCTTGACTTCTACTTCTTTGTTCAGGTTGGACACGATTTCATCAAAGTCTCTTTTGCTATTATGGCAAATCATCAAATCATCCACATAACGAAGAATGTACACCTCTCTGCCATTTCTGCATCTTGTGTAGAGACAGGGATCAGCTTTGCCTTGAACAAAGCCTTGCTTAAGAAGTATTTGGTTCAACTTCTTATTCCATGCTCTTGCTGCTTGCTTCAGGCCATAAATCCCCTTCTGAAGTTTGCAAACGAGTTGCTGTGTCTTGGGATTGGCGAAGCCTGGAGGTTGCAGCATGTACAGTTCTTCCTCTATCTCTCCATGTAGAAATGAAGTCTTTAGATCTAAATGTTCAACAGTCATGTACTTTTGTTAATAGCCTTTTGTGACTAGTCTAGCTTTGTACCTTTGTACTTCTCCATTTTCATTTTGTTTGGCTTTGAAAACCCATTTGCATCCTATGGCTTTCTTGCCTTTTGGTAGTTTTGTCAAAGTCCATGTTTTGTTCTTGTGTAGAGCCTCTAGCTCTTCTTGTCCTGTTCTCTTCCACTTGCTTGCTTCATCTGGTGGCATTTGCTGGACTTCGTTCCATGATGCAGGTTCTTTTGGTAACTATGACCTTGCGAGGTAGGTGAGTCTCTCGGCTGGAACTCCTTTGTTGGGTCGTGATGAGCGTCTTGGAGCAGGTTCAGGAGTGGCATTTAGCGGTTCAACCCCTTCTGCATCCATGGCCTCATCATCTGACTCTGGTGGAGTTTCTGCCTGGGCTTCTATCTCCCTCTGGGTTGGTGTGGTGGTTGTGTCTTCAAATGTTGGGCTAAACGTATCAAGCTGGTAACTGCCACTGTTGGTTTCTGTGCAGTCGTCATCAGCATGACCATGGTAGCCTCTGTCTCGTTCATTGAAGTACACCACTCTGCATGTGCTTACTTTTCTTGTCTTTGGGTTCAGGATTCTGTATCCCTTGCTTCCTGGAGCATACCCAATCATGATGCTTTCTTCAGCTCTGGGGCCTAGTTTGGATCTCTTCTCCTTTGGTATGTGTGCATAAGCCTTGGATCCAAACACTCTCAGATGCTTTATGCCTGGTTTGCATTCATGCCATAGCCCAAAAGGTGTTACCTTGTTGGCTTTGATTGGCAGTCTATCCTGTAAGTATGTAGCTGTTAAAACAGCATCTGCCCAGTATTTGTCAGGCAGATCTGCTTCTAAAAGCATACATCTTACCATGTCCATTAGTGAGCAATTTTTCCTTTCTGCAACTCCATTTTGTTCAGGTGTGTATGGAGTGGTTAGTCTGTGTTCTATACCTAGTTGTGTTAGGTATGTTTGCATGATTTGTGAAATCAACTCACCTCTGTGGTCACTTTGGAGGGCTTGAGGGGTTCTATTGAACTTGTTGGTCACCATGGCTACATACGCTTTCAGCATGTCCGCTGTTTGGGATTTCTCCTTCATTAGGTAGGTCACACAGTATCTGGAAAAATCATCTATAAAGCAAAACACATATTTATTTCCGCCTGCTGATGCTTGAAGAGGTCCACACAAATCAGTGTGGATAAGTTCGAGTGGCTTGGTTGCCCGCCTTTCCCTTTGTTTGGGTATGGCTGGTCTTGTTGCCTTTCCTTTGATGCATATCACACATTTTGATTGGCATTTATCATGGTTGCTTATTTCAAAATCTCTTACCATGCCTTCAGTTTTCATTCTAAAAATTGAGTTAAAATCATGGTGTGCAAAATGTCTGTGCACTGAGATTAACCCAGCTTCCTCCATGGAAATTGTCTCTAATTAACAACAGGTGGTGGCACTGTTGTCCTCCTTTTGCTGCTGACAGGCAAGGCTGACATCTGGTGGCGGTTGTTCACAGTGCACCTGGTAGATGCCATCCTTTTGAAAACCTGTAACATAAATCTTTTCTCCACTGGTGACTTTACATTGTCCATTAGCATTAAAAATCACATCAAAGCCTTTGTTATTCAATGTTGAGACACTTAGTAAATTGGTTTCTAAGTCTGGCACACATAGAAAACATTTGCTATGAGATCTTTGTGTTCACTTCCATTGAAGCATCACAATGGCACACTTCCTTTTCCTTGAATCAAAGTTGAATTGCCACCTCTAATGTTATGCTTCCTTCTGTGGTTTCATTTAGCTCACAAAAGTCACTTTTATTCCCACATAGATGCCTGCTGGCCCCCAAATTGATTACTGATCATCTAGGACATTTATTGGTATCAGCTTTATAAACAGTGTGTAAAGCCTTTTCACTTTTAAAAGATTTTTCCTTGGATTTATCCTTGAAAAAGTCCTTCTTGTCTCTGCAGAACCATGCGATATGTCCTGGCTTTTTACATGAATCACAGATAATGGCTCCCTTTTCTTTCCTTTTGTTTTTCTGATGTGTCACTGATTGCTCTGGCTCATGTCTACCCTTCATTGCTAGGTAACCAATGTCTCTGCCAGGCTCTCTATTGTTATGCAAATTATTTTGCTTTCAGCATTCTGACCTGATCGCTCCAAAAATTAAATTTTTTCCCTTCTATATTCAGATCAGCAACAAATGGAAAAAAATTATTTGGTAAAGTACTAACATAAAAGACATCTTAAGTTTTTCGTTCATGAGATTCTGGACTGTGCTCAGCTGATCAAAGATTGCCTGTAGCCTGATCAGGTGGTCATTTCCATTTCCATTGTCTTCCAAATTGCATGCATGCAGTTCTTGTAACAAAGAGATCACTTTCTGATCATCAGCTTCTGAGTATAGGGTGCATAAGTTCTCAATCATTTCCTTCACAGTAGAAATATTTTTAATCTCTGCTAATTTGTGATCTGGAAGAGATCTAGCAATAAGAATTTTAGCTTTCTTATCCTTTTTCTTCCACTGGTTTTTGGCTTCCTCCCCATCCTCTGGTTTAAGTTCAGGTAAATCCAGAGCAACTAAACGATCTTCAAAATCTAGCTGCATCCTCAATCTGAATAGCCATGCTGAGTAATTATCCTCAGTCAGTCTTGGTATGGGGGAAACTCCCTCCTCTTTCTCCATTGTTCAGAGAGAAGAAAAAGAAACTTTTCTGAACTCTGCCTTTTTAAATGTGCAAGCAGCTTTCTTTTGGCTGTGAGGCCAAAGACTTTTCAAAAACAGTTCTTGGTCAGTGTACTGGACTCTGCTGGGCTGCACTGGTCTGTTCTGGGGCCATAACCCTTGATGGAGTTTTTAAAGGTTAATAAAAGAACTCCAAGCACCTAAGAGCAATCTTGCAGAGTAGAAGTGTGAACCAAAAGAGAACTTGCACATTAAGCTTAGTTATGTTCAGAAATAAATTCAGTCTTTACATAGTAGTTAGATGAAGAAAAATAGAGATAGCTTACTTTTATTCAGTAGATCTGGATACAGGTAGGTTCATAGTAGAAAGCACTTAATCACCACTGGTTCTTGGTAGCAGAGGATGGTTGGGAGAGGGCTGCATTCCTGCAGCACCTCCTGCTTGCATGTGTGCCAGAAGGGTAATGGAGATTGTTAATCCCCAAGCCCAAGAAGAAGGAGGAAGTGGAACTCAGGTGACCCACGTGACTTCCCACAAGCACAATAGAGATGCATTTGCTAAAGAGACCCCCTTATGCTTATGAGACAATGTTGAGTTGACCCCTGATAATTCCAACAAAGATGATAGAAAAATGGCAGCTGCCAATCAACCCAGGACAAAATGACAGCCCAGGGCAGTGACCAGCCCCTGGAGTGAAGGGGGCATGCCAGGCACTGTAGCCAATCAGAGTGGGGCCTTCACTAGATGAGAAGGAAGTACTGGCAACCATCTGCTTAGAACGGCTTATAGCTTAGGACAGAAAGCAGCAGTTTTGAAGCAAAGCCAAGCTTCAAAACACAGGCAGGGGATGCATTTGCAGTGGGAGTAGATGGAAGACAATGTCATCTGTCTCTGCACTCAAGAAGTGGTAGGTGGCCTATACTAGTGATGGGCACAAGCAGATATGCATCTGCCCTGAGAGATTGATATCACTAATAGCTTTAGTCTATCACTGCTAGCAAAGCTTTCTGGGTAATTATAGATACAATCCCAAGATCCCATTGGTTTAAACCTGAAAGGGCAGAGTCATCATTTAAGAGAAAACTACAAAGGAAAGATTGGTTAATTTTGCGAGATAGCTGAGTAATAATTATGAGCTGCCCAGAGTCATTGAGAGTTGGGTGGCATACAAGTTTAATAATAAATTATTATTACTATTATTATTTCAAATAAGATAAAGTGATTTGATAAAGTGGTTTAATTGCAAAGGGAATTGAAATTTATTCCTGTACAGCACTTCTGGTATTTTTTATTCTTGCACTGTAATTGCAGTTCTAGAACCTTCAAGCAACCACATGCCAATTGCTATATTGTCCTAAATACAACATAAATTAAAACAGCAGCTTCTGTATCAGAATGACACATGTATGATGACATTGTACTGAATTACATATACATTATGACATCAGATGCAGGTAGGTAAGTCACGACAGTAGTGTGATGACATCATTGGGGCCTCCCTTGCCTCCCTGCAGATGCCCATGAATTAGTCTGCAGAAAAGTAACTGAAGCTTTTAGCACCTTCATAAATCTTAAGCAACATTTGGATAGGCTGATTATAAAGTTGTAAGCAAGACCACCAACATGTTTCTCTTTGCACAAACAGGAAATGTTGGTTTGCATTGTCTAGTTATGTATTTAGCCCCACACTTGCCGCTGTTTATTGTTTTGCATTATGGTTCTAACTAAAGAACATTTTGCATTTAAATATTAGCACGTTTTGTTCTAATCAAATTTTGTGAGATTCAGGTAGGTGGAGGTTACATAGCCAACTGCTAACATTCAATAGATCTGGAATTCTGTGTGCATTATCAGCCTACACACACTGCCTATATCTGTGGCAATAAGGTAAAAAGGATGGAACTGAAAAGAAATCTTCCCTTCTTCTAGCACTAACATTTCTAGAACCCAAGTATGTTCCATATTGATGGTTCTTTACATAACTGATTATCTTAAACTAATTTAAAAACAACCTTAGGATCGGGATAAAGATAAACATAATGTAAAAAAACAAAACTCACAGTATTTTGTAGCTGTTATGGGAGCTCTAATTGTTCCAAGATCATGTCTCCTATAGATATAATTATAGGTATGCTTGTCTGCCTCTCAGTAAGACAGAAAAAAAAATGCTGATTGAAAGATAGGAAGATCTAAAATGCAGAATAAGGTCCACAAAAACATTTTGCACAATTATTGTCTAATAAAATATAATAGTATTTTAAATGCCAAATATGTGAAAATGGCATTCTCAAACCCTTCTTTTCTTGAGATCAGCTTTCATTGCCAATATCTGGGATTTGCGACAGAACTTTTAGGACCAAAACATGTACACATCTGCTTCACTATCAAAGTTCCACAGTCTCAAATTCTTAACATTAGCTTCTTCTATGTTCGAAGTTCAACATTTGTTGAAATATTCCATTTGTTTTAGTTTTAGCCAGGATGGATATACTGTATGCTGCACTCCATTATATACTGTTTAGAATATAGTAATCCATAGCAGGATAACCTAGTTATTAATCTGCTTTATAGCATAGAATATGCATTTGGGCACAGGCCTTTCATATCATTAAATATTGTTCCTACCTGAAGGCTGTGCTTGGTCTGTGGTCTGACTGTAAGCTAGGACCAGCTTACAAGACTTACGTACATTCAAAGTCGGTCTCACAGTAGCTGCGGCCTTGCTTTTCCTGGTCTTGTAATGCAGACTTGCTGATCAGGTCTCCAAACCGTTCAACAGCCAAGGTCTTGTCCAAATCCTCGTCATCCTCTGTGCCAGGAAAGGCTGCCTCATCATCCCCACCATCCTGCACATCAGTCAATAATATCATCAGCCAAACAAAAGAGTGTCTCAGTACCATCCCTTATTCCAAAGGGGCATTGAAAGTGCATGTTCTCCTCACTTTGTCTGCTTTTCCCAAATAGCGCCCTCAGTCATATTTCCCCACTGTACAGCCTCAAAACAGTAGAAGGCATTGTAGGATTGTTGACCCCGATCCCAATTTCAAACTTGGACCTTTCGTTTGACTGTGCTAACCTGGTTTGCCTTCATCTCCAGATTAAGAATCTAGCAGAGCTGGTTGCTTGGATATCTGTCCAGTTATCCCAAAACTGTAAAAGTGAGGAGACTGTGCCTGGGTGTATCAGTTCCAGACCCTCCTTTACCACCCTCATTCTCCACTCCCTTCAGGATGAATCTGAGTAAATCTGATATTTAAACTGTCAAGTTCCATTCCAGAAGAGGGAGACCCTGGGATCTTCTGCCTCTTCAGGGAAGCAGGCAGGGATAGCACAGGTCAAGGGACACGTAGATTGACCCTGGAATATACAACTGGAGGAGAAATATACGCAATATAGATCACTGTACTCCACATTACATCAATCGGGAGTATCCTGCTGGCTGCCTACAAGCCCTTCTAAGACCTGAAGTCTTTTTCTCTCATCTCCCTTGATTTCTTTCTGAGTCTTCATCACAGGGCCCAGATACCAGATCCTCTCCTCTGCCCCAAAGTCTCCCTCTTTTTTGTCATTTCTACAATTTCTTCATGCCTCCAGCCTCAAGGATATAAACTGAGAAGAGGACAGGAAGAAACAATTGTGAAAGTTTAATCTTGGGAGCTCTCTCAGTTTGGGGACTTTCAGATCTTCAGCTCCAGCCACTGGTAAAAAAACATTTCTGTCAATTTAGCCTGAAATGCTGGTGCCAAGCTGTTGTGGACTCCTCAGTTACTATGGAAACACAGTAGGCCCAGCAATGGCAGGTCTTTGCTGAATCAGAGGAAGCAAAACAGGTCTTAGCTCTCCAAACACAGCAAGAATAATTTAGCTTTAGAGAAATAAGGTGAAGACCCTCATAGGACTCTGCCCTTCTGTTGCCCAGACAGGTGAGTTTCTGCATCACTACCACAAAGGCAAGGTGGTTACCTCAAGTTTTAATTAGAGACAATTTCCATGGAGGAAGCTGGGTTAATCTCTTGGCATAAACGTAACAGAGAGTTCTGTGCCATTTCAAAGAGTAACACTTTTATTACGGCATAATTTTTGGTGACATATAAGGAGCATTGTTTGTGAAAGCTTACTAGATGCTGTTATAGATTTGTTAGTATTTACAATGCCAGGAATTCTTTGTTAATTAAAGACAAGGCTTAGCCTTGGAACTGGTTTTCAGTGACAAAACTAATTCTCACTATGTATAAATTATGACAGGACACGAAGCATATTTTAGAGCATACTGAGTAGTTACGCCCCATCTTAGAAATAACATGACTGTCGGTAAGGACACACAGGTGAGTGTCCTAAGGGACTTCAACCCCTCGACCCATTATTTTAGACATTCGACACTGCTTTGTAATAGTATATGTGATGGCTTTTGAAGCAGCCTATCAGTAAACAGTCAATTTGCTTTTGGTGTAAGGCACAGGGCTGATACAGCATCAAATTTCCTTCTTATGGAAAATTACAGAGAGCCATAGAGCTAGAGACTCCAAATGTTATAAATTACATCTTAATGGTTTCATTTAGCGGACTTCATTTGGGGACTAAAAATGAAACAAAGGACAGCCATTTCTTACAGAAGTATGTTTTTCAAATTCAAAGTGGTTTGCTTTCTGTGTCGAAAATGTGTAAGACCCATTTTTTAACTATATATCACAAAATAAATCCCATTACCTGTTCACTTGGGGCAATTTTGTAAGCATAGCAACAGGGTAACATTATAGTTCCAGACTGACCTACTCTTCCAAGTAGTTAGGTATTATTGACTTGAATTAAACTGTAGATTCTTGCCATATTAGCAACAGATCAACATTATATAGCATGATATAACAGTTTCTCTTATTCTTTGCCAACTGCATTGTATGTAATACTACTATTTTTATTATAAAACAATAGTAATAAGACAGGCAGTATAGAACTTTATATGATGCAGCCAATTATATAAAATTTTCTGTTCACAGAAAGTTAATTTCTCTAGTCTTTGAAATATCACAAGGAAAGCACACCAATGTAAATTTAGAAAAAAGAAGTGTCCTCGTCTTTCCTGCAGCTATCTGTACTGTTTGAAAGCCTCTCTGAAGATCAGGGTGGACTTCCTAAACAACATAGAATGAGAAGAATCACCAAAGTCTGTCTGAGGTCCACCCTATTAGACTATTTATTAGATTTATATTCTATATTTCCTTAAGATGCTCAAGGCAGCATACATATTGCTCCATCTCCTGTTTTATCCTCACCACAACCCAGTCATATAAATACGGCTGCGAGATTGCAACTGGCTCAAAGTTATCTAGTGAGCTTCTGTGATTGAGGGTGGACTTGAACCTAGATTTCCATTACCTTAACTGCAATATAGTTAAGGTAATGGAAATTACCTGCACCTTAAATATTATACCGCACATCTCTCTCCCAAAAAGCTCCATATTCCTCATTCCACTAGGAGCCCTCTACTCTCTAGAGAAGATTTTTGGGGAATGCAGATGATTGCAGGGAGAAGAAGAAGATGATAAACCTATTTTCCTATTTATTGCTAATATCCCATTTCCGAATACGAAAAACGCAAAATATTGGTAGTGACTTCAAGGGAGTAAATTGTTAATCTGTTGCAGGAAAAATCAATTGAAAGTCTTATGGCACTTTAAAGACTCAAAAAACTAGTACTAAGCTAATGTCTCAGTAAATCTGTGTAGGCTTTAAAGTGCCACAACATTTTTCCAAGACTTCAAATCTTTAAAGTGCTATAAAACTGATAAAAACAACCAGTGGTATTTTTCAATTATGGGACCAATGAACTTCTTAGTCTAACACAGTGCTTGGACTCAGAAGAATGTGAGTGACTTCTAGCTAAAAGGCTTGTATTTCAGTAACTTTTCCTAATTTCCAGTTTCCATATCTTTCCATTTTTGCAATGCTTGAAAATCAATCATCAAGGCATTTTTTAAAATTACCTGCTGC
This sequence comes from Candoia aspera, assembly GCF_035149785.1. Classification (NCBI taxonomy): domain Eukaryota; kingdom Metazoa; phylum Chordata; class Lepidosauria; order Squamata; family Candoiidae; genus Candoia; species Candoia aspera. Next base: position 228,280,608 of record NC_086153.1, on the reverse strand, counting down.
ACATTAGTGAAGATACCTCCCACAGGAGCAGTGTTCCCAGCTGCCATCTTGGTTTATGATCTATGGGCCGTCATGCAATGTTTGGGCAAGTATCAACCCTTCTCTTTCATTAACAGGCATCCAATAAGTCTGAGGCGTGGCATAACCTGTGGAGAAAGGACATAAAGCATTGGCAAGTGGATCAGAGAAAGGGCAGGAAATTGTAACTACAGCTATGATGATTAAGAGCTAATGGAAAGTAAGAGCCATTGTTCAGAATCATGCAACACCTTATGCATGACACTGAGTTCTAAATTATTTATAAGCACTCAGAAAAGGAACCTGGATATTATTGTGGACAGTTCAGCAACTTGCTTGGCTCAGATTCCATATGGGTAAGTGTTAGGATGTACAAGGAATGCATAGCACAATAATAATTTAATAATTCAGAAAATCATGTGCCATCTTAGTCACTAGTTCCATGAAGTAATGAGCAGAATGGGACTGAATGTCCATTGGATGATCCTGAGAATTAACTGAGTAGACTGGGGACTAAAACAATACGAGATCCCACAACAGATGTTTGCAAATAACAAACAGCAAACAGAACAAATAATACAAGAGTTAAATGGCAGCCATTTATAGCTAATCAGAGGCGTAGTTATCTCTCCATTTCTGTAATCCTTATGTAGCCACTGGGTCTCACAGAGCAGCATCTAGTCTCTGAATAGCTGTCTTGGGATTTTCTGACTGTTCTTCAAAATAGTTGGACAATACGAAGAATTGCTTTCTTTATCTTTGATTTAAAAAGGACTTGTGAAAGTATTTTTGTTTCCCACTGGGCTAGATTTAATTTTTTTATAATCTGTTTCAAGATCAGATGCTGATCAATGTTCAGTTTGTATCTCTGTAAATTGATTAGAGGCAGCCAGTTAATAACTACAGATAGTTTTCTTGAGAAGAATCAGGAGCAATCATGTTCTTTAGAAGAACAAGCAACTGTCCCACTACAGCGGAGTTGTTTGTTGCAAATGGACACATTAAACTAATTGTAAAGACTTAGTAAGTAAACAAATTACAACATTAAATAAAATTTAATTATACACATATTTTAGATTTTTAGATTGCTGACCTGAACCAGAAATAATTTAAGAGTTCCTAAAAAGGCCATGCAATCAGCTCATCTAAAAGCATCACTTTATTATATAGCAACTGTTAAAAAACTTACCTGTGCAAGTTTGTAAAATCCTGGATTGTGTGAAGAATTTTATGAAATGCTTAAATTAAGACAGTTATAGCTTTGCTGGGGGGAAAAAACTGCCCTTGGGCAATTATAGATATTGTCTAGAAGAACAACACTATTTTATTATAATGCTCTAAATGGTAAAAATTCTTGAGTGGAGATCAGTTCCTGATGACCATACAGACACAACCATGCAGTTTTCTTGGTAACACTATACGCAACTACAATAGCGAACTTTAATTTTTAAAAATGCATTCCATTTTTAGTTTTGATTCACTTACAAAACTTCCAAATAAGGTTTATAATAGTGTGGCCTGCTGTTGATAAACTATTACCTCCTAAATAGTACTAAAATAAGCTTCATAAATTTTAGAGAGATTGTTCTGAGGATGTCATTTACAGACTTCTTGCACTACCTGGATGGTAGCACCTCGATTCTGAAATATCCTCCTCCAAGGGATACAAGTGGAACAGATATTATAATCTTTCAAGTGCTACATTAAGACTTACTCGTTCTGGCATTTTAGAAGGTCATATTATTATAAGTCATCCAAGGGAGGACCGTTTAGAACCAAGTTGAATACTTTATTTATTTATTTATTACATTTATGCCACCATATTCCCACAGGACTTTCAGTGCTTTTACAGGAATAGACAAATAACTAAAACATCTGCGTTCCATTTAAAAAAAGAAATGTTAACAACATACAAAAATCAAATTCCCCTGCCCCTAAAAAATAGGTGTGAGATCCCAAGTGTCCTCTGGAAGAGCTCTGTTTTCAGCTGTTTCTGCAAGGTAGCTAATGTCAGATTACTCTAAGATTAGTCTTAGATTAGTCTAAGCTGAAGTGGGAGGCCATTCTAAAGAACCGGCGCTGCTACAGGAAAGCAGTGTCTCCAAGCCTCACCCCTGCCAAACCTCCCAAAAGTGGTGAACTACCAGCTGCTTTTTCCAGCAAGTTTGAATTTGTCAGGCCAATTCTAGTTTGTGAACACAGTCCTGAAAGCATAAATTAAACATTGGTCTTCTATTCACTTATATTATATTAATAATTATATTATTACTTTGGATGATAATGCTCAGAGTACAACTCTGGAGCTTTCTTTTACGTAATACCACTCATCTATCCAAAGGTATACATATCCTTAACATCTGATTATGCTCTTATTTTCTTTGCTGCTGGTATGTTCTCTCCCATGTGCTGAGACAGCAAATTTTGAGATCCAAAATTGTATTCCGACAGATTTGTCAAATAGAGATCCCCATCAGTTTAAACCAATATTCCTGACAGGATTAAGAAATCATGTATTGTACAGCACTGCAAAAGTTCTAACATTTTAAAATATGAAGCATTATTATGCAAATTTAGTTCTATTAAGTTTGCTACTGTTAATTCTGATTGGCAATAGGTCTCTAGAAACTCAGGGAAAGATCTTCCTTTCCTTAAAATTCTGAGCACAATAAGACTATCATGTTTCCTTTCCCATTTCAATCTCCATATTCACTGCTCTATAAAGAGCAGCAAGTGATGCTAAACCTAAGGCTTTTACAACTGCATAGCAGAGAGAGGAAAGACTTTATAATGGTGGGAAAGAAAAATAAAATAAAATGTGTTCTCTTCCTATTTTGGGAAACTTTTATCTCACATACGTTTGGAGACATATATATCATCCTAAACTCATTAGAGGAGGACTGGAATAAGAATGTCATAAATGACTAATAACATAAATGGATTTATTAGGAGTCTCCTACTTGAGCACACCGGCACCAAGGCATTCTTAGATCTTTCCAGACATCCACAAGCCATCCTACCCAAAGACATTTTTTGCAAATCACGCACTTGAAAGTTGGGAGACATATTTGAAGAGTCTGTTCAAGCTCAAAGAAAGAAAAGGCAAGAACAGTTGAGGGCTCATTGTGGAGTGCTGGAGTTTGTGGAGATGTGATGAAGATGTGTGGCAATAGGATTGGGAGGAAAAGATAAGTGGCCAGTAGATTATACATCATACTCATAAGCTAAGGTTCAAATGGTAACTGTTCTAAAAGGCAGAAATTTAATCACTGGAAATTTGTCCATGATGGATATTTGGAACTGCAGGCACTCAGAGGATAGAGAGAAGATGCCTAAGAGGAATATCACTAAAAATAGGATATAGATCTGTGGAAACCCCACCCTTGATACATAACTCCTGAGATAATGGCCTAGAGTGTAGGAAACAGGAAAGGGACAGCTATGAGATCAGGAGACAAAAGGGTTCTTTGAGAAGCAGTAGCAATAGAGGTGTTTTTTGTTAACAAGATGAAGATTTTTAGATGATGATTGGGAATTTCTTCTCTTTAAAGTAGGGTTTCTATCTGGTTTTCCTGGCAGAGCTCTTGTATCCTGATGAGCAGAAATTGAGGAAATGATGCTTGGAAATATAGGAAGCTGCTCTATGGGGGGTCATCTAACTTAATACTGTCAACATTAACCAATACAGTCCTTCAAGGTTGCAGGCACGAGTTTTTCTAGCCCAACCAGGAGATGCCAGGAATTGAATTATGAGGTACAGTCTTAAGAAACACAGATGAGCTTCTGATGTGCGTACTTCTATTAAATAATTGATTGACAATTAATGTATTAATAAATGTGTTAATTTATTATTATGTACTTTGGACACTTCTTCTAAAGATTGCTGTTAATGAGTCAGATGGGCCACTGGCCTAGAAAATAAAGTTACAGAATAGTTACTGATTCTTAAGGCATATCAGTCTTGCTTGCAGTTTATCTTTCTCTCATATTAACTGATATTCTCTTACACAAATAAGAGTCTGGGTAATCAGTATCAGACCATTTTGCATTCAGACTATGGGCATACCATATTTTTATCTGGCATTTATCCACTGGTGAATGTAGTAGAACACTGTTCATAATTTAGGCTTTTCAGACCTATTGCAATGAATAAGGAAACGCAATAGGAGGAAGAAGAGGACAGATTTGATTAGAGACAGACGTCACTCGCAAATTATAGATTGTTGGTGCCAAAAGGAAACAAGGAGAGAGGGACTGAATATGCGACATGGCAAGAAACAATTGCTTAAAATCTCACATTGTGCATATCTGAAGTTCGGATCTTACCCTGATGAGAAATGGATGAAGACATACAGCATGTACAGAGGCACAAGAGAGAGATAATTTTTACATGTGGTTTGCTATAGTAAGAGGAATTGCCTTCTGTGAGTAGTACTGGAGCTCACACCCTCCTCACAACCACACCCTCTGAAACTGAAGTGTTGGCCACTAATTCCAAATATGCAGAGTTGATGACAGAAATGTACCTTGTACTTGTTCAAAGATGGTCTATTCTTTGTTACTGCTACATTTTCTGTCACTGAGCCCTGCCATTGAAAATAGTTTCCAGAGCCAAGTTTTACCTCAAATAAAATCCTTATGAGCAATAAGGAGATGGTGATTCCTTGCCTGAGGGGTTGCATTGGTTCTCGTCTGGTCAGAGGACTGCAGATTTAACAAGCAGGACACTACTTGCACTTCCTCTGGCATGCCAAATAGACTAGATCGTATGCTGCTGAGAGGTGGGAGTGTACATACACTTGCCCTCGCACACATATGTGTGCCTCAGCCCTTTTCTCTCTCTTGCATTCACTAAACAATTGTACGGCATACTTACATCCTGCAGTCTACTACCCTGGCAGAGGCTTAGAATGCCCTTTCTCGCCAAAAGGATTTGACACTCTGATGATTGGAAGCTAAAAACTCTTCTACAATGAGGCAAAGAGAAGAGGAAAAGCTCTTCTAAAGGGATCCTATCATAGAAACCCAGGCGCTGCTTGATGGGGGAAATCTCTGCCTTGCACCTGGTCACGTCAGGGTAATGGAGATGCTGGATCAGAATGGGAGGGAGGCAGGCAGGAGGGGGTGGGAGGAAAAGAGGTTATACAGTACCTTGCAGCTGCTGAGAAGGAGAGCTGCTTGCCTCCAGCCAGGGGTCCACAGAATGCACACTGCTGCAACTGCCTTTTTTGTGCCCTCCTTCCTCCTGAAGATCACTCAACATGTGTCCATTTCCCTGCTAGTGGCTCAGGTAGGGTGGCTGGGCTAAGACACCACCACCACCACCTCCTCTTCAGCGCAGCAGCTTTCTGTTTCTACCGCAGGCAGCCATCCACCGCCACTGGCTCTGCTTAGAGACGAGCTGCACATTGGCTGCTCCTCTCCTTTATTTGAAATTCTGTGTGGTGGTGAGCTGCAAGGCTATGAGTCACTCGCTGTTTTTTGCAGAAGCAGACAGCAGCTGAGCAAGTGGCTATTCTGGAGAGGGAGGGTCACAAGTAGCTTCTCTGATCCAGGGACATTGGCATCACTGTGCCTAATTAGCATGGTACTGGGTTGACCCTCTGTACTTTGTGGGTGGGCACCACAGCATACTCTCATTTATGCTTGTATGTATTCTCCCAGTTCCACATAGTTGTGTGTGCATTCTATTTCAGTGTACAGTATTCCATATACGATGTGAGAGTTATCGTGGTCTGTTGGCTAAGCCACTGTCAGTGAGTCACTGAATGTTGCTTCCTCTTAGGAATTCTTTAGTCGCCCATCTCAGTCTGCCCCCTTCCCCCCCATGTACCATGAGGGATAAAAATACTTTCAGGGCTGTTGTAAGAGTGATTACTGGACAATGCATGTGCAGCATTTAAGCATGTGTTACAGTTTTATTTGTAATACAAATAAATAATCAACCAATTAAAGAATTACTCTCACATGTACTATAAACAACAGAAAATTCTTGCTGATAGACTGTAAATGCATTGACATGCATAGGTGTACATTTAAAGCAGCTTCTAGTTTTAACCCGATACTGAAGCCAGGTTAGAAGTTAGGGAAGGAAGGGTATTTTGGTTATCAACTGTAATAACAAATCTGTCCTTCATACTTGTCTTTCTTGTTAAAATCTAATTATTAATGCAGTTTTTTCCCCTTGGAAATTAGAGCTGGTTATTTGACCCTCAGCTATTTTCTCAAAAGGATATAAGCAGGAATGACAGGAGCAACTGTTGGTGCCTTATAATAACTCATCTAACAAGAAAAGCCTTGACATGAAGATTCAAAATTTCTCTCTAAGAGCAGATGAAGCAGGTAACATATTAAAGATTCTAAGGGCACTTCCACCTGTCAATGCTTTTACATTTACTCCCTAATCCTCTGGAGGGCATTTCTACACAAGGCACAAGACTTCTGTGAATCCCAGAAGTTTGGCAAGTGAGCCAATCTTCTGCTGACTCAAATGTAACCCAAATCACTCTCACTCACACACAGAACAATGTCAGTCTTTTTATAGTGATGAAACTCTGCAGAGTAACCATTTCACCATTGGAGGAACTCTGCTTCACCCCTCCTTCTGGCTCCAGAGTTTCAACCACACCACTGGCCCTTTAACAGATATGCTAAGTGCAATGTGATGGACTTGTCTGCCTCCTGTTTCTCTTTCACTGGAGTGTGTAGATATGCAAAGCACCAAGCTGCCTGAGTTTTTTTTAACTCTTTCCCTTTTGCATTCAGTGAAGGGTTTGGGGATATTCCAGTGGAATTGAAACTTGCAATTAATGTAGAAGTGCCTTTTCCATAACTTCCTTTGGCCTAAAGGTACTGTATGATTTTATTTAGAATTTGTTGCTTCTTCTTCCCCACCACTGCAGTCTGCAACCATGGTTTGAAGCACTGGAAGGTTTTTTGTGTGTGTGTGCTTTCGAGTCAGTGTTGATCCTTGGTGATTGCCTGGACTGGTCCCTGCAGTTTTCTTGGCAAGATTTCAGAAGTGGTTTGCCATTGCCTTATTCCTAGGGCTGAGAGAAGGTGACCAGCTCAATTAACCCAACTCAAGGTAGGACTAGAACTCAAGGCCTCCCGGTTTCTAGCCAGGTGCCTTAACCACTACACCAAACTAGCTCTCTACAGATAGTCCCCGCTTAACGACCATTCATTTAATGATGGTCTGAAGTTACGACAGCCTCGGAAAAAGTGCTTTACAACTGGTATTTGCACTTAATGGCTGTTGCAAACCATCACATCACCCCTGTGGCCACACGATTGCAATTTGGGCACTTGGCAGCCGGTTTGCATTTACAACCAGTTGCAGCATCCTGCAGTCATGTGATTGTGATTTGCAACCTTTTTGCAAAAGGTTTTTGCAAAATGTCTATTGGGGAAGCTGGATTCGCATAACAACCATTGTAAAAATGGTTGTAAAATCGGGTCTCATCATGTGGTGACTCACTTAACAACTGCACCGCTTAACCAATTATCTGGTCCCTATTGTGGTCATTAAGTGAGGACTACCTATATGGGGAAAGTGCTTGGCTGAAAAACTGGTGACATGATAAGGCCTACCTTGTGGCAATGAGTGGCAAAACGTCAATATTTCTCCGCTCTTATTGTGTCCGCAGAATGCCGCCTGGTGGCCCTGTTTAAGATCTCTCATTCCCTTTTGGGTAAGGTGGACTCAGTTACCCACCTACAGAGCTGTGCAGAGGAGTTTTCTGCGCATCCGCAGGATAAAATCGTTCAGATCTGTTCCAAGTTGGACTCTAAGTGTGAGGCACAGTCTGAGGAGATACCGAGGGAGGGTACTTACCAGGTTATCTGGGATCGGTTTGATCCTGTTGGGCCTGAGGAAGTGGACAGGATCCTCCAGACTGTGAATGCCACCACGTGCCATCTAGACCCATGCCCTTCCTGGCTGGTAAAAGCAGCCTGGGAGGTGACATGTGGTTGGGTCCAGGCGATGGTTAATACATCCTTGAGAGAGGGGGTGTTTCTGGCTGCCTTCAAGGAAGCTCTGGTATACCCCCCCCTCAAGAAACCATCACTGGACCCTACTGTGCTGAACAATTTTTGTCCTGTCTCCCACCTTCCCTTTTTGGGGAAGGTGGTTGAGAAAGTGGTGGCGTTACAACTCCAGAGGATTCTGGATGAAACAGATTACCTAGACCCCTTCCAGTCAGGTTTCAGGCCAGGATACAGGACAGAGACTGCATTGGTTGCGCTTATGGATGATCTCTGGTGGGAGTGGGATGGGGGGAGTGCATCCATCCTGGCTCTTCTTAACCTCTCAGCAGCTTTTGATACCATCGACCATGGTATCCTTTTGGGACGGCTCAGGGAGTTGGGGGTGGGCGGCGTGGTTTTGCGCTGGTTCAGCTCCTTCCTCCAGGGCCGGTCCCAATCTGTGGTGATAGGGGATGAGAGGTCCGACCCTCGAACCCTCTTGTGTGGGGTGCCGCAGGGTTCGGTTCTCTCTCCTCTTGTATTTAACATCTACATGAAGCCACTGGGTGAGATCATCTGTCACCATGGGATGAGGTAGCATCAGTATCCTGATGATACTCAATTATATATCTCCATCCTGGGTGAGGTAAGCGATGCAGTGTCTGCCCTGTCTCAGTGCCTGGCAGCTGTGGGTGCCTGGATGGGGAACAACAGGCTTCAGCTGAACCCTGGTAAGATGGAGTGGCTGTGGGTTGATGGCTCTTCTACATCCAGGAAGTTCTTCTTTAGTTCTGGATGGGGTTGCACTGCCCCATTCAGACCTGGTGCAGAACCTGTGGTCCTCCTGGACTCGTGACTCCTGCTTGAAGAGCAGGTGGCAGTCGTGGCCAGAGGGGCCTTTGCACAACTTCGTGTTGTGCGCCAGCTATGCCCTTTCCTGGAGTGAGATGCCCTCCGAACAGTCACTCATGCCCTGGTCATCTCCCATATAGACTATTGCAATGCGCTTTGCATGGGGCTACCCTTGAAGTGTACCTGGAAGCTTCAACTGGTCCAGAATGCAGCCGCGCGGTTAGTTATTGGTGCCTCTAGATCGGCACATGTGACAACACTCCTGCGCGAGCTGCACTGGGTGCTGGTTTGCTTCCGGGTCCAATTCAAGGTGTTGGCTATCACCTTTAAAGCCCTACATGGCATGAGGCCAGGGCACCTGAGGGACCCTCTCATCCCCATTACATCGTCCCATCCCACCTGGTCATGCAGAGAGGGCATGCTACGGACCCCGTCAGCGAGGGAATTCCATCTAGCAGGGTCCAGGAGGCGAGCCTTCTTTGCAGTGGCGCCCACCCTTTGGAACATTCTGCCCCCGGAGGTGAGGCAGGCACCTTCGCTCCCAGCCTTCCGGAAGAATTTGAAAATCTGGTTCTGCCACCTTGCTTAGGATGGGAAGGGCAATAGCTCTTCCTGGGGGTGGCTGGCACCATAGTACCCTCCCCATTGAATGAGAGCTTTTCGCTACAAGGATCCTATATTTATCTATTTATAATGATGGTCTGTATTGTAATTTATGTTTTGTGATTTTATTTTGTTGTAAACTGCCCAGAGTCCCCCTTCGGGGGAGATGGGCAGTGACAGAAATGTGAAATATAAATAAATAAATAAATGTTTCTTTAACAGCTTTCAATGGGATTTTTAATAATATGAGGAATAATGTGTGGTAGCCAGACAGCATCAACCCATTAAAAAAAATGAGTGGGAGGGATTACCAGACAAATGTTCCAAAAGAATTCTAAAAATTAATTCAATTTCCTTTTTGGATGGAATGGATATTTTTGTGATTATTGTTCTAGAACCAACATTACTTTGCATGGGGCATTAACTGAATGATAAATTTTTGCGTGCTGTTATTGGTCATGTGGGCGGAGACCACTGGTTGTGATCCCAGCTTCTAAGGTCAGCGGAGTGATCATTGGTGAGTTTAAAAGTAACTCACCAATGATCCAACTACCTTGGAGAGGTAAACAGGGTTTCTCAACCAGGGTTCATTGGCACCCTAGGGTTCCATAAGAGGTCACTAGGGGTTCCCTAGGAGATCACAATTTATTTAAAAAATTATTTCAAATTTCGGCAACTTCACATTAAAGAGGTAAGTTTCATTCTTTTATTTTTAGTTTAAGAACACTGTTAATGCATATATATAGGCCTACACATGAAACAAATATAAATTTTGTAACTTCTGGCCTATATTTGAGCCTGAATGTGCAGGGGTTCCCCGAGGCCTGGAAAATATTTCAAGGGTTCCTCCAGGGTCAAGAGGTTGAGAAAGTATGGAGTAGAGCATGGAAATGAAGCCTGAGAAAATGTCCTCAGAAGTGGTTTGAAGGAGATTAGTGGCTGTCATCCAAAGACTTGAGATGTTAGTAACAATGAATGAAAATAACTGCTTCTCCTGAGCTTCTGCAGGTCCTGTAGTAACCCTCACCAGAAAAAACAGAAATAAAAACAGTCTGGTGCTTTGCATGACTGCTAGTGCAGAGCAGAAGACAAGGGAAAACTGATCAAATGCATCTCAATTTCACCCTGCTCTTTTTATCTGAGCTGCAAAGGACAGTTTACAAAGCTGTCAAACTAGAATTTCCTTTAGAGATCTGAAGCTCAGGAGACAGGAGCAGGGATCTTTCCAATAAGGAAAGTAAGCCACTGGTTTCCCAGGGGTTTCAACTAACTAAACCAAGCTGCAGCTGAATCAGAATGAATTAGCTCAGCTCTTCAGCACTGTTGGCATCGTAAGAACACAGAAATCTAGTGTGCTTCCAGTTTAGTGCAGAATCACACGGGGAAGCGCCCAAATGCTTCAGGGACCAAGAAACTATCCATTTTCCATCAGCTAATGGGTTTATTATTTCTCCTCCCTAATTTTTAATCCCTTTTCCTAAAGCTTGCTAAATGGTTTATTTTTATATTATTCTCATTAATATGGGATCCCAGCTCTTAATATTCTCTGGTTGTGATTGTAATTTAGAAAATATGGATTATGGATAGAATTAGTAGCTATAATTACAAACTGGGGTGGAGCACCATAAATAAGTATAAGTAATTGTTTCCATACTTCATTGATATATGTAGTGAGCAATTTCAGAAGCTCACCCAAAAACAATTTAGTGGCAGCTGATTTTTATTTTTTCCCCACAACATCCAGACTGTTTAAATGCCAGCTGCACATTTTAAAATAATGCAAGGGAACCATGTTCAGGGCCAGTATGCTCAATGGTTATGAATGAGAACTGTAGTTTTGCATCATTTAGAAAGCTGCAAGTTACCCATCCCTATACACCCAGAAGACAATAGCAAAATTAAAATGGGAAGTACACAAGAACAAATGAATATGGTCATGAATATTATAGAATTGTGGTTTACAGTGGATGTAAATAAAAGAAAAAATGATTGAATTTTTGCTAATGTAAATCATAATCTAGTTTTGACTTGCCGTTATAAATCAGCTTTTTAAAAAAGGGAATCTTGAGACTTTGCTGCAGCCATTTTACGGCTGGGTTTATGCAGCACAGTAAGCCATCTGAAATGCAAGAGTCCCTACTTACTGTTCTGGAAAGCACTGAAAATCCTCTTCCCAAGCTCTCTAAACAGGGTTAAAAATATTATGCCACGTATTTGGAGGCTAAACCGTGAAAATCAGTTCCAGGTTTAAGTTCACAGACACCCAGAAACTATGTTGGAAATTTGGTTTCAGGAACGTGGGACATTGCTTGCTATTCGGATGCCCGAGGTAGGGGTGCATTTCTGAAGGTGGTTTTTGTTCTAAGTGGCATTACGAGCTTTGGCTATTCCTCGTGGAGAACGAGGGATCAGATGGCTTTGGGAAAATTTACAAGGCGGGTTGGGAAAGTAAGCAAAAAGACCCCGAAGTCGCCGTTACAAGGAACTAAGGCGATGGCGCGGGGCAACTCGGAAGGTACCATACAAGAGCAGAGGCGGGACCGATTCCCTCCGTTTGGCGGAGTCGGAGGACAATCTCTACAATTTTGTACGTGCTCTATGGTAACGCGGAAGCGAGTAAAGGACTCTGTACCTTGTTTTCTATCTATGGTGAGGTTGCATCGATTTCCAGAGGCGGGTTTTTCAGGTGGTGGAGAGGCTGCGCGAGCGTTACCATGGTTACCTCCATGCCGGCTGGCGTTGCCTGTATCATGTGCTTGTTGCTTTGTCTTTCCTGCGACAGGCTTCCCTTTCCTGTCATAGAGCGGGAGGAAACCTAGTAATTCCTGTACAGTACTCTGCGGCCTGCTTATGGTAGGTAAAAAATTTCCTCTGGTCTTCTGTCGCTGAGGGTTCGTTGGAGGGGTTGAGTGGAAAAAGGGCTGCTGCCCCTTGCTTAAATAAGTGGAGGGGGTTGGATAATTGTGGTCCTGTCACGCGCCTGCATGTGAGTATTGCAACATTGGGTTTAGGAAGCGCCTGGGTTGGCCTCGGAGCCTACCTCGGTTTAGCTCCAGATTTTGCCTGGTGGTTCTAAGTCTTTGCACAGAGAAGTTTATTTCAATCACTTCTTCACTGGGGTTTGACTTTTTCTCAGGTAGGGATTGTGGCTTGCCAGTCTCTGCTTTAATGAGCGTGTTGGTTAACTACAGTTCTTTTGAATTAGCTTGCGTTGAGATACCTAAATGTGGCTTGAGCTTTTTGGTTCCCAAGAAATTACCATTATTCCGTTTTCTTTCCCTCTGTCTTTGCAGATGGCACCCTCTATGCCCAAGAAAATAACGCTTCAGAGTCTATCAGAGTTACTACAGGATTCTGGTGAGGCTCTAATGGTGTGGAGAACTTTACTTTAAAACATTTGGAAAATGGTCTTAGCTGTACTCTGGATGGAAATAAATTTATATCCTTGGGTTTGCCTTGCCCTTTTGTCATGGGGTGTATCTATGCAATGACTGCTTAAATTAATAATAATAGTGGGTTATTATTGAAGCTGTGGGTTTAGGTGCAGCAGAGTTTTAGACAGGAGAAAATAATTAATTGAACTTCCATTGCTAGTGTTATTAAGCAAAACACAATGAGTGTTTTTCTCTCAGCGTGTACTGGTAATAGATATCCAAGGTAATCCAAACTCTATGGTGCATGTATTAGGTTAAATGGAGATATATTAGAATGAGGTTTTGCCCATGTATTGTGTTAAATAACTTTCTCCAGGGATATACTTTTCACCTCTGCTCATTCTTCACTGAGAAAGGTTCTTTTAGATGTGTTTGGACAACACAATGAAACACAAATTGCCCAACTGCTTTTTGTGGTTAGCTTATAGTTCTCTGCATAGTATGAACCCAGAAAATTGGGTTGATCAATAAACGATGTTTCACTTAACTTGTATAACTGTATTTAAACCTTTATGCTTTCTGAAAGGTTCTGTAGTATAAGCTCCATACTTCCCTAAGTGTCATTTCCAGAAGAATAAATGTTGTTTCCTTTCTGCAAAGCATTTCTTTTGATAGCGCTTCTCATGTATAGTAAACTTAATTGCAGCTTTTCCAGTTATCTAACTATGTAATCCAGAAGAGGTGCATTGTATCATTGTAGTGAATATAATACTTTAAGTATAAAGGGGGGTTGTAGTTCAGGAGAGTGCAATATACTTTGTATATCACTCTGTGGAATGTGTAGAGTAAGATCTTCATTTCTAGCTAACATCAATTGAAATCTGTAATTTGCACCCTATGACTTTAAATGTTAGACTTTATGGCCGGTATAGCAGTAGATCTTGACTCTCCAGACACAACCCAATATCCAGAAACTTGTTTACAGTAAAAGCCCACAGATAAAGCATGGCTTTATTACATACAAGGTAGAAGACAGAAACACAGAAATCAAGTGTGGTTTTTCTCTCTCATTCTGTAAGTCTAGGATTTAAATGTTAGGCCTTTCCTTCTTGCCTTTTCAAGACAATGATAAAGTGTTGCTCTCTTCCCAGTCTTGAGATTGGGAGGCATATGCTTAGTGTTTACATAATGATTCTGTCTAGCCTGACAACCACTCATTCCTCCCTTGCCAGCTTCATCCCTTATATCAAGGGTGGCAAATATGACACTTTTACATTATGTTATTGACCTCCCTTAATGCAGTTATTCTATGCAGTGAGTATACATTGATCTGTTAATGCTAATGTTTCTTTTTTTCTTCAGGGGACTTGATTCTGGATGGTACTAGCACCTTGACCTTATTCACTTCCACACTTCAGATTCTCAATCAGATCTTTGAGCAGTATCTACTGCCACGAAACCAGAATCATGGCTTCATTGCACTCTCATCACACCCTGCTGAAACATCTGCTATTCTTCAAGCCCAGTTTCTCTTTGATGTCTTGCAAAAAACTCTCTCACTGAAGGTGTGTCCTGAAATGTGAGGTTCTGTGAAGTAGATATCTGCTTTGGGGAAAAGCTGATACCTTGCAGTGGGGATATTTTGGTTGTATTGATATAACTGAATATTACCACTGTGTTGGATAATTATGATAGAATGGAGGAGCTGTGGTCTTCAGATTTTGCTGAACTGCAACTTTCAACAACTCCACCCTACATAAACAATGGTGAGGGATTTGTAGTTCACCAACATCTTTGATTGATTATGTGCCATCAAGTCATTTTCAACTACTAGCAACCTCATAGATAGATTCTCCACCAACTTCTAGAGGGCCATATGTTCCTCCACCCAGAAATTTGGATCAGTGCTGTTGAAATTCTATCTTAGAGATGTTAATTTTGCTTTCACATAAGACATTTTGTTTCAAATACTATGGAATCTTAACAATCTGTATATTAACTTCAAGCACTGAGAAGCATCACAAATTGCAAATCTAATAAAAATATGGGAGAGGGGAAGACTCCCTAATGCAAGTTGGTAAAGAGCAAATTAAACTAGATAGTATAAAGCTCTTCATGGCTGTTCTTTAGTCTAGAATATTGAGAGTTGGGGGAAATTAATTATTAGCCTATGAAATGCTCTTAGTCTGAATTAGGTTATTAGTCCATTTAATCTACTGACTGGCCCTAGCTCTGTGAGATCTACAGGGGAACATGCTGCATAAAATCTTTTAAGAAGCAATGCTTTTTTAAAACTGATGTCGAAATACAACTTAGCTATGATAACAGGCATTCTCCTGGATGCATAATGTTCTGCAGTTTTGTTTAGTAACAGCATGAAGATAGAATATCATCCTCCATTGTATGCAGTGGTTAACTAAATGAATCTTATAGTGCTCAATAAGTCTAGAATAGATTTCTTATCAGATAAGAAATAATGTAAGAAAATAATGAAATTGCTTTAAGTAGGTTTATTTCACAAAAAAAGTATGAAAGTTGATGATGTTCCTGATGAAATTACAATATGTTTAGAGTGTTCTTTGTTCTGTTGTCTAGAAACTACTGTGTGGGAAACAGAAGTTTCTGCCAGGTCTAGCTGGCAGAAGATTGAGGAGGTGGTGAACGATTAGCAAAGGAACTAGCTTCCTCTTGGCTGCAAATGTGTATCCATGCCATCTGTTCAAGCAGACAAAAAGCAGATTGGGGATTTGGAATGTGCTGGATTTGCTGTTAGTGAATGTTTAGCAATTTGGTCTCAAGATAACTGAAGAGACACGCAGTGGTAAATAACAAGGCAAAGTGAATATACATTATCTAATTGAAGGTGGAGGTCTTGAACGGTAGTACACTATTGCAACTCTGTTCTAGAGATCTCAATGTCTGCATAAAAGATTTATCACTAGAGTGTTGAAGAGTGAATAATCCACTAGAGTGTTGAAGAGAAACATGGTTGAAAACTTCATTGGGAAGTTTCATATATGTCATGTAAGGCTTCATTAGAGGCAGTAGGTTTGAAGCAGCCCAATCAAAATTGGACAGGTTTTTTCCTTTTGAAATTTAGGTGGTTTGTGTGTTATACTTCTCTGTAATTGCTAACTAGGCATATAATTGCAAAGTATGCATATCAATTAACTTGGTAGGCAAACTAGCAACATATTGGGTGGTAAAGAATGGCTAGGAATTTGAAGTGGTTAGGTCTGTGTCACTAACTTGAGCTAATAAGTGTCTGCCTTTTTTTTCCTGTCAAACAATCTTATTTCTATGAAATGAGCTTTGTGACACCAGTAGGTGAAAGACGTGTAATCTTTTCAGTAAGTTCAGGCTTTGATGGTCATGAAACATTTAGCAAGAGCAGAGATTATATACAGGAATGGATTGAAATATGCTTCCTATTTTGAGATAGTTATGCTGCGGAACTCTAACTTAGTGTAAGAAATTAATTTAAAAATGGTGTTTGTGTTGTTATTTAAAGAATTGAATTCAAGTTTAACCTTTAAATGAGAAATGAGATAAAGTCTTCCTGAAACCTATTCATTGCAACAGATGGGCCATGAGAACTTATAAAGCTTGTGTAGTGGACACTCAACTGTGACCAGGTAAATTGCTGTCTGGGTAAAGGTGTGCTTGAATTGTTAGAGTTCACTTTTTAAAAAATTTGAAACCTCTTTAACAAAGCAGAAGGGAACATGATGGTATCTTAGACTCCTGTCATGGAACAGATCCTTTGATGATTATCTAAAGCCCTCATGTCAATTTATCACAATGTACCACTTGATGTGGTTAGTCAGCCTATATATCTTTATGATGACTTTATCATGAGAAGTTTCCAGTTAAAGTCTCCTTTCTATTTAAACTATCATCTTTGTTCCACTTTGTTCTTCACGGAGCTTGCTCTGTCATAGCAATTGTTTTGGCTGTAGATTGGGTTTGGGGTCTTCTAGGTTGTGTCATGTGCCTACTGTCTATAATTTGGTGTTAGGCTTAGCTTGGCTTTCACTGAATAGAATGTAGAATTTAGGTATATTCTTTGACCTGATGTAAGGATGAACATTTTGAAGGGGCAGCAGCTTGGTTTCATAGAACTTTGTGGGAGGCAGAACTGCCCATTTGGGGATAAGATTTTTTATTTTTTTATTTTTATCCCACCTTTATTATTTTTATAAATAAGTTAAGGCGGCGAACATACCTAATACTCCTTCCTCTTCCTATTTTCCACACAACAACAACCCTGTGAAGTGGGTTGGGCTGAGAGAAAGTGACTGGCTCAAGGTCACCCAGCCGGCTTTCATGCCTAAGGCAGGACTAGAACATGGCCCCCTGGTTTCTAGCCCATTGCCTTAGATGGGCTTGTAGTATTGGGTACCTCTGCTAATAATTGGTGTTACTCTTTGTCTTTCTTTTAGCTCATATATGTCCCTGATCGTTCTCTATCAGCTCCTGTGAAGATTTTCCCCTTTAAATCATTGCGACGTTTAGAGGTGAGTTTCAAGTACTGCTATGGAGTCCTTTTAAGTATAGAGTAAGTTCTGGTTTGGCATATCTCTGGGAGCAAAAGCAGTGCTTCTCAAAAGCATATATAGCTGGATAGTGAGAATTTCATAGTGAAGCTTTTTTTCATAGTATTTGAAATTAATTTTAGTTTGCTGCATGGTCTAAAATGAATCTTTCTAAATTTGATATAACAATTATGTAACAGTGTGAAAGAAAGGGCTCAAAGAGATCACAAAATTGCATAACCAAGCTGCAACTGTATTTTTGCAAGGTGGTATTGTTTGAGTTAAGAAAAAGTACATATGAAATAAACAGGATCCTACTGTACCAGAGGTGGGCAAGGCTGAAATTCTACAGAACTTGCTGAAGTACAGCTTTTAGAAGTGAAAGCTAGCAAGGGCATGGATGAGAGATGCTGGCAGTTGTTCAGCAACATCTGGAGAGAAACGATTTCTTTACTGCAGTCTAGAATATGAATTCTCATGTCTAGGGAGGGGGTTATTAAACCTGTGATGGATATTCTTTTATATGCCTGCCTCTGTCTTTGTTTCCTCACTTTAGCTGAGATGTCTCCCTCTGCACTGTCTGCGGGGCCTGAGGTTTGTTTATTCCCAGTTGGAGGCTTTGACCTGTTCCAGATGTGTGAACTCCCTGGAAGTGAGTGGGGATTTTCCATATTGGACTTTTTTCTGCCTTGGGAGGAAAAGAATGGCTGGCAAAAGATATGCATCTTGGAGAGACTGTCATGAGGCACCTGCATTAATATTTTCCTGATGAGTTGTATGGAACACTATGGTTGTAAGCTGAAGTTCAATTAGAGGAAAAAGGAGGGAGATTTTTTTTCTTAATAAAATTGCTTCCTCCTGACAGCTTCTTGCCCTACAAGGAACAGTTTTTGGTAGGGAAAAGAAAGGCCTTAAGTCTTTCTCATTTTCTTCCCTCTCAGTGAACTTCCTCTACTCTACGAATTGTATGTTCCTATACCTGATCTGGCCCTATTGTTGTTCTTAAATAGCTTTTGGGAAAGGTATTGAATTGTAATGAATGTCATGTATAGTTTAATAGTAAATGCAGTTACATATTGTAGTGGGTAGGTTGCTGTTTGACAAGACTGTGATTCACAGGCACTTTTTGTAAAAACAAAATTGTGGCAGTTGTTGAGAGGTGCAATATATAACATGATGATATTCTTATGGGAGTATATGAATTCTGATATGTTAAAGAAGAATGAAAGTGCCTTTTTTCTATCAAAATCTTGTGGGGAATTCCAGTGTGATTTCTTGGCAAGTTTGCCATCAAAATTCAGCAGTGTGGTTTTGGGGACTGTAAAAAAGGTACTGAATTATAGTTGCCCATACCTATTTTAAACAGACATCATTTTACTCACAGTCTGTCCTCTTTATGAGTGTTTAAGCCAGTGGGCAATAAGGAGTCCATAGTTATGCATGGTACTTTCAAGCACCACAACACTTTCCCCCCAAGGAAATGGATATTTAAAGTGCTTCCTAGCGTGAAATGTCTTTCTATCTTGAAGCAAAAACTTCAAAGTAAGTTGCTGAGAGGCACATGCAGCCACCTTAATTTGATCACATTGCAATTTATCTTCTATATTTACAGGAGATCCTTTCTGCATGTGGAGGAGATCTCAGTTCTGCACTTCCTTGGCTGGAATTACAGACAGCCAACTTCAGCTATAATTCTATTGTAACCTTGGATGATTCACTGGTATGTTGTGAAAGTAAGGTGTAACAGGTGGTGAAAACTCAGTTTTTTGAAATGGAATACTGTAACAGAGGGTGATTGCTAGAAATAAGCATACAATCTAATAATAATCCTGTTACTAGTCTTTTTCCTAGTGACTGTCTTTCTCAGAAAGTGGGGTAGGAAGGATTTCTGAATGATTGTACTATAACTTGCCATCTGATCTTTGGACTACTTGTTATTTTGGTTTGATCCATTTGTCATCATTAAACTCTTATTCTTTCTTCTCTCTACTAAGCAATTATTGAATGTCCTGAAGGCTTTGGATCTTAGTCATAATCTCATCCAAGACTGCCAGCACTACCTGACTGTAAGTATCTGGCAGTGAGCTCAGTGCTACCTTTCTGAAGTCAACTGTGCCAGTTAACAAACAGCCCTTTTTTACACTGACTCTAATGACAACTGTCTGCTAAAGGACAATCTGCAGTTGGAATCTCAGGCAGTGAGTGATATTTTTTGTCATTTAGGCAAAAAAGTTGTCACTATCAAAGGAAACATCAAATTTCCTTGAACTGTTCAAAGACATTTTATTGCCATTTAGTGCTCCATTTCCTGTGTTTCTGCTCTATAATCTCTCTCTTTGAAGTTCCTTATATCTTTTCAACTTATTTTATCAAGTTCAATAATATATTCCTTTCTGGAATTAAGAAGAGACAGTTCTGAATAGATAAAATATATACCAAAGGTATACATCACAACACTGCCCTTTTCAATTTGCTTCTATCTTGCCTTCTGTCTTCTAAAGTTAAAAATATTTATTTAGTTTTTGTTTGGTAGGAGGCTATTTTAAATGTCTTTATTACTTTTTTCACTTAATTATAGGTATATGATCCAATAAAAATCCCAGCATAAACTACTGTCATGCACTGCCTACCGCCGAGTAACACACAGACACTGGTTCAGATGAAGCAGGCTCTGGTTTATTCATAGCGTAGTTACAGTAGTAGAAAAAAGCTGAGAGTGACAGGAGCGCGCCGGTGCGGAGTTTAAATACCCCGCGCCGGTCAGCGCCCCCTCACTCGAGGTTACGTCACCCCCCCTTTGTCCCACATGCTGTCTTGCCGGTAGGTGAGGGGTTGCGAGGCCCCGCTGGCGCTCCGGGATCGCCCATCATCGGTTTCCCTATTCATCCGGTGATTGCTGTCAGCTGGGCGATCTCCGTTGCGCTAGCGCTAACAGCTTGGGTGTGCCTCGCGATCCGCTTAGCCATTGTATCTTCTCCTTTCGTCTTTGTGAGTTGATGGCTGCTTATCTTGAGCCCCTTCCCCTGTTTCCTCGTTATTGTCATGTGTGCCATTGCGCTGATGTCTTCAGCTCAACGGCACTCATGACATACTGCCCCCTGTCCGAATAGTGCCCCCCCCCGGCTTTCCGGTTTTTTTTTTTTTTTTTTTTCAGGAGAGCTGTCAAAATGGTTTTTGTTTTTTTGTTTTTTGAATTTCCCGCCGGAGTGTTTTTTGCCCCTCCCTTCGTTCCACTCTCTACCACGTGTCCCTCTAGGGTGTGTTCCCAGTGCGCATGCCCCGGTCACACCCTGGGCGTGCGCATGCTCCGGCCACACCCTGCTTGTTTGGCTCAGTTCGGTGAGGAGAGAGGCGTGGCTGGTTGGGTGCTTATCAGCTCCAGGTAGGGCCCTTATTTTTATTCTAAGTGCGTCGCCTTTGTTATGTGTGCTCCTGGGCGTTGCCCCCAGGATGCACTGTTGACTTGATTGCCACTCCCCTGTGGGCCTGGGGTGGGGGGAGGGTGCTGGCGACCGCTTGTCACTGCCTCGTGGGCCCGGGGCGGGGGGGGTGAGTCCTGGGGGGGGGAGGTCCACCCAAGTCGCGGGCTTGGGGGGGCCCTTTCCCTTGGGGCACGGTAGGCGGGGGGGGGCCCGCGGGGTTTGCTTGTCTCACCTTAGGCTTGTCGGGGTACGCCCGGTGAAAAGCCCGGGTCAGGTCAGGCGCGTTAACGTTGTGCGCCGCCACCCATTCTGGGTGGGGGAAGTGTTTCCACCTGACCAAATAGTGTAAAGTTCCCCGTTGCCTGCGGGAGTCGAGTATGTCCCTTACTTCAAAGTGATGTTGGCCGTCGATCATCACTGGTGAGGGCAGTGGCGTGCTTGGGTGCCATCGAGAGGTAGTTGCCGGTTTCAGGAGGCTGGTGTGGAATACCGGGTGGAGTCTCCGTAGGTTGTGTGGCAGGTCCAAGCGTGTTGCCACCGGGTTCACTATCTCTGTGACTCGGAACGGCCCGATGTACTTAGGCCCCAGTTTTTTCGAGGGTTGGGGCGACTTTAGGAATTTGGTGGATAGGTAGACCATATCCCCAGCCTGGAACGTCGGTTGTTGGCGCCGGTGCTTGTCGGCCTGCTCTTTGTAGGCCGCCTGTGCTTCCTTCAGCGCTGCCGTGATTATTGGCCATGATTCTGCAATCTTCCGTCCCCAGTCACTAGCGTCCACCTGGGGTCCCGGGGGTTGTGGTAGCTCCGGTATGGGGACGAAGTCGCGCCCCGAGACTACCTCGAACGGAGTTTTCCCCGTGCTCGTGTGAACGGCGTTGTTGTATGCGACTTCGGCGAACGGGAGCAGTTCGGCCCAGTCGTCTTGATGGTAGTTGGTGTATGAGCGTATGAATTGTTCTAGGGTGGCATTGAGGACCTCTGTGGCTCCGTCCGTCTGGGGGTGCCAGGCAGTGGATAGGGCCTGTTGGGTCCCCGTCAGCTTTAGGAAGGCCCGCCAGAATTTAGAAGTGAATTGTGTGCCCCTGTCGGTCACCACACGTGCGGGACATCCGTGTAACCTGTACACGTGGATGAGGAAGAGTTTGGCTAGTTGTTGTGCGGACGGGACCGATGTGCAGGGGATGAAGTGGGCCTGTTTCGAAAAATAGTCTTTCACCACCCAAATGGCCGTTTTCTTCTGGCTGGGTGGGAGGTCCACTATAAAATCCATGGAGATTTCCTCCCATGGGCGGGAGGGTTCTGCCACCTGTTGTAAAAGTCCCGAGGGCTTGCCTGGTGCCCGTTTGGCTCTGGCGCACGTTGGGCAGGACGCTACGTAGGCTTTCACATCCCGTCTTAGCGCGGGCCACCAGAAGTGACGCCTTGTTAGGTGCAGGGTCTTAAGGAACCCAAAGTGTCCCGCTTGCTTGGTGTCGTGGGATCTATGCAAGATCGCTTGGCGTTGCGAGTCCGGGACATAGATTCTGCCTTCCCCCCATGCCAGGTCCTGTGCCATCGTTACCTTGTCGGGGTTTGCCAGGAACCAGGGGTCGGTTTTGAGGGCGGCGGCGAGGTCCGTGCGTATCCCCCCTGGTAGTTGCAGTTGGCGTCGTCTGGGCACTGGTTGTCCCGCCGTCGGTTGCGCCGTAGAGTCGTGCTGCCTCCGAGCGCCGCTCCGGGTGGTCACAGCCATCCCCAGTTGGGAAGCGGATAGGACCGTCCCAATCGTGTCTGGGGCGGGCTCTTCGTCTTGGGGCAGTCGGGAAAGGGCGTCAGCCAGGAAGTTCTTTTTACCCGGCATGAACTTCAGCTGGAAGTTGAAGCGGCTGAAGAATTGGGCCCATCGGACCTGTTTTGGGCTGAGGCGTCTGGGCGTTCGGAGGGCCTTGAGGTTCCGGTGGTCGGTCCAGACCTCGAATGGTTGGGCGGCTCCTTCGAGTAGGTGTCTCCATGTTTCCAGCGCCGATTTTACCGCGAAGGCTTCCTTCTCCCAGACGTGCCATCGCCTTTCTGTCTCGGAGAATTTCCTCGACAGGTAGGCGCATGGTTTCAGGAGTCCTGTGGGGTCCTTTTGAAGTAGGATGGCCCCCAGGGAGAAGTCTGAGGCGTCGGCTTGGACCACGAACGGCCGTTCTGGGTCCGGGTGCGCGAGGATTGGCTCTGTGGTGAACAGCGCTTTCAACTTATTGAATGTGGTCTGGCACGCAGGAGTCCAATTCAATACTGTGCCCGGGTTCTTGGCGCGTCGGGTGTCCCCCACCCCTTTGGTTTTGAGGAGGTCCGTTAGGGGGAGGGCTATCTCCGCGAACCCCCGGGCGAATGACCTGTAAAAATTCGCGAAGCCGAGGAAGCTCTGGAGTTGGAGTCTGTTGCAGGGGCGTTCCCAGTTCAGCACCGCCTCGACTTTTGCGGGGTCCATTTCTATGCCGTCTCCGGAGATTCGGTACCCTAGGTAGTCTAGGCGCGCTTTATGGAATTCGCACTTTGCGGGTTTGGCATAGAGCTGCGCCCTTCTGAGCTTATCGAGGACTTGTCTGACTAGGGTCACATGTTCCTCGTGCGTTTTGGTGTAGATAAGGACGTCGTCTATGTAGACGAGGACCCCTTTGAACAGGTGTTCATGCAGGACCTCATTGATGAGCTGCATAAACACCCCCGGGGCCCCCGCGAGTCCGAACGGCAGCACTTTGTACTGGAAGGCGCCTAGGGGGCAGTTGAACGCAGTTTTCCATTCGTCCCCCTCCCTGATTCGGATGCGGTAGTACGCCTCGCGAAGGTCTAGCTTGGAGAAGACCTTGCCCGTGGACAGGTGGGCAAGCATATCTTTTACCAGGGGTAAGGGGTATTTGTTGGACAGGGAAGCCGCGTTTAGGCCCCGGTAGTCGGTGCAGAGCCGTAGGGTGCCGTCTTTCTTCTCCCGGAATAAGACGGGGGCTCCGACCGGTGAGCATGCTGGCTCTATGAATCCCCTCTCTAGGTTTTTATCGATGAACTCCCGGAGGGTTGCCATCTCCTTCGGGGTCATCGAGTAGATCTTCGGTCTAGGTAAGGGGACGTCGGGCAGCAGGTCAATCCGACAGTCCGTCTTGCGGTGGGGGGGTAGTTGATCAGCTTCCGCCTCTCCGAAGACCTCGGAGAAGTCAGCGTATTGTTCCGGTAGGTCTGCTGTGATAGCTGCGTTGTCCTGTGTAGCCGCCTCTGCTCGTCCCACAGTGGGGTCGGTTCTGCCCGCCGGAACTGGCGCCCGGTACTCGCCGTCGCCGAATGTGAAGGTGCGGGTCTCCCAGTCGATGCGCGGGTTGTTTGTCGCGAGCCATGGCATTCCCAAGACTGCAATGGGTCGTCCGATGTGGGTAACTACGAACGATGTGCGTTCGGTGTGAGTGCCCATTTGCAGGGTGACCGGCTCGGTCTGCATCGTGGCTGGTTTCCCTCCCGCTGTTGAGCCGTCCAGCTGGTGGAATGCCAGCGGCGTGGGGAGGGGGGAGCAGCAGAGGTCGAGTTTGGCGACTAAGTCGGGGTGGATGAGGTTTTTCGAGCACCCCGAGTCCACTAGTGCCGCGGCCGTGGTGACTCCGTTGCCGGCAGAGAGTTTGATTGCCGCCATTATAACGGAGCTTTCGCCGTTCCGTCGAGGTGGTCCGCGCTGCTGTCCCACCGCCTGCCTCGCAACGCGTTTCAGGGCAGGCGGGGAGCGTTTCCCGCCGGCTGGTCTGGGTCTACGGCGTCCTCTCCCCCCCAGTAGGCGTCCCAGCCTTCCTCTGGTGTCGCTGTGGCTCCGGTCATTCGGCGGTGAGGGGGCGGCGGTGGGTTAGGTGGTTTGAGGCTAGTTTTTGGGGCGGGTTTAGGCACACTAGCCGGCGGTCGGTTGGCGAAGCAATCTGCCGTCTTGTGCCCCAGTTTTCCACACCTCCCGCAGGGCCCGCGATTAAATTTCTTCCTTGAGTATGTGGGACCGGCCGTCCCCACGTGTGGCGCGGGTACCTTTTGGCAGGTGTTGGCCGTGTCTTCCGTCGTTGCCATGAGGAAGGTGCGGTGCGCGTGTTCTGCTTTCCCCGCGAGGTGGATCCAACCGTGTAGAGTCTCTGGGTCGTCGCGGTAGAGGGCCCATTGGAGTACGTCGCGGTTGAGCCCCCTTTTGAACATTTCCAGCAGGGTGGTCTCGGACCAGTCGTTGATCTTCCCTGCGAGGGCTTTGAACTCGAGGGCGTAGTCCGGGACAGTGCGTGCGCCCTGTTTGAGTCTTTGGAGTGCGCTTTTTGCCCTCACTTTGGCTAGTGCGTCCTCAAAGTAGCTCTTCATCTCGTTGATGAAGGCGTGGAAGTTGGCGAGGGCGGGGGAGCTGGACTCGTACAGTTGGACGTACCAGTCCGCCGCCCGGTCTTGTAGTTTGATCGCCACGGCTGCGATCTTGTCCGCTTTGGAGTCATAGGAGCGTCCGTGCCTCCCCATGAACTCCCTGGCGTTCGTAATGAAGAACGACAGTTTCGCGGGGTTCCCATCAAAGAAGATGGGGAAGTCCTTTGGGGCCCGGGCGTTTTGTGAGCCCCCTCCTCTCACTTCCCGGCCTGTGGCGTCGTCCGCCTGGGCCGTTTGTTGACCATCACCTGGCCCGTGGGAGTTCGGCGCCTCGCTCGGGGTGTGGACCTGTGCGGGGACGTCGTTGGGTGGCGCGGGGGACATCAACGATTGAAGCATGGTCCGGAGTTCCTTCAGTTGGGTCTCCATGGCCGCGAGTCTAGCTTGTGCGCCCCCGTCCGCGACCCGTGCCGCCGCTGGGGCCGGTTCCATCGGTGTGTCGGCGGGGGTGGGTCGCCGGTGGGGTTCAGGCACTCCCGTCCGTTGGCCCGCTTCCTCTGCCGTCGGCTGGGTTGCTTCTTCGTCCTCCCCCGTGCTTACCGCCGTTGGGCTGCCGCTCCACGCCCGTGGCTGGGGTGCGATGTGGGGCGCGGGGTTCTCCGCTGGTCTCGGGAGGTATGTTGCTCCCTCCCGTGGCCGGGTTGCCTCCGTCGCCATCTCCCCTTGGGGTTGGAGCTGAGGCTCGGGTTGGGCCGGGTGGGCGTCCATGGCTCCGGGAGTCCGCGGTGCCTCTGGCCTCGATCGGTCCTCCTCTGCTTCTTGCCGTGCGGCTCGCCCCCCTTGTCCGCGTCGCGCCGGCCTCATCGTTCCTGGTCTTCTCGCCGTCTACTCCTCCCGCGGCTCGTTGTCGTCCGGTGGGGCTCGGCGAGGCTGAGTTTGTGACTCTCAGCTTTATGTCATGCACTGCCTACCGCCGAGTAACACACAGACACTGGTTCAGATGAAGCAGGCTCTGGTTTATTCATAGCGTAGTTACAGTAGTAGAAAAAAGCTGAGAGTGACAGGAGCGCGCCGGTGCGGAGTTTAAATACCCCGCGCCGGTCAGCGCCCCCTCACTCGAGGTTACGTCACCCCCCCTTTGTCCCACATGCTGTCTTGCCGGTAGGTGAGGGGTTGCGAGGCCCCGCTGGCGCTCCGGGATCGCCCATCATCGGTTTCCCTATTCATCCGGTGATTGCTGTCAGCTGGGCGATCTCCGTTGCGCTAGCGCTAACAGCTTGGGTGTGCCTCGCGATCCGCTTAGCCATTGTATCTTCTCCTTTCGTCTTTGTGAGTTGATGGCTGCTTATCTTGAGCCCCTTCCCCTGTTTCCTCGTTATTGTCATGTGTGCCATTGCGCTGATGTCTTCAGCTCAACGGCACTCATGACAACTACTATCAGTTTGATAGTAATGCATGTAGTTATTTTTCATTTGCTTAAATTGAAAGGCATTTTTGGTTGTTTAATTTCAAGTTTACAACATCTAAAAATATATAGAACAAATAAAACCTTAAAATCCATGTATTCATAAACTTTGTGCTACAATCATCTCTTAATTTTCCCATAATGTTTACATCACCTAGTGGTTAAATCTGTATCCTACCCATAAGAATGGGGGCTTATAGTGTATTTAAATTTAATTTTATGCTAGAGACAAATTTCAAGGAACAGTTGGCTTTCTTGCTGTGCCACTCCATAATATTAGTATCCTTTGTGATTTATGGATGGATAATCATATGCCTTAGGAATTCTCTTGTACTAGGTCATGTTTAGGACTGTATGGGTTAAAATTATTATCTTGAATCAAACCTGAAAGCTAATAAGCTGTTTACTGATTTTTGCAGTATCTTCTTTTCACTTTTCTAGTGAAGGTGGGTAATTGCATTGGTGCTGTCACTTCCAATATTTTATTTCTTATTTATTTATTTGGTTTCTATTCTGCCCCATTAGTGAAGTTCTCTGGGTGGCTTACAGAGTTATTTAAAACTTCAAGTAAAATGTTAAGTAATGTTTTTAATTATTTATAGCAAGCAAATGGAGAAACAATAAAGTACAATAAATAAATATTTTAGGGAAGATCAAAAACCTGTCACACCTACCATTCCAACGTAGTACTGTGCAAAGATGTTAAGTCACAGTTCAATATATAATTATAGAAATACTGGACGAAGAGGGATGCTGGTAGCTGAATTTTTTAGAAATGGTTATAGAACCCAGGAGGCAGAACTAGATATGCTGCTCTGAGTATTTGAAGGCAGGAATATTCCATAAGCCTTGATCAGTAAGGCCACAGCTATATCTTGACCAACAGAGAGTTCCAGCAGTGATTAGCAAGTCAGGTACCCCTAAAAAAAATAAGTGGACTGGCATGGTTAGTAGCTTATCTGTTGTAAGAAACTAGATCAGGACTGTTTCTGAATTCCCTGTTTGGATTTATTTTGATGAGATTCAAGATGAAGCCTCAGCGGGGATTGTCATTCCTAGATTTCTTGAGAATGAAAAACAGTTCGTTATTATCAGTGCACTAATGGCACATCCTTCTACATCTTTATCTAATACTCCTTTTGTATATTAAGTAAAAACAAATAATGGAGTAAGATAGTGAAATTTGGTAGGGCAGGCTTCCTGAGCATTGTTTTCTGTGTACCATCCAACAGCATCTCCTTAACGAAGGCCACTGAGTAAATTTGAAGAATATTTCCCAAAAGAGAATAGCAAGTTAGTCTAGAACTGGAATTCCTTAAAGACCAGAGGGGATTGAAGCAGTAGTCCAAATGCTTCCTGCTTCCTAGCTCATTCTGCACCTCACCTTTTATATAGTCTTTCTGGGTGAAAGCTTCTTTTGGTCTGTGTTCCCAGCTGGCTTAGTGCTCTGAAGTCTTTTGAAAGACCTATAGGTCTAAGGGGCAGGATGGGTATAACTTTCCTACTTGGAATTTCAGTGATATATCTAAGTAAATAAAAGTTGTTTGCGGGGAGGGGGAATATTCTAAATGCTTTGTCTTCCTCTAACATGGGTTTAACTAATCTGATTTTTCTTGATAGGCATCTCTGGTCCTTTGCATTACTTCTCCCCCCCCATCCCCCCATGAGCTATAACATATGGCTGGCATTCATAAGAAAGGAGGTCCAGTACATTCAGAAGAAAGCCCAGATTGGGGAAGATAATCTAGATAAGCTTAGGGGGGTGAGGGCAGTTCATGCAAACAAAAAAACAACGCTTCCCTTATTGTAAGGGTTACAGCAAATGCATTTTAGTTTGAGTGGGTCTGGCCCCACTGCTTACCTATGTGTTTAAAATCTGTATCTTCATGAAGAAATTGGAGGTTATAATAAAACAAATTAGCAATTGCACTAAATGCTTGTCAGATGGGAGAACAGCCAGTCCTCCTTGGCTACTGGCATCTTCTTGCTGTGAAGTTACTGCCCTTCTTATTTCCAAGGGCCTCATGTGGCTGTCATGTGCTGATTGGCTAAGAACAGAGTTTAGGTCATATGCAACATTGGCAGAGTATCTAAACATTTTAAGATAAAAAAGTGCTCTGCCAAGGACTTTAATCCTTTATGCTTTCATGAACAGTTTTGATCAGATATGACTAACTGATGGGTGACACTTTTTACGTGTTTTTAGCCAGAGGCCCCAGGTAGGTGGCAGCATGTAGCTGCCTTTGACTGATCTCAAAAAGATACCAGTGGACTAAACTGGAAAGTGAACAGTAGAAAATAGTCCCACAAGAAGGCAGCAGAAAAAGACTGTTGTTGCTGAGAGAATGACATGTGGCTATGAAGTTGCCAAGAACTGAGCTTGATTCAAGGAGAATTTACTTTCAGTGTGAGAAAGAGAATGGGGAAGAGTATGGATGAGTAACGTTAAGATTTACCCTCTTCTCTGTACAGGTGCTGACAGAGCTGGAATATTTAAATGTGGCCTATAATTTCTTGCCTAAGGTGCCTGAACTTGGGCTACATAGTCGAGCTAAACTGGTGACCTTTATTCTCCGATACAACTACCTAGACAACATTAGTGGTAAGACTGTAGTGGGCCAAAGGCTTGCATAAAATATTGTATTAGATTGGAGATAGGAAGCCTAATTTGAAAAAGTTGCTTATCTCTGTTGGTACTTATTCTGCTTGTGTCTTCACAGGTGTGGAACAACTGTCAAATCTTCAGCACCTAGATATTGCCTATAACTTGTTGCTGGAACACTCTGCCCTAGCACCATTGGCTTGCCTGCACAGCATGAGGAGAGTGAGTATTTACTGTTACTCTAGAGTATTAGGGGAAACAGTGCCCTTTTTCCCCTAATACTCTGTGTAAAACTGAACACTGCAGGATCTGGAGGACATGACTTGTCAGCAGTAACTGCAGAGCACTAATTGGTCGGAGTCTCTCACTGTTGTATGAACTCACTCTTGGGTGAGCAAGCAAGTGTACAATGGTGATGAGAAAGCTGGGTCCAGAATGCTGCTTCAGATTTCCACTTTGCCATGAAACTCGGCATGCGGTCGTCTCTCAGCCTAACACTGTGTGGGTAGGGAGGAGATTTATGAATGCTACCTTGAGCAGTATGGGGGAAGATGGACAGCAATTTTATAAAGGGTCACAGCAACAAAGCATTTTTTAAATCCCAGGAAAATGGAGTGAGGGGCAAGTTTGGGGCAGTGAATATAAGGGCCTTTTTTCTCTCTCTCAGCTGCATCTGGAAGGAAATCCTTTATGGTTCCATCCGAATCACCGGCTTGCTACGCTAGTGCATTTGTCTCCTAGGGCTATTTCCTGCAATGTGAGTATCCAGCCTGAGGTGTCAGTTCCCAAAATTGCAGTATGAAGAAACAGTAACTTCAGCTGTTTAAAACAGTTGCCAGTACCAGCAAGTCCTGTGTTTAGATAGCTGTTGACTTACTTATTTCTATTACAGTAAAACAGCATAGCTGTATGGCTGGGTCAAGCAACTAATAGGTACATAAGATGAAATTACTACTTGTATGAACCAGACATGTAACATGTATTTATTCAGGAACGTCATCAACTTTTTATGAATAATTAAAAGTAAGATTGAACTAAAGTGATTAGTCAACACAGGACTGCAAAATGTGTAAGTATTAAGTCAGGCTAGGACCAAGAAGAGAGCCAGCTTGGTATAGTGGTTAAGGTATCAGGCTGGAAACCAGGAGACTGTGAGTTCTAGTCCCACCTTAGGCATGAAGCCAGCTGGGTGACCTCGGGCCAGTCATTCTCAGCCCTAGAAAGGAGGCAAGGACAAACTTCTTCTGGAATGTTGCCTAGAAAACTGCAGGGACTTGTCTGGGCAGTCAACAGGAGTCAACACTGACTTGAAGGCACAAAAAAAAAAGAAAAGAAAACCAGGATAATGTGGGAAAACAAACTTGTGCAACTAAAATGAGATAGCAAAATTTATGTCTAACTGTTCAGATATTTCAAAAGCAGTTTATCATGAAATGATATGGGAAACTGCTGTTCAAATGATCATTTTTTGTTTTTTGTTTAAAAATAGTCCATAAGCAAAGTGTTATATTACAATTCTTCTTAAGGGGTATTGCATTCTCCTCTGTAAGCTATTTCTTTGTTAACTATTAGATGTTTTTGTGATGAATTGGAGTAGGAATTGGAAACCTGTGGGCCAAGTTTGCTCCCAGCCTCATTTTTATAGCTCCCAGAGCCTCCTAGGATCATGCTACCAAAAGTCAATAGCAACATACCCAAGTCTCCCATAATAAAGAAAGGGCTGAAAATGTTTGCCTTGCCTGTACCACTTGGAATCATTGTATTACTACAGGTATATCTTCATTTACCGACAGTAATTGGGACCAGGAATTCCATTGCTAAGTGACGCAGTTGTAATGTGCGATGTCATGTGACTGCACCAACTTACGATGGCAGTCCTGGCAGTCCCAGATACTGTCATTAGGTGAATCCCGCATGGTTACAGTGTACTGTAGTCATGTGATCGCCATTTGTGAACTCCTGCCGGCTTCCCTATTGACTTTGCTTGTCAGAAGCTGGCAGTGAAGGTCACAAATGGCCATCACATGACTGTGAGATGCTGCAAAGTCATAATTGCAAGCTGGTTGCCAAGCGCCCGAATTGTGATCACATGACCGCAGGGACGCTGCAACTACAAGGACCAGTCGTAACTCCCCCTTGTTCAGCACCATCGTAACTTCGAATGGTTGTGGCACAAGTGGCTGTTAAACAAGGACTACTTGTAGTCCCTTTGGCCTTTAAGGGCCAGAAAAATAAAATAAAAGTGCAGTCCCCCAGAAGAAAAATGTTACACCCCAGCTTAAAGCAACAAGCTGCCCCTAGGGCTGAATTTGTATGTTCTATAGCTGAGAACTGTAACTTGTCTTCTCAAAATAGAGTTATCACAAAATCTGCTTTGCATATTCAGGAGTTGGTGGGCTTGCTGAAAAAATAGGATTTATATGGCACTATGTAGAGGACAAGAAATGTAAGAGGTTACTTCTCTTCTGTTCCCATGTTTTATTTTTCTGTGATTACCATATGCTTCCACATATTGTGTTGGAAAAGATTTTATTTGCTGACTCAGAGTTTTGTTGTCTATTTTTTGATTTACTTTAACCATTCTTTAAGTGAAGGAAAGCAGAATACAGCTTTCTGATTTATTTTGACAAGGAAATGAGTGGGTGGATGTTACTGATACATGTTTTTTGTAATACCAGTTCCTCCTTGATGAAGAACCCCTGTCTGTCTCCAGTTTACAGGTAGGAAGACATATCTAAACTCTTAATTTCCAAGTTTGTATTACACTGAAAACTTGGGTTCAAAAACTCCTTTCATCTGAAGTAGTTCCATTCTGAGTTTTCGTTACTGTGTTGTAGAATATCCAGAAACCAATAATACTTTTGTCCACTCAAGCAAAGTCTATTTCATTTCCTGATGATTCTCACTTTAGTGGTGCTACAAAGTAGTCCCTCAGAACTGCTAAGGTGGCATTTGCACTAAAATAATATTAATAATAAAAACAGAGGCAAACCCTCAGAAAGGATCGTACCCGTGCATAGCTTATTGTGTCTTTTTCAGCACCACACAAAGCTGGATCGTGTTCAGCCATGCTGCCCTTCAGGCTCAGAGAGAATCTTGATCAACCAGAATGCCCTGGAAAGTTCATGTGCCGCAGACCAAAGCGACAGCCAGTCCCCTAAAGACAGCGCATCTGTTAGACTGTCATCTCGGAAGAGAACAAAGGTGATTCTGCCGCTATATGCTCACCCAGGGTTTGGAGTGGTAGGGGTGAGGAAGAAACAAGGGGTCTTTGTTCTCCACTGGGAGCTTCAGTGCTGTGTGTTTCGTGGTTGGAAGGGCGGAGCAACTCTTTTTCAATAAGCTCTAACATTATCCTAGTAACTTCTGCAACATTACGAAAATATCCTTAATTGTTTAAAGGAGTTGGAGTTATGGAAAGGTTGCCAAGCCAACCCTTAAATGTATGACTGTTTCAGCTGAAAGCCCTACAGCGGACTGGAATCCCACATGCTTTTTAAAAAGCTTGCTTGCTCCCTCCCTCCCTCCCTCCCTCCCTCCAGAGGTGTGACACAGATATGGTGAGGTTGGTGTAATATTTAAGAAAAGAACATGGGAGGGTCAGTTCTACCCATTACTTATAACTTGGTTTTGTTACAGGGGAAAATTAAAGTGCGCAGGGCCAGCATTTCTGAGCCCAGTGACACAGAACATGAGTACAGAACTCAGCCTCTCTCAGAAGGTGAGACTTAAATCGCTATGGACCTATTATTGGAGATAGGATGTGCATGGAAACTGTTTTCAAATCTTTGGGGTGGTTGGGTCTGTCTTCTCCCAGGTATATGTCAGCAACATCAGGCAGAGATGGAGCGCATGGACAACGTTCGGGATCGCTTTGGGGCAAACTGGCTCCAGTATAGGCGACACCTGGAAGCAGATGGACCCACAAGGCCTACTGTCCACTCTAGCAGCCCCACAGGAGACTCTCTAAGTAGCTCAGGTGGAACACCTGAGCAGAGCAAGAGCACCATGCTGGAGCGGAAGCCTCCTGATGCTGCAGAAGGAAAAGAACCGGAACTGCCTGATCCTGAGACTGGGGTGGAAAGTCCCAAAACAACTGCAGAAAAGGATAGATCGATAGCTAAAGAAGATAAAGATCAGGAAGAAATACTGGAAGGTAAATAGTGCTGCTCCTGGGCCACTGTCCATTTCTGTGGGTAAGTGAGACTCTTCAGATGTTTAAATTCCACATAGGGATTCTCTCGGTCCCATGTGCATATACGTGCACGTGACCTATATTCGTATGCATATGCATATTCATGTGTGTGTGTGTGTATCTCCTGTTTTAAAAAACATTTAATTTTTAAACCAACACAAATAAAGATGTTACGCTTAATAAAAATTGCAAACAAAACAGTGAATGAAATCTAGACTCTATGGAAATCATATTTCTGGTCTTGCCTCTCTGCCAATACATCATCTCAAAGAGCTGATACATTTAATTGAACCAAGTTTGCCTGATCCATCACAGTATTAATTTTTAACTAATGAGGAAACTACCAGTGGACATGCCCAAAGCAAATGTAGTAATGTTCCACAAAAAGTTTTATTGTAAACCGCCCAGAGTCCCTCTCTTTGGGGCAGATGAGCTGTGGCAAAAATTTGAAAAATAAAATTTATTGCATTTTCAGCATCAATAGATGACAGCCAACTTTTCTTAACCAACTGCTGAGGAGCCCAATATGTCAGAAAATGTTTTTTTTGCTGGACTAAATGAGTTTTTAAACAGTAAGAAACATTCTAACATTTCTTAACACTCAAGCCATAGATTTTGTATATAAGATACTCCAGTTCATATTTCAAGCTATTTGTATATTATCCACATATTGTTAATTCCTTAGTGTTTGAATCTAAATTGTTGGTTTACCCTTTGTGAAAACTTTCTCCAGTGCAGATAAAAGTTATGTAGTTTCAGAGTTTGCTAAAAATTCAGGGCCAAACAAGAAGACTAGCAGACATTTTAACTGAATATATACTGTATATATTGCCATTCAGCTGTTTTTTGATAAATTATAAAACCCTGAGTTTATAGGGAAGGATAAATGCAGTGAAACCAAATATGATTTCTAGACTGAGACATATTTTGAAAGCAATGAGTGTGTTAATATTTTGAAAATATTTTTCAAAATCTCAGTTAATGACTAGTTTTTTAATAGAAGGAACAAACACTTCGTATTTCTCTTTTAAAGCTACTGCCTTCATATGAAAATGGTGGTTTTAAATTTCCTGATTTCAAAGCATTTTTTTTCATCTGTTCAATTGTGTCTGATTCTTGAAGAATGCCTAGACAAGTCCCTGCAATTTTCTTCGCAAGGTTTTTCAGAAGTGGTTTGCCATTGCTTCCTCCCTAGGGCTGAGAGAAAGTGACTGGCTCAAGGTCACCCAGCTGGCTTCGTGCCTAAGGTGGGACTCATGGTCTCCCAGTTTCTAGCATGATGCCTTAACCACTACATCAAACTGGCTCTCTCAAAGCATATAAATAGGTTTTTGTTTGGTCAACCAGTAATATAGTGGAATGGGGATGAAACTAAATGTGTGGGTTCAGCTGTCTCAGTGTGAATATTATTACTTGATAACATGGAAGTCCTGGAAAGTTCTTGGGTCTAACTGTGGTAGGAATCTACTGATACTTCTAGCACTTATGGCAGCCCAATATGTTTGGGCCTTATTGGGAAATTAAAATTTGATTTTAGATATCATGAGAAATGGATGCTTTTAAATCTTATTTTAAAATGATAGGAAAAGTTTTGAGGGGGGAACCATGAACCCAAATGGAAATAATTAGTGTTACTTTTAAAATGTTTGAAAAGCATGTGTGTGTGTCTATATGGTCACGCAGCAGAGAAGAGCAGCACAAGAACAACAGATAGATATTGATTAATAACTATTGAATCAATTGCCTGGAAATAAAATTGACTGATCCCTATCTGCATGTAACAACCATTCTCTCTTACATACCCACCACTTGAACACACAAAAACATACAGGTATACTCACACACATTCTGCTGATGGAGATGGATGAGGGGAAGAAATTGCTGCACTGGGAAGGAAAGGGGGGGGAGCAAAACTGAATGGAGATGTGGTAGGTTAAGACATACTGAATAGGGAAGGAAAGGGAAGAGAGAGTTAAGCACTACAATTAAAATTAAGCATTGAAGTTCAGCAGGCAAGCAGCCCCAAGTGAAACTAATCTTCAAAGACTTTCAGGCTTCTTAGCATCTTTGTCTATAACCATTCTGAATTGTATAAATAAATGTGTACTCTCTCCCGTTCTGTCATCTTTGATTCTTCTCTCAGAGAATATGAGATGGGGGCAGCCCTCCATTTGAAAAATATCCTTATTCTTATTATGGACATCCTTCTGGAGAAATTAGTTCTGTGACCCTATAGTAAAGACAGCTCACCTGTAAGCCTGGGAATTCGTAGGGATTTACTAGAATAGTGTATATAGTAGTTTCATGTAAAATTCAGGAACCTACTTGTGAAATAAGACTATCTAAAATTTAATATTGGGTCATTGTTAGAGGAAAATGTAATGGTCAAACAGTTCCTGTTAAATACTTTACACGAGACACATTTTAGTGAAGTCTGGTATGTTTTAATCCCATTGAAGTCAATGGTCCTGAACAACCATGATGGTGCTAGTTTGTGACCAGGTGAGTATTTCATTTCTTTGCTCCTTTATGGAGTGTAAATATGTTCCTCTCAATTTCTGGAATCTGCCACTGTTATTAATAGAATGTTCTTCAAGTGAGCTTTTATTGCTTCCCTCATCTGTGATGGCAGGATCTCAAATGTTGCCAAACAAACTAAAAATAATTTGCACAGCCAGAGAACACAGGATGTCAAATCCTGTCAACTTATAAAAAAATCTTCATTCAACAAATCATGTTGTGTTGTTGATGTGCTTTGAAAGACAACACACTCCATACAAGCAAATAATACTTACTGAGAAATGCAGAACTTAATGCTATTTAAACTTTATACTTTGATAGTGCCCACATACCACTTTCAGTAAAGGAGATCTCAAATTTTGTCTTTGATCTTATTTGCCTTTGGGATATTTCTTACAGAGTAAATGAAGCTGCATTTCTCCTCTGCTGTTTATAAAGAACACTTTTGTTTTGTACTAAATGAGGATATTGAAACTATTTGTTAGAAACCAGTTTTTGGGGTCTAGTTCCTTCTGTCATGCAACTTCCAACTAGACTGGTGATACCCCAAACCCAGCCTTGTAGCACAAGCAAAATTGTATTGTGAGTTTCTGCCACCAAGGTATCTTTGCTTGCATCATGTATCATTGTTAAATTTCAAACCTGTCTCATTTTCCATGGTCTTTGCAACCCCACAGTTTCTATGGATGGTCTTTAAAGATCTGGGATTTCAGTCATTCTTATCTGCTAAAACAGAATAGGAAGCAGAGGAAACTAATACTTGTATTTATGTTGGCAGTGGATCTTTGTCAGCCTGTGCTAGTAAGCCAGATAGAAGGTGACGGCGACCCAGAACCAGACTGGATCTTCCTTCGAGTCACTGCCCAACATGTTATGGAGGTGGAGTTGAGAGCAGCCAAGGTTTTACACAGGCTGGAACTACAAAGTCTTCAGAAAGTAGAGACTTCGGAAATGCACTGGAGAAGAAAGGTGATTTCAGCTGTTGCCAGACAGGGTTTGTAATAAGCTGACTATCATGCAGCCCAGCCTCTCATTGCCCAATAGTTAACTGAATCTGTGCGTGCATTCTCAATTCTGGGGATACCTGCAGACCTGGTTCACATGCTAAGATAAGCTGTACTGTGTTTGGTTTGATTTTGGCATAGCAAGTTGTGTGTATCTGGCCATAGTGGTTGGTAAGCTGTGGCTTATGGCTTTTACTTTGTGTGAATCAAGAAATTTTGTTGTTTAGTTAGTTTTGGCTTTAAGTGATTTGTGAATCTAGGCACTCTCTATAGGCAGTGGTGCTGAGCTAATGGTCTCAGTATATAGGTCTGCTGTCTTATTTATCTCTCATTCTTGTGCTGTAACATATATACTGCAGGACTTAATCAAAATCTTTTTCTTTTTGAAGAAAAGCTGTTCTTTCCTTGGCTTTTCATGTTCTTCTGCCTAAGACTTAGTTCCCATTGATTGCATTAGAACTAGGAAATTCACAGCTAAATCTGGCAGTTTCTGCATATGTGGCTGTAGAAATTTGGAAGCTGTAGAGAAAGCCTTTATGGTTTGGGCTCCCCCAACTGCTTGTTTAGTGCTGTTTTGTGCCCATCTTTGATCTCTGACAATTTATTATCGATAAAGTGAGCGAGTCTGGGCTTTGCAATAGCGTAGTTCTCCTTTGTTGCCTGCATATTATTTGGAAGTATGATTCGAATGCATATAGTTCAGTTTTTGTATCATGCTGGAGCAATCTGCCCAAGTCCAGCTGAGTCTGCTCAGAACTAACCCTATCTGTAAGCAGCATTGTACTAGGATCTGAGTGAAGTCTCCATGAAAGTTTCTTGCAGATTGTTTGAATGATACCTTTGTGTGTGTAAGGCGGCTGCATTGTCTGAGTTTCTTTAAAGTGGACATTCTTGGAGGCATAATGAACTGTGTATAATTCACAGAAAGGCAGTATGTAAGTACTTGGAAACTAGGAGTTTGTGAAACCCTTTTTTCACCATGAGGAGGTAAGTTGCTAATCATTATTAATGCAGGCACAAGCAAAATGTATAATAAAAATTCATGAATCTCTTACTTTATAACAGCCACAGGCAAGATATTGGGTGGTAGTCAGGTGCAAAGTAGCACATTCTTAGCCATAAGAAAAGTGCGTAGCTGCAACACTGATGTTTTTGCTGCTCCCTGAATTTTGAGTTGCTTATATCCAAACTTATATGTAATGATGGCTTTTTTAAAAACTGGAGTCTGTATCTTCTTCTGACTGGAAAGTTATTTCTTTTTTGGAAATAGGACCTGGAGCGTGAGTTTCCTGTTCTTACCCTCTATTTCAACTATATCTGCAAAGATCGTCAGAAACGTTGCTATGTAGTATTGGATGACCATCCTGAACTGCGTATGCAGGTGAGCACAAAGCCACTCTAGAATGGTAAGTTGGCCATTTTTTAGAGGAAGTGAAGGGGCAGTTTGAATCTTAATGAATTGGGGAAACGTGTAGTTGCTTCAGACCAGTAACCAACCACAGTGGACAAATGGGAAGTCCGTAACAGGAAACGAAGACAAAAGTGTTCTCCTACTAGTTGACCCCCTACCTGCCTACCTTGTACATGCTGCGTGTTGGTCCTGTGATGTCATGACTGATAAATGTCTCTCTTTGTGGATATATCTGATCCTTTTTTGCAGCCATCTATGGCAATCATGGCCATTCACACTTCGTTGAGCAAATTCTGTAAACAAGACATTTTTCTGTCTGGAACTTATTTTGAGATTAATACAGTATTTATGCTTGTATCCTTTACCCTCTATCCCAATAGAACGCATTCTTTATTCAGAGCTGTTATAAAATGTAATCATACATGAAATATAATAGTTATTGCATCGTATTTTACTCAAGTCTTACTGCTCTTTCCAGGATTTGCTCAGAGTTCTGGCACCTACCCTGGAGAAAAATAGGAAGAACAGACAATTGGCAGAAGGTCCAAAGCTCCAGTGTCTAAAATGCAAACAGGAATTCCTTGGGTTCCAGATGCCTCAGTTGCAAAGACAGGTTGCTACAAAAGAGAGTATAGCTTTCTCTGAGCAAGGTATGGGGTGTGGTGTAGGCTAAAATCCTGCATCTTGCAACGATTCCTCTCTGTGCTGTTGGAATAATGGAGCGAGGGAACAGTGACTCATGGCAACAGTCACCAACCTTTTAAGCCTAGAGAGAGCTCTCTTAGAATTTTGAGCATGTATTGTGGATGATGTAGCAAAATACTACATCACCCATATCCCTGCTTATCTTTGTCCTTTTTCTGAGGAAATTGATTATGTGCCATCAAGTCATTGTCGCCACTTAGCAACTACATAGGTAGATTTTCTCCATGATGATTGGTCCCTTACCTGGTCTTTTGGGTCTTCCAAATGGTGCACCCATTGCCACTGTAACAGTCCATCCACTTTGCGGCTGGTTGTCCTTTTCTCTTTCCCTCCACCTTTCCTAGCATTAGGGTCTCCTTCAGAGACTAGGTCTTTTCTACATGTATCTGAAGTGGGATAAAATGAAATGAAATACATCTGAAGTGGGATAATTTGAACCTGGTCATTTGTGTCTCAAGTGAGAACTCTGTGT
The DNA here is from genome assembly GCF_035149785.1 of Candoia aspera. Lineage (NCBI taxonomy): Eukaryota > Metazoa > Chordata > Lepidosauria > Squamata > Candoiidae > Candoia > Candoia aspera. The sequence goes on along the minus strand of NC_086153.1, from coordinate 228,241,124 downwards.
CATGAGTACTGATGGCGACCAGGAGGGGGCCCCCATCCAGGGTGGAAAACGCATGCGTAGTACTGAGGAATTAAGCAGCCATTCAAAGAGACACAGATCAGGCCTGCCTTGACTTTGGGGTTTATATGTCTGGGTTTTTCCCACGCTTCTTCAGTTTGTTAGGATTCTGTTTTATGTAGCAGTAATAAACACTAGAGACCTACTCCTCGTCTCAGCGTGATTTCTGACTGTTAGGACACTCTGGTTGATTTGTTCAGTGATTAATCTGTTTGTTTTCTTGGCTGTCCATGGTATTCCCAGGAGTCGTCTTCTGCTTTAACTTTATATATCAAGAATGAGATACTAGGAAATAATTAGCCTTCCGTATGCAAAGGTCTGTGGAAATAGACACACTCTAAACAAACCACTGAGTTGCCGCCACCCATCATTATGTTCTAAGAAAACATATGAGGCCCATTTGAGCCCCAGATTAATTCTTGGAAATAAAATTAAGCTGGTGCTTTGCAGTGCAGTATGCCAGCTTTTCATTTTTAAAAAATTAAAATCTTTAGTTAAGTCTTTTAATGTAAAATGCCTCATGAGACAGGAGGTCTGACAGATAACAAGAGTCATGTACAGTTCTTAGAATCTGAAATTAGTTGCTAGGCTGGTTTCTCACTAATGTTTGTTACTATATTTTCTAGATCCCCTAGAGATCTGGAACCTTTTGAGTTTATTTAATATCCTGTATTAGGGAAGGTTTTCGCTTTTTAGTGCACTTTTTTTGTACTGTGTTAGGAATATTTTCTAACATTGGAATAACATTTAAGGTGTTGGACCTTAAAAGATGACCCAGCTTTATGTTTTCTCTCCACTATGTTAACTCACTGGATGACTCTGAGCCAGTCATTCTAGTTCAACCTACCTCATAGGACTGTTACTAAAGCAATAAAACAAAGGAAGATTCCTAATAAGCTAGCTTGAGCTCCTAGAGAGAAGAAGGATATAAATGTGGCAAAGTATAAGATTTTTGTCTGGCTTTATGTTTCTTTTCCATCTGAGATAAAATACTGCATTATTTGATACACTCATTTTCTGCAATGGATTCCTTTTAGAAGGAAAATACTTTGATAATTCTATTTAATTACTAAGCAAAATGTTCTTTGTTCAGGATTGTATGTAAAAGTAAGGCTAAAGTGAAAACTCTATAAAACACTCGAGATAATTAGCTAGAGATTCAAGAGGAGGGTGCAGAATGTCTCTGAGGAAGAGGCAGGGTGGCTGATTCATGGGTCTTGAGGCTGTTTGGAAGATGAGGCTTTGGGAAAGAACCTGGTGTTTGATTTATTGGGCTAAGTTTGAGATGCAAAGAAATGATTTTCCTGTCTCTCCAGATGTTGCTGCTTCCAGTGAGACCATTATATGTCCCAGTTGTTCTAGTGATCACGTGGTCATCTTATGTGAGAGGCATTCCAGTGCACTAGTGTTCTCTCAGGATTGCTTCAATGAAAGCCAGCAGGAGGCAGAGTCCAGAAAATTTTACATTGGTGATGACAATAACTCTGAAACAGGAACCAGTTCCAGCACCCAAATTCAAGAACTTAGCAATGATCATGGCAGCACAGCACATTCCAGTTCTCGCAGTTCTGAAGGAGCCGATGCATCCAGGAGAGATCTGAGCTCCAAGAGTCGATATTCCTCCCTCAGCCACACAGATAACAATGGAGGGAGCCTGATGGGAAGCTACCACTATGGTACTTCCCGTGCTCCCACTCCTTCCCAGCTGTCCCTGAGCTCAGAGCATGAGGAGCACTGGAACCTTAGTCCCCGTGAGTAGCTACTAGCATCTAATGTGGCCTTGATGTGGTATAAGTCTGTGAAGTCACGGGAAGGTGATGGATGTTGGAAACAATAGAGATATAAGCAAGATCCTCTACTCAGACCCACATTTAACCCACATTTAATCCACATGTTAAACTGCTTTCCTCTGAGCACCCCCAACATTGTATTCCTGTGTAAGTAGAGGATTGTTTTGCATCAGCGATAGAACAAGGGCGCAACCTGCTGGTAGTTAAGGCATTGTATGGCTGTTATTTTAAAAGCCTTTAATGATTTTCAGTTGTTACTTAACTGAGTAAAAGAATATTAGGCATGCCTGCAGCCCCTTAAAACTTTGAAACACCTACATTTTCTGGCCTATCCCACCCTTAGGAATATATATGGTGTTGTTTGGACACCTGTTGTCTGAGTGAATGCCTGCATCAGTTCTCAGATCGCTGCAAACAGAAATGCAGGTTGGAATTGGTTTGATTTTTTTTGTAGTCTACTGGAGCAATTTAATATGCTGCATAGGCTATCAATGCCCCCAGAAGCGTCCTGGGGGCAATTTTCATATTAAAAAGAGTCTACATTAAAAAAAAGTGTGAATGAGAAGTGCATGTTTGAATTTGTCACATAAACTAAAATCATCTACCTTGTATGTGGAAAATTCTTTAGCATGAACTTCTGCACAAGTGAATGTCTGATATGCTATTATGAAGTTCATTTGGGAAATCAGCAGTGAGGGAGTAGTGGGATCTGAGAGGGAAAGAGGATAGGAACTAAGGAAGCAAAAGATAATGGAGTGCAGGCAATTCTGTGAACAAGGAAAAGAAAAGCCAGAGGGATTACTGGAAGAGGTTTTAGGTAGGCGTGAATGACAGCCCTATGTTATCTAAAATGATGCTACTGACCACTCAACCCATTGAAATCATTGACTCTAATGCTTTCTTTTCTTAGCCACCAACAGTATGTTGGGCATGCGAGACTTATTCTCTGTGGACCATCGGCTAAAACTTTATTTAGATATGGAAGTCTTTGAGAAGGCAGAAGAGTTCAAATGTTTTCTCAAGGTATGAAAAGCAATTCTTGGGGGTGGTTGGCACTGGGGGGGGGACCAAAAATAGCACTCTTACTTGCCATCTTGAATTTTGTATCTTATGTTTTTGTACTTATATATTTAAATGTATTTATATTGTTTTATTCTAATAATATGCTAATTCTTTATTTTTAATTGTTGTAAACTGCCCAGAGTCATCGTTACGAGATGGGCGGTAAAGAAATATGAAAAATAAATAAATAAAATTCCCCACAGGGTTTCTTTTGGGAACATTCCTGGAATTATTGTGGCATAATTATTTTAGCATGTTCCTTCTAGGTAGCGGTTGTGAAAAATGGACGGCCTGGGGAGTTCCTGGCCCTCTTGGTAGCTTCAGATGTCCAAGTTCATGTGTTGGAGGTAACTGGAGAGATAAGGTGAGTAGTGCTCTTGTAGGGATATATTTCTATGCTAAGAAGCTTGTCTTGAAGGTAGTGAACAATCCTATAGCTACTAGAGTCTTAAAACTGATTAGTCTGTCTCTGTCTCTATTATACTGAATTAGACACCGTAATCATGGGGGCGAGATCTTTTCCATCCCTTGGTTCCTGAGATCTTCAGCAGGAGATGCTAGCAGCTGAACTGGGGTTTTTATTCATAGAAAACTCCCATATCACTGAGTTGTCTCTCATCTCCCTTTTCATTTCTATACCATTCTTCAGAGCAACTAGAGCAGTCTTCAAAACAAAATAAAATTCAAATAAACCAAGCATTTTAATATTTAAATATATCAAAAAGCCTATCAAAATAAAAACATTTTTTGGGGGGCATTGAAGATGTTAAGTACGCCAACCCACCTTTCTGAGGAGGAAATTGTGCACTAAGAAAATTATGAATCTGATCACCACTTACCATATCTTGAATGGGAAAACAAGAAGCCTCATTAATATAGAGCTCATTTATATAGTGGATTGTTGCAGAAGCAGGCATTCTCCTCCTAAGGGATAAAAATGCGGTGAACTTTTCTCACTGCTACCATCTGCCAAACAAAGCATCCTCTATTTTTTCCTGGTAAAGTGGACATCACCTTGCTATATGGTGACATGCTGTTTGGTTCATCTGCTAGGGGGCAACCATCAGATTGGCTGAAGAAGGGAGACTGTCACTACCTGTCTGACCTCTCTTGCCTGGAGGTGGGATTATGTCATCAAAGCTTACATATGGAGTTTGTGAATCCCTGTGTCTCCTATACACTGCTGCTTCGCAACCAGAGCCGCTGCAGAAGATTTCTCCAATGCTTGACATGTAAGAAAAGATAATAGGCTACGTTTATGATTTAAGCTTTTTGTCTGGTTCCTTGTGAGGAAAATTTCAGTCTGAAGATAGCTCGTATGGTAGTGCTAACCAAGTGTTGCGTCAGTGGATTTCTTCAAACTGTTTAGGTTTCAAAAATCAGTTGAAGTGAGGCAACCATCTAGGCCTGATAGGTACCCTTTGCTGGAAGATTCACCTTAGGTTATCAAGGCTTCCTTTAATGTCTTCATGCAGACCTCATAGAAGAATTGCCAACGAAAAGCAGGAGAAAAGTCCCAGACATCACTATGGTAGAAATGAATTTGCAGCACCCATTATGGTAAGAAGCTCGTGGCCTTTGTACTGTGCAAGTCAAGGTAGCCTTAGAGTTGAAGTTGCATACCTGGGATATGTAGTGGGAGGTTCAGTCTGTACAAGAGGCAAATCAAAGCAGGGGATGGCAAGTGAAGGTGAATATACTAGCAGATATATTGCTAATTATTTGTGCCTATGCTGTAGGCCACTGATTAACAAGGACCTTGCAAGAGAAGCTGCAAGTGGTTCAGCCAGACCATTCTTCTACTTATTGTCATACCTCATCCAAGGTATGGAGACTGGTGTGGGTGTGGGTGTGTTCCTTGCATTGTTTTTTCAACTGCAACAAGAGAACGGCATAGTCCTGTATACTGGAGTTTTGTAAGTGGCCCAAGCAACTCTTTTTCCAGGGTCTTCTGCATTTCCTGTGACTTTGCTCAGCACTCGTAGTAATATATTCTTGGTGGAAGAAGATCATCAGTGGCAACAAGTCCTGCCTTCCTCTGGCTCAGGCAGTGAGTTTGAGAAACAGCCCAAGGACTGCATCCTGCTGAAAGCGAATGAGCCAATCAGCAGCATCAGTGGTGTAGTACTTTACCGTTTCTCCCCTTGCGATGTAAAGCTGCAACTTTATGATGAGGTAAAAAAGGTGGTGTGGGGCTTCCTTTTGGGATATTAAAAAGTTGACAGGCGTGGATGCCATTAGAAAGGGCTGTCGAGGGAACATGATCATTGCTGCATGGTTAATTTCTCTTTAATTCTACATATCCTTTATTGTGCCCAAGGCAAATTATACCTGTGGTCTTGGGGAAATTTAGCTCCATTTGAGTTTGGAATGGAACTTGAATCGAGAAATACGCTCTCCTCCCCGCTGAGACTTGCTACCTGAGGTCAGTCTGGGGGCTGTTCCTAGTAAATTGAACACCACCTTTCCTTCCTTTTGCAGGTCCTAAAGGTGGAAACCACTTGGCATTTGCGGACAGAGTGTCCTGACTTGCTGGCTGAATTGGTGGAGTGGCTACGTGTGCCCTGGGAAGAGATGTTCTCAATTGCTCTCCGTAAGACGGTACTAGAAGTGTTGGAGTGAAGTGAAGAACCCTTGACTACAACGTTTCCGTTCCTCTTGGGTTACAAGAATAGTTCTTGGATCACCTTCCAGTCTTTGTTGCTCGTAACAATTTTAAATTTTGCTGCTGTTGGAAGTTTTAGCAACATTTGGTAACTGCAACTGGATAATTTGCACTCACCCTCTTCCTTAACATCAAAGAACCTTGGATGTGTGCAAAATGTCTTTAGTGACTGTGCATGGGTCATATCCTATGAGCCAGGAGGTGAGTCAGGCCAGCCTGGCAAAGTACTTCCTATCGTACTGAAGGAGATTCCAGAGTTACTTCGAGGCTAATCCTGCACTTGTCACTTTTTGTTGGAGAGCAGCTGCTGGAGATAGTGGTGGAAGTTACACAAAGTAGTTAGATAGTTCTGGACTGTGCATCACTGGATTGGGATGGATCAGAAACATGAGCCTGGCTCTCTCACTGCAAATCTGTGAATTTTTCTGACTTTTTGCTTCATTATGCAGAACTCACTATCCAGACTGGTCTAGAATATAGGCCCTGTTCTGGAAGAACCTTCTCCTGAATTGTTTGGTTACTGGAATAGGGATCTGAGAATTCTTGTATATTTCTGTCTCTGTGCATTCAGAGATATTCATGCACTCAGGGTACAAGTCACTGGGAACCATAGCCTTCCCTGGGCAGGACAGAGATCAATTTTAAGTGTGAACTTTTATATATGGTGTTAAATAAAAGTGGTTTTTATGAACTGTTTGCTTTTTCTGAGATGATTTGGATGAACATTTTGGGGCTACTGGCCATATCTGAATTCTGAGAAAATACTGTGGTGCTATCAAAAGAAGGCTAGCAAGTGGATAATTGCTTTTTCTTCCTCTTGGGAAGAGGAGAGGAGCAAGAGTGAAGACATTTGTCCTTCAGCTTGTTCCAATTAGTGGTGGGCAGGATTTCTCAGTGATTATCTTAAATAAAAGGGCCACTAAGGTGAGCCAATTCCCAAGGTTTCAAAAGACTTAAAACTCTTTTTTCCATGACCTTTGTGAAGTTGGAAGAACTTGGTTGCAATACCTGATAAAGGTTTAAATTATCTAGTGCTGATGTTCGGTAATTTTATAAAATTGATTGTTTATATATAGAGAGCACTACCACTACAGGTTGTCCTCGTTTAGCGACTACAATTGGGACAGGCAACTTGGATATTAAGTGAAATGGTTGCTAAATGACACTGACTGTGCTTGTGATTTTACTTCAGCTTTCCTTTGCTATACCGACCTGTGAAGGCTGTAAATGCAGAGTGATTGCAAAGTTACTTTTTCATCACCGTCATAACTGAGAATGGTTGCTAAATGAGGCAGTTGCTAAGTGAGGGTTACCTGTATTTAGTTGGCTACCAGCAGTGCTCTTCACAGACTTTTGGAAGCGGCTATGCTTTAAATTTTGGTAACAATGCTGCTGCTATTCTTCTGATAGTTATGTAAGAAATCCTAAGTCACATGTGGTATTATTTGTAAGTCTTGATAGAAGTCTAGAAAGATCTGCATTTAATAGTAATCAGAACTTCAGTTGCATTATAGAGAGCTAAGTGGAGGATATGGCAGCAAGCCTAGTAGTGATCTCACTTTTCTAAGATTGAAAAGTAATTTTTAAATATTTGTTTGTAAAACTTGTATGTGCAGGACCTTAGTAGGCTTTGCTAAAACTAGAGGGGACAAACTCATGAGTGGAATGCAAGGATTCATATAATTTATTCTAAAGGAATAGGCCAGACAAAAAGGAAGAAGTAGCTTTATATGAAAAGTAAACCTAGATGTAGAGAATGGAGATCCAGGAATTTCAGCATAAGGCTTCAGTTGAGAGCATTTGGGTTAGAATACAGAGGAGCAGAACCAACAATGGTACTATTAGAGGGCTGTGCTACAGCATGTTAATCCAGGCAGAAGATCTGGATAATGCCCTTCTGGGCCAAATTACAGGACTTCCATGGGAGAGATTACATTTTAATAATGGGAGACTTTAGCTATCAGGACATTGGTTAGAAAATCAGATCATCTAAGACAGCAAGGTTTCAAACATTCCTTAGTGGTCCTTTTGACTGCTTCATTTTTCAGAAGATTGAAGTAGAGACAACAGGATCAGCTCTCCTAGATCTGATTCTATCCCATAGGGAAGGGCTAGGTTGGGAACCTTGCAAGGAAATGACCACATCATCTTGGGTTTGAAGAGACTACAGAAAGGAACATAATGTCCTGGAAGTACAATCTCACGCCATTTTAATGTGAAGGAAAAAAATGGCAGCTTGGGAAACCACTGTGGATGCATAGGGGGCTTCTCAACTGAGCTAAGAGTTGAAAGGGACATGTATGAGAAATGAAAGATGGCTAAAATCACCAAGGGGGTATACCATTAAGTAGCAAATATCTGTAGAAAGAAAGTCAGCCTAAAGCACAAAAAGAACTTGGGTTCAAAAGCAAAACTTTACTATACCACTAATAAGAGGGGGAAAAAAGGAAGGAGTGGACCTGCTTCTTGGAGAAGATGGTGGTAGGTGGCAGGGTGATGGCAGCACTTCTCAGTTTCAACTTTGTTTCTATCTTCTATGATTAACTGGACATAAGGAAGCAGATTTTGACTGGACATCAGGAAGAATTTAACAAAAACTGCTAGTCAACAATGCAATACTGTAGACTGTTTCCAGAGAGTGGATTTCCCTTCGGTGGAGGTGGATGTCTATCTCTTGGGGAGACTACAACCGTGGATTCCTGCACTGGACAAGGGATTTGACCAGATGATCCCCAAACTACTTTTCAACTTTTATATTTTATGATTCTATGACTGTTCAGCTGTTGAGACTCTGATTTGTCTTGCTTGGAAGGTCTTTTTTAAAAAAGAGTTGCAGCTGAACTATGAGATATTGTCATGAGTACTGATGGCGAGCTGGAAGGGGCCTTGATCCAGGGGGGAAAACGCATGCGTAGTACTGAGGAATTAAGCAGCCATTCAAAGAGACGCAGATCAGACCCGCCTTAACCTTTGGGGTTTATATGTCTGGGTTTTTCCCACGCTTATTCAGTTTGTTAGGATTCTGTTATGTAGCAGTAATAAACACTAGAGACCTACTCCTCGTCTCAGCGTGATTTCTGACTGTTAGGACAGATATAAAGGCATTGATAGCTTTGTGCTATTCAGACTTGGGACTGTATTGAATGATGCAACCTCCTTCCCAAATTTCCTCTCTCGTTCCTCTTTTTCTCCTTGTGCTGAATCCTTTCTATTCAGAATGAGACAAAAACACTTTCTTCCTATATCTGCTTGGAAAGAATCCTGGCAAAAGTGTGATCCGTTCCTTCATAGTGCCCTGAAGCATAGAAATCACAGTATGTTGCATGACCAGTTAGCTGACCTTCTGCATTCTGAAGAACAAAGCATGCCTTGATCTGCAGCCCCGACTCACAGAAAGTTGAAGTGGAGACAGTAAGACTGCAAGAGTTGAGGTTTTTGTAGATTCTATAAGGATATTGCATAGGCCTCCTCCACAGCAGCTGGTCTTTTGCAATGTACCAGCAGTATATAGACTTGTGGGAAATACCCAGTGCTTTAGGGACAAGTTCCTATCTTCCGTCTGCAAAATTACACTTTCTACAAGGTCCTGGTCCTCTTCAAGTAGCTCTTGAACCAATAAAATGGTTAAATGCTTTACAGATACAACCTTTTTTTAAGCACCACTATTTCTTTACAATGACTGATCATCCAGAATTTTCCCTTGGGGAAGACCTATGTGTGATTGGCTGTTCATCTGCATGCTGAGGTGGAGCTCAGAAGGACTCCTTTGTAAAGGACTCCCCTGTAAAGAAAACTGCTTCCAGTCAGTGCTAAGCTAGATAGGCCAGCGGACTGATTCCATATAAGACAATGCCATATCAACCCTCCCTGTACGCAGACTTTTGCCTGGCTGTACTAGATCAGTAAGTGGAGACAGAGCAGCAGTTCCTGGTGTAGTAAGAGCTGCTCTGCTGTGTTTGCTCTATTGGCACATTACCATATCCTTTTAAGCCCAGAAACACTAGGAATGGGAGTAGCTGGGCACCCTTCAGGGGCATCAGGTGATGGCCAGCTGCTGTACGTTCATTCGTGTTCAGTCAGATTGGATTTCTCTGGATGAAGTTACAGTGCCGGTGAAATGCTGTAAGAGACACCGTAAACATTTTTGAGATCTTTGTATTTGGGCTATCTACAGAAATTTCAACATAATTATTAATCAGAAAACATTTCATTTACAAGCTGTACATTAAATCATTTTGGGGGGTGTTTTTTGTGCTTGTTGCTGGAAGCACGTGGGCTATATAGAATGCACTGACTTTAGCTAAATTCCCATTCCAGGGTTACAGTGTACATGTAAGCATATCTCTAATTTGGAAGTCTTGGCAACTGCCATTGGGCCCAAACATGCTGAATCAAGTCAGTCAAAAATTTGCATAACATGTTACTTTAGTTAGTGTTAATCTTGATTAGTTTTTGTGGCTTAGTATGTGGTGTGAATCCATCCAGTTCAATTAGTTTATGGTTCAGTGTATTGTGTGAACACAGAAAATAGGTTAATTTAGGACCTGAATTAAACGTAATGTGTGAATGTAGCCAGTGCCTGGTTCTCAGCTATTACTCTGAAGAAATTTTTATAAGAAGGTGTCATATGCTACGACTAAACTGCCTCTGAGCTTCTAATGATTTGATGTAGGCAAAGAAGGATCTGGTTCAGAGATTATATTAAACTATGGTTTAATCGTTTACTAACTGAATCACAATCAACTGGATTCACACAGAATTGATTATGTGCCATCAAGTCAGTGTCAACTCTTAGTGACCACATAGTTTTTCTCCAGGATCACACACAATACCAAGTCAAAAACCATGATTTACGCACAAGAATGGCTGAGTTCACAACACCCTAAGTCAATATCAAGCTATGTTAGAGTTTAGCACAATGTGCAAATCACTAACATTAAGAGTGTGCCTTATTCATCTCATAGAGATATACCTGTTTTGACTTCGTTGCGTTTTCAGTTTTAAGATTTAGAGTATAGAGAAAAATAATTTTTTGACTTTTTAACTAGCAAGGCTGGGCTGGTAACTTTCCATAAGTTAGATCAACTTCTTAGATAATCGAAAGATGCATGTTCCAACTAAACCACTGTGTGGTGCTCCTATAAATCCTTGCTTGAAGATAGGAATGTAATAAACCAAGCAGCATAAAACGTGACAGAGAGAAATGGGTTAGCTTTTCTGGAAAATTCTGGCAGATTACACTTCTGTGTGTGTGCAGGGGTGGGGGGGGTTTGCTTCCCCATTGCTTCCTCCTAATGCCATTATAACTTACTTAGGCCAGCACTGGGAGGTTTAGTGAGAATCTATGGTTGGGTACATCTATGCTGCCATCATTTCTTCCCTAAATTCCTCAAATCCTGTCTTGGAACAGTCCACAGTTGTGTTTGGATGATGGGCTGAAAATGGGTAGAGGATGACAGGTCACCCACTCCTACACTTAATAAGTAATGGGTGGCCCTTACTGGTAATGGGGCAAGCAGGAAGTGAAATTGAGCCACCTTACCCAAATGGCACCCCTCAGAGGTGTTGCTTTCATCTGCCAGTTAATTTGGAAAATGCAGGAATGAACATATCTGGAAGGGATATGGCTAGGAGGGGTCTGACATAGGCTGTGTAAAAGGCTGTGTGTACTTATCATGAAATGAATAGTAGGGGTAGGTTGCAGAACATCTCGTCCTCTTTATAACTGAAATGACACAGGAGTTAAATTATTCCAGATACTGCTTGTCACAACTTATATCACCTCTTGGCCATGCTAGTTGTTGAGCCAATAACTTCTGGCAGGAGGGCATAGAGCCCCCACTCCCCAAATTAAAATGACTGATTGCTCATGTGACTCTCAAGATCTCTTAAAAGTTATCTCAATGGGCGAAAATACCCTAGAGCAGTGTTTCTCAACCTTGGCAACTTCAAGGCGTGCGGACTTCAACTCCCAAAATTCCCCAGCCAGCATGGCTGGCTGGGGAATTCTGGGAGTTGATGTCCACACACCTTAAAGTTGCTGAGGTTGGGGAAGTTGCTGAGCTGGCTGGGGAATTCTGGGAGTTGAAGTCCACCTATCTTAAAGTTGAAAAATGCTGGATTATACTATGAACTGAAAAACAAGTACTGATTTTCTTAGTTGTTGATTGATCAAGACTGCACATTAGTTAAACACAAACAAATCTGAAAATTGTGACTGAATTTAACAATAGTTTTTTTATATATATATACTTCAAGGATTTCTTCACACCGTGCACAGAAGTGCAAACATTAATGTATAGTACACCACCTCTTTGAGCAAATTAAGCAGATATATAACATGAAGGCATGCCTGTTTCTCCATCAAAAATCATGACCAGCCATTGCAAACCAACTTTTAGACTAAGGCTACGTTATCCTCAGAGTGATGTCTAATTGTTCTCTCTCTGAGGTACTACCTTCGGAAAGACAATTAAACAACGTATTTTATGGAACGTCCTCTCTCAGGGATTGTCCTTATCTTCCCCTGCCATGCCCCTCTCCCTCTTCCTTTCAGGAAGGGAGTACAAACCTTCCTCTTCAGCCAGGTCTTTAGAGTTGGATTAATAATGAGTTCAGCAGCCTTTACTGGGGTTTAACTGTTTTAAAGTTTGCTTTGGTTATCACTGTTCACTGTTCACTGCCTTCCATGATCTAGAAAAAAACAGGGTCCTTCAGGTCTTCCAAGGGTGCACTTATCGCCACTGTAATTGACTTCATCCACCTTGCTGCTGGTTGTCCTCTTCTTCTCTGTCCTTCCACCTTTCCCAGCATAAGAGCTTTCTCCAGGGAACTGGGTTTTCACATAATGTGTCCGAAGTAGGATAATTCGAGCCTACTCATTTCAAAAATACTGATTGTAGCAAATAGTTCCCTTCCAAAGTGAACCCACCAATCTTATGCACTAGAACGATGTTTCTCAACCTTGGCAACTTGAAGATGTGTTCCCCAAGACTGGCTCAGGAATTCTGGGAGTTGAAGTCCACACATCTTCAGGCTGCCAAGGTTGAGAAATGCTGCACTAGAAGGAGTCTGATAGACATTTTTAGTTGGGAAAGGGATCTTAATCTGAAGAAAAGCAAGATGCCTTCCATTGTCCCTTCTGTGCAGCGGTTCTAGGAGTAACAGGAATAACAATGATTTTAAAAGGGCTTTAGAGTGACTTTCCCAAACTAAGATTGGGCAATCATCCCTCTCATTGCTGATTGCTGGGTCTTGATGAAATAATGGTGGCTGTAGCAAAAAGAGATTTACCAGAAGCTAATTTGCCAGAACTATGCATTCTTCCTGGGTCTTCCCTTTTGTTATGAGCAAAAGGCTTAAGCTTTTTAATGACTCATCAGCAATTTCTTGAAACCTCAAATTCAAAAGGAGTCTGGAAATATTTTCAAGGCTATCAGCCTTTTGTTCAGCCAGGAGGTAAACATTAACTCAACCCAGTCACCTGGCCCAACCTCCCCCCTCCCCCTTTGTCTCTTTTGTTAGTTTTGATCACCTCTTTGTCCCCCATTTTTGTCAGGTGGGCCTATCTGGAGTAGAAATAATTTTCTCTCAGGAAACTACAGAAGGGACAGCGAGCCTTGAGTTTCCCCCATCCCATTTGCCAATCTTTTGCTTATCCCAGACAGAAACCTGGGATGGTTTTCTGGGTCCCTGAAACAGCCCTGCTGACTTGAGTTTCACAGCCTGGAGGACCCATCCGGCTTCACTTGATCTGCTGGATTCGGAATAAGACAAAGGACCAGCCTACTCATGCTTATCCTCCAGGAAGCCAAGTAGCTTCACTGAGCAGGCTGGGCCAATAAGGTCTGGCAAGCAGCTCTTGATGAGGTCCCCTAATTTTCCCTCCAATTGTTTGTTGTAAGATACATCTAAGACCAACCTTTGAGGTCAGGCACTGTCTGCTAACGCAGCTCAGCGCTGCGAAAGAAGGTGATTCTCTCCCCTTCTCTCTGCCTCTCCTCCTCTTCAATCCTGAAACTGACTATGTTCTCCATTCCCAAACCAAGCAGTGCCCATGCAAAAGATATTCCTCTTTAATATATGTGTTTGTGGGAGGGGCAATGTATGCTACATCTTGTAGGTTTCTGTCCTCTGCTATGGCAAGAAACTTGAAAAATGCCAGGCTTTCTTTGTTATGGCAGCTGAACACTGTATAATGTGAATCATTTTTGAACCCTCCCCTACTTCCCCTGCCACTCTGAATTTCAGCCTCAGCTTGCTCTCATTGAATTGAATGTGCTAGTCTCTGCCTTCTTTATCTCTCATTTAATTGAATGATGTGCTAAATTTCCATAATTTATTCTTTGTTTTGTATGCCATTAGCTTCAAATATTCTTGATGTTAAATTCCCTATAGTTTGTCAATTGCTTATTATTTGATTGCCCTGCCTACATTAAATAGTATTTAGTATCTCAAATAGTATCTCAAATAGTATTTAATAAATTATAGGGATTGGTTATTAATTATAGTTTCATTTCTGGACTCCCAGAACACATATAGCAGTTTAGCAGCCTATAGTGTTTAAAGTCATGACAGAACTGGCTCTGTAGGAGGCCTCAGTGTATAACCTCTGAAAGAAAAAAAAATTAAGATTGAATTGTAGATCAAGTTTGAGCATTTTAATGAAAACTTCTATTTCCTTGTATCAATGTACCTATTGTTCAGCTCTTCTGAGACTCACCAGAGCCAATCAGAAGTTAAAGCAAAGCAGGCAACATTTTGAATCATTTCTTGTTAGCCATGTGCTTCTCTGAAATATAATAGTTTGAGTTTCTGTAGTTAAATTTACAGTTAGTTTTGAGATGGAATTTTGCTTTCCTTATGAAACATGATCCCTCTATAAATGCCTCCTGCATAGCTAGAAGAGAAGGACAATTCTTTGCAGTATGAATCTCAGGAAAACTTATTTTCAGTATATGAGTAAGCACACTTGCATAAAATAACCCTATTGCCATTTCTGATTGCACATAAGTATATACCATAAGCCATGTAGAGACATTTGAGAGAGAGAGAGAATTAAAAGGCACCTTGGCTGCTTACAGTTCTAGTGCAGATCTTCATATTAAATTATTACATTTGTGCTCACATTTTCCAATGCTCACTATTCCTTGAACAGGCAAACAATTGTAATTCATGTCTACTTCAGACATCTTTCCCTAATTTTTCTAATGTCTTTTTAAAAAAATATTGAACTTAGCAAAAGGGTTCAACTATTTTCAGTTAAGGTTACAAAATCAGTTTTCAGTGAAATCTTCATCCTCTTGTTATTGCAGTTATGCAATAATTGCAATTTATATCCCAAATTTTTGTGAAGGGGGATGGTGCTGCTGCTGTCTATGGCAGGTTTCAGCAAGTTGGCATTCCTCAAAAACTGCAGGCATTCTTTTATGGTCAGCCCTGTCAGAAAGACATCTTGTAGGACATTTTATAGATCTTGATCCTGCGGGCAGAAAGACAGTATGAACTGGTCTTCTTCACAGCTTTAAATATGGGTTTTTCTCTATTATTGATTCTTAGTCTCCTCCCTTTTACAAGACAAACTGACTAAGGGGAGAGCTCATGATTCCATAACAAAATGTGATATTTAGACCCTGAATGCCTGTAGCATTTATGCAGTCCTATAATAAAGTTTGTGTTTCTATGTAGGAACATCTCACTTTTCCAAGGTATGAGGTTCAATACATCTAGTGTTTTTATACAGCCTCAGAGCAACTCATCTCTAGAACGTATATGGAGGAACAAGAAAAAGAGATGCACCTATTCCAATTAACTGTATACCACAGAACGATGGATATGTGGCTGCTCTGAAAACAGATTAGCTTTGAGCTATAATAGTTTTTGTAAGTTAGTGCGTGCTTGTTCTGTTAACCACAGGATTTTTAATGGAAAATGGCAGTTGGCCATTACTACTTAATCAGATCACTGAACTTTGGGAACTTAATAAAGATGAGCTGAAAGTTCTTATACATAATTTAAAGCTTCAAGGTATTTGTTTGGGGTTTTCTCACTCTTTGTAGAACAGAATGGCACATAAAACTGGTGTGATGTTTTAGTAACAATGTGTCAGCCTTAGCAAGTAGACCAGACAGGAAACATGACCAGATAAGCTAATTCTACTTTGCAGTATTGTAAAGCTACATTAATAGAACCTTGCAAGTTTGAAAGTACAATTCCCACCCCTCATCTCCTTTACAGCCCGAGAAACTAGGGAGGGTCCCTTCTGAGCCTCTTGCCCGCCCACTATCCAGCTGTGGGCTATGTCCTCTCTTATCTGACCATTCCCTAGGCAGCATTTCTTCACCCCATCTCCCAAGGTCTTTTCCACATACCATTACATCATGTGACCGTGGGATGCTGCAACAGTTGTAAATGCCGGCTGGTTGTGAAGTGCCCAAATATCAGTCATGTGACCGTGGGGATGCTATGACGGTCATAAATGTAACTGGACGTAAAGTTACTTTTTCAGTGCTGTCGTAACTTCAAACGGTCGCTAAACAGGTAATTAAGCGAGGTCTACCTGTATTACTCAAGAGAACACAGTGAGATCTCAGCAGATGACATACTGAATGAGCTCCATGCTGCCATAAAGTGATACAGCTGGTCTCTGTTGTTTGGGGATGTTTTGGCAACTTTATCTTATATAGCTTAAGGGAATAAAATTCACACTAAATCTCTTTTTTTAACCATGAAGTATTTATTGATTTATTAAAATCACATCCACTAATGACTGCAAAAAGCACCTCATGTAAATGGAACTTCGCTGAAGACAAATAGAGAAAGATCCTCATATACAACCATGGCATGGACACAGTAGGGTGCTTCTCTGTGGGGACTGATTAACTTGGGAAGGGTTTGGTTATCTACAGTATTTAGCACTAAGGCTACTGCTAAAAGTCTTTTCAGAGATATTCTTGATTTGCTAAACCAATCAAGATGGAACATCCCGAGTTATCTATCTAAGCCAGCCTTTCTCAACCTTTTGACCCCAGAGGAACCCTTGAAATATTTTTTTAGGCCTCAGGGAACCCCTGCACATTCTGGTTGAAATATAGGCCAGAGGTTACAAAATTATTACGTTTGTTTCATGTGTAGGCCTGTATATATGCATTAACCGTGTTCTTAAACTAAAAATAAAGAACGAAACTTACCTCTTTAATGTGAAGTTGCCTGAATTTGAAATAATTTTTAGAATAAATCGTGATCTCATAGGGAACCCCTAGGTGGCCTCTCACGGAACCTAGGTTGCCACGGAACCCTGGTTGAGAAACCCTGATCTAAGCTTTCTCCTTACCTCCTAGTAAAACTAGCAAATACACTGTCCCATGAATTGCCCACTTTAGAATAACGGTCTAGCTGCAAAGAAGAGCCACGGCTTCTTTTCAGTTCCCAAACCTGTCTGCCTTATTCTTCTTTGGGCTGTGGCGGTAGTAGTAGTGATCGTGTCAGCTGTGGTACTATTAGCTCCAATGCCGTACTTTAATTCTCCTCTTGTGTTACCTCCACTCTAATGATATCACACAAAGAACAGCTTGAGTATCCCAACTGTGGCAAAGCGCCAGAGCAATTGGAAAGGCCCTGACCCAGAGATACAAATTGGAATCTGTGGCTTTCCAGATTCCAACTCTCATCTATTGCAAAACATCGGGACTCCCTGGAGCTGGAGTGCAAAAAATATATGCAGGACTATAGCAGATGGGAGCACCTGGTAGTAGACTGTGACTGGGCTCAGAAGCTAAGCAAAGTCAGGCCTGATCAATAGTTCAACAGGAGACCAAGAAAACTACTTGGAAGTCTCTAAGAAGAGTTGAGTTCCACTAAAGTTGACTTTTATAGGTGCCCCAACTCTGGGCTACTTCCTAAAGTGCTGTTTCAAAATAACAGTATCAGTTGGATTTTGGGGGCAAAGGTTAAAAAAAAAAAGCTTGGGCTGCAGAGCTTGAAAGGCAGCAGGTAGACTGGGGTTGCTTTAAAGCAGATAAAACAGTAGAACAGATGCTGAATCTTTCCTCTGCCCCCTATTTTTGCCCCTGGAACAGCTTCAGCACTACTTATTTCACCCTATGGGGCCCATTTCCAGTTTCACCTCCATTAGGAAAAACAAGACTTGGGAGAGGGGTAGAGCTCAGTGGGCACCTAAGACAAGTGTAGAAAAGAACGTGATGCCCATCTCTAGCTGTTGCTCCATGGCTTCCACTCTTCCAACCTTTCACTAACCTCTATTCTGCCTTTTAGACAGGGTTGGTATTTGTGTGTGGCTGAGAGAGGGCGAGGAAGAGAGTAAGTGAACAAAGCTTTCTACAAGTTTCTTGGACTGCAGACCACAAGGGAGTCACTTCCTGTGTCTGCTTATGGCATTAGCCCTGCCCCAACCAACCTCCTCCCTTTGGCTGTCAGCTCTTCCCTCTCAGAACTGACTGATCAACTTTTTCCATTCCTGTTTTTTGTTCCGCAAACCCCAGGAGGAGAGGCCCCAAAGCCAGCCCTGCTTCCCTACCTCTGGCCTCAAAAAGACACGGGGGGGGGGGAATTTCTCCCCACCCCCAAGTGTGCTTCTACAGCAGCATGAACTTGACTTGAGTCACCAGGCAGTGTGGCCTTTTGTATCTGACCACAGAGACTGCCAAAGTTTACCAGGAAGCAAGTGCTCTGAACTTGCCTATTGCCAAAAAGACAGTTCTCTGTTTGTGTAGAGATTTCTTCCTTGGAAGATTGCGTAGCAACTGAAAAACAAATACTGTACTTCCTTGCGTCCTAAGAAGAGTAATAGGCTTGGGAGGAAAAGCTTGGGGTCTTTTTTGGCATATCACTGATTTCTGAAGCCCCCACCGGCCCTCTCGTGCTCTCTAGAGCTAAACATTATGAGAAACCTTGATGGGCCAGAACACTGAGGGGCTCACACGGTGTGCTAAGATAAGCTCTCATTTCTTAGATAAACTATAAATGGTTGAGTTCACATAACATGCTAAGTCCAGATCACTCCCTCTTACGTCATTAAGCACATTATCTGAAACCAGTCCTTGTGAGAAAGGGCTTGTAAATCAGCAAGTGCTGACTGGGCTTCCAGAACGGAGTTGAACTGCTGAGCTGGACTCCTGCCAGACCCAAAGGGGATGCAAACATCTCTTAAAGTGGGGAGCCCAAATTAGTGAGAGTTCAAACTACACCTATAGTAAGTCACTAAAATGGTTCAACTTCCAGGATTCAACAGCTGGCAACAGCTGTTGAACAAACTAAGGAAACTTAAGTTCTATTGAGAACAACAGTGAGACATAAAATGTTGCAACCATGGAAAATGAGGAATGGCCATGCAAACTGACATTTTTACATCCAGCATGCTTGTCAGAATGACTGGGTAACAGGTCACTGCTAAAATGCTGACATGGTGGGTGAAAGTTACATTTCCTTTCAACTATTTAGGCCTTTTTGGGAGTATACAATTTTGTACAGAAAATATTCTACCACTGTAAATTCTAGAGAGAGTATTTTCTCATTCATTTATACGGAAAGATCCAGACAATCTTACCGATACAGCTAATGTGGGAAAACACTATTTCTGTATTATCAGAAAGTTGCACTTCTGTATCAGTTGGAGAGTCATAGTGTTATATCTATAACTCTCTATCAGTTTGGAGGCTTGGGCTGAAATCTAGACACAAATCTAATTCAACTCAAGGACTAAGGGGATCTCAAGGAAATGGTGAACTGGTGAGGTAGCAACATTGCCTGTAACATTGAATGTGCTCTCTCCTAGTCTTTTAATAATATTGATATTTTTTAAATTGTGGAATATTTTTAATGTTATTTTACGGCTTTTTAAATTGTATGCTGCCCAGATTCACATTTGTGAGATGGGCGACTATATAAATATGATGAATGAACAAACAAACAAACAAACTCAATGGAAGTTACTTCAGTTCTAAGTAGATCTTCTTTTGATGCTTTTGTCACATATTTAGCCTCCACCCCCCTCAAAGGCTTAAAACTTTATTTCAAAGTGCAAAGTTCAGAATTCAAATTCAACCCAATCAAGAGAATACCTAGAATACTTCCCATTTGAAAAATCTATCTGTTTTTGTGTCTCTTTGTAAGATATGCATGACTCTTTTCTTTTTAGACTTGGAAGAACAATCTAAGGAATATTAATACTTTTAAAAATGTGGCTAGGATCTCACATGGTCCCACCCAGGCCAGGGCAAACTATTCCACCAGAAGGATTACTCCTCTCTGATTGATGGCCATTGCTCTCCGAAAACCTCCTGCAAAATGTAAATTAGCTACTTACTTATAAAGTTATTAGCATTTTAAATGTTGTCCTTGAAGTTTTTTTAAAAAAACTTTTGTTACCTTTACTTTTTAAAAACCTTAATATTATCATTCAGCCTACTTCTGATAGTAATCAAGTTTATTTATTTATTTATTTATTTATTATTCACATTTCTATTACCACCCATCTCCCCCCTTAAAACAGAAGTTGTTTTACTTCTATTTTAACAATTTACTTTATTACTTCTACAATTTGTTTATTTATTTGGGAGGATGCTGGCCTATATACCAAACATGCCTTGTTGATCTGGGCTGCAAAAATCCAGATAATCACTAGGTGACAGCAAACTTTTAGAGATATTTTTTTATTCCTCATTGCATTCTCATCTAGTGGCTGTCTGGATTTTTGCAGCCTCCACTAAGGAAGGATTATATTTTCTTTTCTCCAGGGCGATGAGAGGGGGAAAGTGTAGATGAAGAATCCTCCCTTTTATCTTGACAACAGTGCACTCAGTTAAGTAGTTTAGGCAGAGAAGAAGTAAAAGGCCCCAAGGTCATTTAACAGGGAAAGATAGATAGGGAAAGATAACAGGGAAAGATTCACTCAAGGTGAAGCACAAGTTTTGCGTAACAGAAGGCCTAGGCTGAATCTTACTATCTCAAGATAGGCTGCAAAAAACTTCTACAACTTGAAAAGCTGTTGCCCTCTTTCTTCATGCTTCTGCAACTGTTCCTGCTAAAAATGGCTCTACAGTACTCTAGCTACTCTTGTAGAATGTAAGAGCAGAGTTTACCCACAACATAAAGGAAAGCTTAAGGGTCCAATAATTCATTGGCTTTGAAATACAATTTGATTGTACTATTTGTTAGCACATGTGGTCACAAAGCTGTTTTCAAGAGAATGTGCATTGGAGCCAACACTGGGATTCTTCAGCTGAATTGCAGTTGCAAGAATTAAATCAAAGAGAGGTTTTTGGAATGAGTGAAAACATCCCTATTGTAGCAACTGAAATGCAGAGAGAAGACAGCAATATTCTGCAAATGACACTTGAATGTTTTGTGTGTTTAGTTATTATGGCTTTCAGATACTTATTCTACAGAAATCCACTGAGAAATAAATCTCACTGTTTAATTGGGCTTTACATGGTTAATGCTCAGCAGGATTGTGGCTTTAAAAAAGGCTGGTTTTTTGTGTTGTGCTGGTTTTTTTTAGTTTTATTTAATGTGTTTTATGAATCCAGCCCTTATGACTTATAGACCATGGTTTATGCCTTGCAATGAATAAACCCAGCCAATTATGGTTTATGAATAAATCCTATTTAAACTATGGTTATGACATGTGAAATCAACATTAGAGTCAGAGTGCAGATATTTGGTGCTTAAAACTAGATTAAGAGGAAGTAACTTTAGCACAAGGGACTTGTAACTTTAGCACAAGGGACGCGGTGGCGCTGCGGGTTAAACCGCTGAGCTGTCGATCGGAAGGTCGGCGGTTCGAAACCGCGCGGCGGGGTGAGCTCCCGTTGCTCGTCCCAGCTCCTGCTCACCTAGCAGTTCGAAAACATGCAAATGTGAGTAGATCAATAGGTACCGCTTCGGCGGGAAGGTAACGGCATTCCGAGTCGTCATGCTGGCCACATGACCCGGAAGTGTCTATGACAACGCCGGCTCCAAGGCTTAGAAACGGAGATGAGCACCGCCCCCTAGAGTCGGATTCGACTGGACTTTACGTCAAGGGAAACCTTTACCTTTACCTAACTTTAGCACATGAGCAGCTTTCATTAAAACATGTCCTGCAATGAACTTGGTAAGGGTATGTAAGTTGCAGGAATTCAAACATCATTCTCAGGGAAAATGAGCTTTGACTTTTTATTGTTAATCACAGTTTCCATCAGAACAGAATTCCTTCAGAGCAGAACTCAAATGTGTAGAAATAAGAGTAAAATCCAGTCATTCACAAAGAAAAAGCTTACAAAAACAGAAGCAGTCTATTTGATCTATTGATATCCAATATCTAAAAGCATATGACATGTATAGATTGTGATACTTAAAACATTCTTTTCTACATTGGCCCTGTGGTCCTGTCCTATATTGTTTTAAAAATAAAAAGTAACAGATGTTTAGGATTGCTGTTGTTATAGATGCCAAACTTCCTTTGTAGCTCCATTTTAGCCATCGAGGGTTTTTACTGATGCTTTAGCTTGAAAATTTAGGTGGAAATGGAGAAAAAATAGTTACAATTCAAATTTCTTCCAAAAAAAATGTATTTTAAATATTTCTATTTGCAAAGGGAGGGAAGGAGAAGTAGAAAAGAGTAGTATCTCAAAACAGTTGTGTTTTTATTTCTAAAAGATATTGCATTTGTGCACTTTGCTGGGGAGGAGAGTAGCACAGCTATGCAACTGCGCTTGGAACTCAGTGTGATTTGCTCATGAGGAATCATAATAGGATGGCACTGCACATATAAAGCACGTGTCCCTTTTTGGTTTCTCTGTGATTTTTCTGGCATGTTGTTCCTTAAGTAATTAGAACAGAACACACATGAGCTTGCAAGATTTTGTTTCAGAATCCTTAGTTTAGTAGGCACACTTGATCATGGATGTTACAGTACATACCTTCTTTTGATCTAACCCACAAGGAGAGCGCGGCACACTCTGAATCGGATCTAAGGGTTCCTGGGCCTAGGAGGTTCAGCCCATCCTCCACCCTTTCGCTGTTTCTTTGTGGCTCCTAGCTGTTGGTTGAGAGGCCCTCCTTACTTCTTTTTCTGGACAAGGCCAAGAGGATTCCCTTTTTTCAGTTCAACATCTAACACTCCCCCCCCCCATTGCATCTTTCCAAAGAGGGGTTGAATGTATCTGAGAAATTTGAATAAACTTCTCTGCAATTTCTAGCTAATGGAGGAGTGACCATTAAGGAGCCTGTGGTTAATTTAGCCACCACAAAAACACGTTTTTGTGCTTTAAATGGGTTTGGATCCTTGCCATGCAATTGCTGGTCGGTGTCGGGAAATTTATGCACTGCAGTATGGAAATAGTATATTGATGCTCTGAAGTCCGCCTGCTTTCCAAGAGAATCCACCTTCTGACGGGTTCATTTCATCAGCTCCTTAACTAGCCTGCAGGTTTTGTTGTTTGCTCTTTCGGTGACCTTGTCCTTGTGCGCTAATGCAGTGGAGGACCGAAGGAGATGCTGAGCAGTCCCAACGCATCTATACTAGCTCGACCAGTATTTTTGGGCAAGGAACATGATGGGCTGAAGAGCAGCTGCAGCTAAAGAGAATCGCCGACACCGGCTGTTGGCCACAAAGTGTGGTGAAGTATATAAGCCCAAAGCTCAATCCAATAAGACTCTGGACACGAGAAAACTTTTCTCCATTTTATTTGGTACCAAGTGAAATGGGATTTCTCTCCCAAAAGAGGAACCCTAAACTTCTCAAAAACCAAGCATTTTATACTTTTTCAAGAAGGAGTGGTTACAAGCAAAAAGCAATAATTGGATAATTTTTGCTGCAGTGGTTTCAGGTATCTCTCAGGTATTTATTTATTTATTATTCAAATTTTGCTACTGCCCATCTCCCCCAAAAGGGGGACTCTGGGCGGTTTACAATAAAATCAATAAAATCAAGACTATAGTAATAACAATTAACATCTATAAAAACAATTACAGATATAAAATGCAATAAGTAAGTATAAAATCCAAGAGGTTAAAAATTCTGATCAGGTGGGAGGGTGTCTAAGGCTCGAGCCAATCCCATGAATGGTTGCCCATCTTCCCACCCCAGGCGAGATGGCAGAACCAGGTTTTCAGGGCCCTCCTGAAGGTCGGAAGCGAAGGCGCCTGCCTCACCTCTGGGGGCAAGATGTTCCAAAGGGCGGGGGCAACTGCAGAGAAGGCCCGCTTCCTGGACTCCACCGGATGGAATTCTCTTATCTGCGGGGTCCGTAACATGCCCTCTCTGCCTGACCAGGTGGGGTGGGTCGATGTTGTGTGGATGAGACGGTCCCTCAGGTAGCCTGGCCCTATGCCATGTAGGGCTTTAAAGGTCATAACCAACACCTTGAATTGGATCCAGAAGCAAACTGGCACTCAGGTATGCATACATTTTTGTTTTTTCCTAATATAGTCATATTTTCTACTTCCTAAAGATCTTTCCCTCCTTAAGGCAGGAACTTTTGTCAAGGGGGCATAAATTTCACCATGCTAAATACCTGTTCAGTTACTCTAGGGCAAAATATCTCTCATATGCGCATGCTTGCACTCTTTCCCCAAAATTACTGGTTTTGTTTCCATTTCAACCTCGTTTTACCTTCTCTCAGTACCATGCTCTATTCAGCATTATCTTAAACTCTCAAACAGAAATCAGCATTCCTGTACCACTGGACCATCTTCTTTAGCAGACATCAAACAGGCCTCACAATTGCAGCACTGGCTTTTCCAATCACCGCCTGCACGGCCAACAGCGCAGCTCTCCGGATATTCGCAATGCTATAGCTGAAATCGACAGGAGAGCAAACTGTTTCAAGTCCCGCCGCTGTGCGGTGCAACTTTCTCTAGCACGTGCTTTTCCCAGGGCGAAAGACTTGTGAAGCTGGCAAAAGCGCAGCGGGGAAGTGTGGACCCGAGTCATTTCCACAATTCTTAGGAAAGTGATTGCTTTTATTTCCCCGTCGTGTTACCGCCGTTCGCACAGTCATCGTTCTTGCTTTGGCAGACGGCGTGCATGATTCACTAGGTTATCCCTTTTTTGAATTCTGCAATGCCGCCTAACTGGTTGGAAGTGTTACACTTGAAGAAAAAGCGATACTTCCCCCCCCCCCCGCGCCAAGAAAACAGGAGCGAGGCTCAGCTTTCCCCCTTCTTCCCCCGTTGAGCACTGCCTCTTTTCCTTAGAGAAAAGTTTGTTTTCTTCCCTGGCGCCGCCAGATCAACAAAGAAGGCGGCCGCGTGCGACCACACTAGCTGGGGTGGGGATATCTGTCGACGTGTAACACACCCGTTGAGGCACGCGGGCTTTTTGCCCGCTCACCTCGCTCTCTCATTAGTCAGCTTCGGGTGCTCGGGCGGAGGGAGGAGAGAGAGGAGGAAAAAGGAGCGGGGGTCGTCCCGGAGGCGGAGCTGAAGGGGCGGGAGGCGGTGACCGTCTGCAGCCCCTTTGTTCGGACGGGCGGGAGAAGAGGGATTGCACAAGGCGCGCGTCTTTGTGAGGTCCGCCGGGCGGTTATCCAGTAAGTGGGTTTCGAGGGTGTTGGGGAAGCCCTCTTGGGATGGGTTGGGGTAGGGGGTGTTCTGCCTTCCCGAAGCTACGCGGTTCCTCTGGAGCGAGCCTAGTCCCGGTGCGCGTGGAGGCGGTGGAAAGGCTCTGACGCTAGCATGGGACTCCCGGGGAGGGAAATGGAAGAGTGGGGGTCACGTTAAGGTTTCTTAAGAGTTCGGGGAGCAGCAGCCCCCACAGATCGGGCTCGCGGCCTCTCCCTCATTCTCGGGTTTCTGGGTGTTTGCGCTTTCAGAAAAGGAGGATTTAAAAGTCGATTCTCCCGTTATGCGTGGAAGACTTTGGTTTCTTTGTGCGGTACGGAAATGCTGTTCTTTGAAATGCATTGTTTCGAGCCGTGGTCGCAGTTCCGTTCCTCTGCCCGCGATCGCGCTCTTGGGCTCCCGATGAGCTACTCAAATTGTACAAACGCGACCCCCTCATTTTGCTCAGGACCCTGGTGCCTTCCTCTCCCCCCTCCCCCCCGCCTATTCAAGTCACAGACAGCATGAACTCCCAAGCATTTTTATCAATCCCAGTTCCCCTGGGAACAAAATCAATTTGGGGCAAGATAAAAAAACCCAGTAATGATTAACTGGGGAGGGGGCAGTATGATAGACCTGGGGCTTCAGAGCTAGCAGTTAAATATTAAAGTGCTTCATGTTTTATGAGGGAGATATTTACCCCAGTTTGGTAGTAAGTGTCCAGTTGGCAGTCAGTACTTGAAATTATGCACAGTAATGGGTGAGAGGAGACTGGACATAATGTCCTAGATTATACCCACATGGGATTTGGTACATCTGGTTGAGGTACAGTGACTAGGAAAGTCCACCCTTCTCTTACTTGGCACAGTTGTACCATCTGTTCTCTTGGGCAGCAGTCTAAGCCAACTGGTTCTCTGATGCTATTCTGTGGCTCCAAGCATGAGGCTGGTGTTGACCATTTTTTTTACCCTGGACAGCTCCCCCCCCCCCCGAACTTTAATAGTATTTGTATTCTTCAGATGTCTTGAATTTTGAAGAAAAGTGCCCCTCTTTGCCAGACTGCCAACTGGCTAAGGACTCTGAACATTGAAGGGTAAGGTGCGTAGAGAGTATCTGGTTCTGGAAAGGTGCACAAATTAGTATTTCTGGAGGTGCTAAACTGACTGTGTAATTGGTATTTGCCAATGCTATCTGATCAACAAACAAGGCTTATCAAAACGATTTAAATTACTTCTGTCCAGGTAGCAAAACTGTAGTTCCAGAGGTAAGGATATTTCCTGGGGATCTTGATGATATTGCATAATTTTTTTTTTAACCCAACATTGTTGCTTCCTGAAAGAGTGAAGGGGAGAGGAGACAAATTTTTCCACTGTAGTGATACGGAGTTGTGAATTGTTAAAGCAACTAGAAGAAAAATTCTTCCCTTCCCCACCCCTGGCCTTTTCTTTCAGGCCATCCTTATGCCATTTCTTTGCATGCCTGAAGGATTGAGACTAGCAGAGAATATGACAGTAATCTTCTGTGGATTTACAAGATTTATTTGAATGGGTAGTTATTACTTATCCCAGAATTTTAAGATTATTGCTGTGCCTTGCACCTGTAGACAGTAAATGAAGCCATGCATTTATTTTAAGGTAGAAGTCTTCTAGGTTGGCTCTCGACTCCATTCGTTTGTACAATAGGATTTTTTGAGAGGCAACCTGTTGACTCTCCTTGGATAGAAAGCTTGTGATCCTGCATAGTATTCATTCTTCTTAGCCACAAGGAGCATGAACTAATTGCAAAACTGCCTAAGCCCAGGGTTCACTTGGAAGCCGAGTAGCTCCTAAGTGCCTGCATTGTGTGCTTAAGGAAAATAATGCTGGGTCCACACAAAGTGCATTTGTTAAACTGGAGTTTCCATATAGCATGGGGGGTGGGAGAGACACAGGCCCCCAGGATCTCATTTAATTTGCCGTGTTTATTTACCACAAGTCCAAGATCCAGAGATGGGGGCAGGGGGAAGGTATTTGATGAGATTTATAAGCTTGTTTTGAGTCTTGGAAATAAGACAAAGCTTACAGCCATTCCTGCACACACAAATTCTTTGTTTGCTACCCCCAAACTTTCTCCCTTTCAGATGTGTCATTTAAGGAAACAGGGTGCTTGGTGGTAATATCATTTTTGGCTGCTGTTTAGTAACAGATTCAAATCAATCTTCTCCCACCTCCAAAAGCAGCAAACAGGAAAACACCAAGTTCTTACTAGCATACTTTTAAGGGTTTTGTACTGAACTTGCCCATAGATGCCTTGATAGCCAGTGTATGTTGAATTGTCTGTTTAAATTTATTATCAGTAAACGAGTATGTAACATGAGTAATGAAATGAGGGAGGATATCCTTTATCTCTCTTCTTTAAAGAAGATATTAAAAGATCTGAGCCTAAGATAACACTACCCACCCGCCTCAGTTAGACCGTCTCATGGGCTTCCACCCTCTCCCTCACTCAGGACATTCTGCTCTCTGTCCCACGCATCTGGTCATCTGTATGCATGCTTTTGGGTAAATTTAATTTTTATTCTGCTATACATACTATTTTCTGGCAGACATCTAGATTTCTGGTTCTTTTGCTGTTTAATGCTGATTAGATGAACAAGGGATAAGGGGATATCCCTGTTGGGTTAGTCAGCTGGATTTGATGACATATTAAAGGTAATAAGATGACCAATTTAGGGTAGAACACTCATCTGAGAATTAATTTGGAAACCGGAAAGACTGTGATTTTTCATGTGTTACTCATCATGTGTTATTCATTTGTTATTAAAAAATATCAAGTATTGGGGTGAATCCAAGTCTCGTAATAAGTGAGTTTCTATGAGTTCAGAGAATATTTTCTGAACAATTGATAAGAATGTGTTCTATATGCATGGTGAAGGTGAAAGGTCCCCTGTGCCAGCACTGAGTCATGTCTGACCCTTTGGAGGGAAGCTGCTTTCGCGATGTTTTCTTGGCAGACTATAGAGCGGGGTGGTTTGCGATTGCCTTCCCCAGTTGTCACCTTCCCCAGCAAGCTGGGCGCTCATTTTACCGACCTCAGAAGGATGAAAGGCTGAGTCGACCTGAGCCAGCTATCCGAGAATCCAGCTTCTGCTGGGATCGAACTCGGGTCGTGGGGAGAGTTTTGGTTGCAATACTGCCGGACATTGATAAAATAGTCCTGTGTGCACCTGTCCTAACCGTACTGAATTAACCTTGGGTTAATTGGCACACTCCCAGGATTGTCACTTTAAAATCAGTGGAATGTTTTACTCTTTCCCCAACTACATTGCTTGTTTACATGAACATTTTAGGAACAGTCTTCTTTTACTCCTGAGGATCTTTTTCTTCCCAGGAATAAGAAAAAAATGCAAATACAACAAACAGAGCACAGAATGATGTTTAAGTTTTCCACTGATGGTGTCCTTGAACATCATCTCCTGGAGTGGGTGGGTAGACATAAGCAAATTCTCCTGTTATTAAGGAGAGTGCAGAATGAAAGCATTTCTCATTGCTTGTCGGATGACCCGTCTTTATCACCCAAGTCTCCTGGTTGCAAATTAAATGCAACGGGGATTAAATGAGCGGTTTTGACTATTTCTAGATCTATAGAGTAGATCATGCCTATTCTTATGAGCTGTACTCTTAAATGTCTGTAGGGCTCATAGAGCACTGACAACCAATGAGTTCTCATCCTTTAGTAAAGTTAAAGAAATTGCATAGTTAGAGTTTCTAAGCTTGCCATGGTGAAAAGCCTTGCCTTCCCAAGCACTTAACCTACTGTGATAGCTATACTGTAGCTTGTTCTTGTTGCCCAAGCATAATATCCAGCCACCATGTTGAGATACCAGGAGTGGGAGGTAGGGTGACTCAGATATCCCCTCCGGTGACAGTACGCATCCCTGCAGGTTAGCTGATTGAAAAGAGATTTCTTGGGGGGGGGGAGTTGCAAGTGGAACTGAGATAATCTAGAACTACTCAAGACTGGCAAAGTCAAGGGTTCTGACCTGCTGCTTGATCAGATCTGGAAACTTGGCTTCAGTGCCTTGTTTTGGTGCTCAAATAGATTAAGGTACTCATCACTTTATTTATCCATCCATCCATCCACCCATCCAATTTCTGTAGCTGCCCAACTCAACAAGTGACTCTGAGTGGCTTTGGGTGATGGGAGTAGGAAGCAGGGGTCATTGGGGAGCCTGCTACCTTTGACCTGGGCAAACAAGCGTAAATGCAGAACAGAACTATACCCTAGGCTTACAGTTCCTGCTATGTGGCATCTCTTTATGGGTACCTCCCTTACTTAGGACACATTGTATGTGAGCACTCGAGCGTCATGCCCATCCCAGTGTAGCAGGATGTGGCATCCATCCAACAGCTGAGACATACTGACTCACAGAAGAAGCTGTCGCCAAACCGCTTTTATTGATGTTAGGGCTAAATGGGCAGTGAAGGAACAGGAAAAAAACTACTAAAATTCACCTTGCAGTTAATTGCTTCTGTCCAGCTTGGTTGACTTGCTTCACATCCCTTCAGCCTTGTGTATGAAGTTTTGTGATGTCTATATATGAGTTTTTAAGGAGATGGTGTTGTGTGCTGAAATTACACTTTGCCTTCAGTGCAAAAAAGCATCTCCTGATATTGCTGGGAGAGAGGGATTATAATTAGCTGGGTAGGCTGAAATTTACACTGAGTCCAGCCCCAAGGAAACTTACAGGCACTTGAATTGTGCCTTTTTTCTTCCTTTTGAGACAATATTAATTTGGGAGAGGAAGATTAGGTGAGATGCCTTCTCCTCTAAGGTGCCTTATCCCAACCCAAGTTGGATCCCTTGAAGCCACCATTGGTGGTAGAAGGCTTCTCTGATACGTCGCTTGACTGAATTGCCTTGAGCTGAGTCTATGAATGGTGAGAAAAGAGGAAGGGAAGCAGCAACTGCTTTCAGAAATATGTTGTGAGTCTATTCTGGGGGTGACAAATTGCCACCTTTTAAACAATGTATGGTAGCCAGTATGTGTTAAACTGGCAAGAATCCATGGCCAATTTTGTGGTTCTTGTCTGTTTGCCTCTATAAATTCTTGTGTTTCCATTCATCTATGTGAATATGTGTGTATGTGCATATATAATTACTGGCTAGTACACATTTAAAAAGTAAAGTTGTACAATACTCAGTTGCTGTGGAGACTGTATGATGTTCAATCAGCAGAGCATTAGAGAGGTTTTCAGATTTGAAGTTAATTTTTTTGAGGAAATGAAATTAAGCTTGATGTCATTCTGCTTCAGTAATTTGTGAAGGCCTGGGGGAAGAAACTGGGAAGATTGGGGAAAATCCATTTTCAAATTTGAGAACTTCCCCATCTTTTAAGTAGAAGATGTATTTGGATAAATTCTGATTAAATACTTTAGTTTAATTATAGGAATGTAATGTTCCTAAGGGGAAGTTTAAAGATTATTTTAGTTGTTGGATAATCTCTCTGTATGGCTTCTTATAAATAAGTCAATAAACTATACTAAAAGTAGCCTCCTTTGAGTCAAGGTTGATTTCTGGTGTTGTAAAGGACATGCTGGTGTGATTTTCTTGACAAGAGTATGGAAGTGGTTCATTGTTAACTTCTTCCTGGATGTGAAGTTCAATGAATTTTGTGGTTCTTGTCCAAAACCTCGTATGGTATCAGATGGGTCCACTGAGGTCTTGTTATAGTTGGTGATCTCATGAAATCTTAGACATTAAAAAAAAAAACAAATATAGAGAAAAAGTTTGGGAAGCCCACTGTAGCATTTGAATGGAACTGATTTGCCTTTGAAAAATACACAGTTTAAATCAAGAAACAAGATATCAAGCAAGAGCTTACTGTGTTTCAGTTCATGTACATGTTCTGAAGCCCATGAGGATTCAAAGGAAAAGTTGAGAATCTGAAACTTTGAATTTTCTGGGAAAGTTTTCTTACTAGCATTTGAAAAAGCTTCTTGAAGCTATTGCTTACAATAATATATAAATTAAGTAAGTAAGTTTTGGATGACATGACATCAATTTTACGTGGTTTTGTTAAAAGTAAGGAAGGACGTTTTAAAGTACTAGAGAAGGCAGGCCACTTCCCTCCTGATGTTTTGGATAGATACATAAGGGGCTATGCGTGCCACAGAAAAGGAGCTGTGCTGCTAGAGAAGAAGGCCTTGGGGCAGGATGGCGCATGTGCTGCTGGGGATCCCTGTCATGCAGCATTAGAAGATTGTTGTTTCACCCCCATTGGGGATTAAAACAACGTTTTTTGAAGTTGTGTTATGTCAAGGGAGGTCATAGATCATAAGATTCTTAAGTCCATTTCTCTGTGATATCACCCCCAAGCATTTCTCTGAGATTCATTAACCCTGACATTTCTGCAGTTAATTCTTCTTATTGTAGGCAATGAAAGATGAAAAGAAGGGAAAAAACGTTTTTACCCCGTACAGATCATAAGGCAGACTCTCCCTACTGCTGCTACTCCAGGGTTGCTCTGCTTATGCCCTTTAGTATTTTCCTTCTATTTTCTTATCTCAACACCTTATTACTTCAGTTCTCTCTAATGCTTTATGCTTTCAGGGGTGGATGGAGATGAGGTGGGGAGGGGACCTTTTCCATGACTTCTAGAGTGGAATAATCTGACAAATTTCTTTCAGTTTAACCTTTTGCTGTGTTTCTTGGCTGCAGGCCCTTACTGAGCCAAAATGAGCTGGAGTTTCTTGACGCGCCTCCTTGAGGAGATCAACCAGCATTCAACCTTCGTGGGAAAGGTGTGGCTGACAGTGTTGATTGTCTTCCGCATTGTCTTGACTGCTGTAGGTGGCGAGTCTATCTACTACGATGAACAGAGCAAGTTTGTCTGCAATACACAACAGCCAGGCTGTGATAATGTCTGCTATGATTCCTTTGCACCCCTTTCGCACGTTCGTTTCTGGATTTTCCAGATCATTGTGATAGCCACACCCTCGGTGATGTACCTAGGCTTTGCACTGCACCGGCTTTCACGCCAACCCCCTCAAAAAAGCCGGGCCCCTGTGGTGCGACGTGGTGCTGTCCGCGATTATGAAGAGGCAGAGGACAATGGTGAGGAGGACCCCATGATCTTTGAGGAGATTGAGCCTGAGAGGGAGGTGAAGGAGCCTGAGAGCCAGAATCATGATGGCCGCCGGCGCATCAAGAAGGATGGTCTGATGACCGCGTACGTGCTGCAGCTGCTGTGCCGTTCGGCATTTGAGGTGGGCTTTCTGCTGGGGCAGTATGTGCTCTACCGCTTTGAGGTTAACCCTTCCTATGTATGCAAACGCAGCCCCTGCCCTCACACGGTGGATTGCTTTGTCTCTCGCCCCACTGAGAAAACCATCTTCCTCCTCATCATGTATGCTGTGAGTGGGCTCTGCCTGCTTCTCAATATCTGTGAGCTCGTCCACCTGGGCTTTGGGGGGATCCGGGATGCACTCCGTGGCCTTAATACGGAAGATGCTTCACCCCCAAAACCCCACTATGCCCAGAAGGATCCCTCTGCACCACCAACCTACCACTCTCTGAAGAAAGAGCCCTCCAAGGGCCAGTTGGCCAAGGACAAATTGGGCTACAGGGGAGAGAGCTTGGCAGGCATGGCTGCCGAGCGCTACACTGTGGCATCGAGACTCCCCGGCCACGAATTGGACCGACTGCGCAAGCACCTCAGGATCGCCCAGGAGCATCTAGAGATGGCTTTCCAACTGCAGCCAGAGGGCACCGCCAGCCCTTTGCGAAGTAGCAGCCCCGAATCCAATGGGCTGGCTGCGGAGCAGAACCGCTTTAACTTGGCTCACGAGAAGGAAGGGGCAGCTTGTGAACGAACTAGTGGTAAGTGGGGTGAGGAGCAGGCTTTCCTTGGAGTTCAGGGCCAGTGTCTTAGAAAAGGCAACCATCGATGAGCAAGAATTGGCTAAATTGGCAGGAGCCCTTATTCTAAGTCTTAATGTGGTTATGCTTAAAGAACAGTTAGTGTAAATAGTTGCTTTCTTGGGGGCTGTTAAGTGTTGGGTCCATTTATAAGTCCTCTGAATCAAGTGTGCTTCTAAGCTCCCTTGGTTGAGAAGGCTGGCTTTTGCAATGTGCCTGGGATAATGAGCAGATCAGTCAGATTTTTCTCACCAGGTGGCCCTTCTTGAGTTGGTGAGGGGCAGCCACGTACTGTGAAAGAGCATGGTGGAAGGCCGAATTTAACACTGAGGGGGAATGATTGGGGCGGTTTGCGTAGTTTTTCTGAATTGCATCAGTAATATGTACACTTCTCATATTTTTTTCTTTTTTTTCCCCAAGCAATTTTATTAAAGGTTATAATTACAATAGTACTTCTCATAATTTCTCCATGAGGTTTGAGCTGCCGGAGCGTTTTGCCCTTTCCACAGCTGTCAAATGCACCATTTGCTAGGGCAGGCATGTAAAATCTGGCTTAGAAAAAAACACGCATGGAAGCTGATGGATAAATCTCAGCTGCTGTATGGTGTGAAGCAGCAGAATAGGAAGAAGATACCCCCAGGAGGGGTGTAGCTGGGAACCCCCAAGAAGCAACGCATGTGTGGAGGACAAGGTCTGTTCTTCGGGGATTGGAGTGAGAAACTGTAATGCTTTTCCTGTTTTATTTCCAGGTCTCTGAAGCATTGGACAGCTGCCCAGGTGACAAGAAGAAATGGGAGGAACTGAAAGCATGTGCATACCTGTGGTCATTAGCCTGATGTGTGCTAGTGCCCTGATGGAAGAGTTGGGGGATGAGCTTATGCTCTGATCCTACTTCGGTGGAAGATAATGGAAAAGGAGATAACATGAGTCCCCATGGGTGGGTGGGGAGGCTGTAGTGATAATACTTTCAGAAGTCTTTGTATGTGTGTCTTTTTATGGGTCCAAAAGGGAAACTTATTTTTCTACTTTTATACATGTTGTAGAGGTACTATTGTTCTGCCTAGGGGGCGTTTTGTCTGTCTTCTCTCTCTTTCTCCAATGGGACTGGATTAATAGCGACATAGCAATTCCCCCCCCCCCTCCACTTTATATTATTACAGTTTACTATATCTAAGAGGACACCTACAACTTCCCAGGACTTTCCTCAGGATTTAGCTGTACACAAGTCAACTCCCTCATTTTCTTTTCCTCTTCCCTAACACCAGATAATGGAAACAATTGGTGGTGGTTGGGCCAAAGATAATCTGCTGCATTCCCAGATGCTGGTTTATTTTATTTATTTATTTATTTTATTAATTAAATTTATATCACCCCCTATCTCCCCGAATGGGGGACTCTGGGCAGTTTACAATAAATAATACTAAAAACATAACCACCTAAAATTGCCATTAAAATATAAATAAAAACAAATGTAAAATCCAAGTGGAGATGGAACAAAATCACTAAGAGGTGCTATGGCACCAGCCATCCCCAGGTGGCGCTATCACTCTCCCCCTCCCAAGCAAGGCGGCAGAACCAGGTCTTCAGTTTCTTCCTGAAGTCCAAGAGCAAGGAAACCCGTCTCAACTCCGGGGGCAAGATGTTCCAAAGGGCGGGCGCCACTGCAGAGAAGGCTCGCCTCCTGGACCCCACTAGATGAAATTCCATTACTGATGGGGTCCGTAGCATGCCCTCCCTGCCTGACCCGGTGGGGCGGGTCGATGTTATGGGGATGAGACGGTCCCTCAGATACCCTGGTCCCATGCCATGTAAGGCTTTAAAGGTGATAACCAACACCTTGAATTGGACCCGGAAGCAAACTGGTACCCAATGCAGCTCATGTAACAGTGGTGTCACATGGGCTGATTTTACAGCCCTGATAACTGTCCGCGCAGCTGCATTCTGGACCAGCTGAAGCTTCCGAATGCTCTTCAAGGTTAGCCCCATGTAGAGTGCATTTCAGTAGTCTATATGGGAGATGACAAGGGCATGAGTGACTGTTTGGAGGGCATCTCGGTCCAGGAATGGGCGTAGCTGGTGCACCACCCAGAGATGTGCAAAGGCCCTCCTGGCCGCGACTGCCACCTGCTCTTCAAGCAGGAGTCGTGAGTCCAGGAGGACCCCCAGGTTCTGCACTGGCTCCGAATGGGGCAGTGCCACCCCATCCAGAACCAAAGAAAACAACTTCCTGGAACCCGAGGGGCCATCAATCCACAGCCACTCTGTCTTACCAGGGTTCAGCTGAATCTTGTTGTTCCCCATCCAGGCCCCCACAGCCCCCAGGCACCTGGAAAGGGTGGAGACTGCATCACTTACTTCACCTGGGATGGAGATATATAACAGTATCATCGGCATATTATGAGCAGCATCTGCCTTCCTTGCCCTCTGTGGGGTGCTGTGCTTGGTTTCTCCTGAATGGCAGGAGGACCAAAATCACATTTGAGTCATCTCAAGAGACAGACATAAAATGTGTTTTTATGTTTTATTTTTTTATAATTTACTGGAACAGTTCTGAGTTTTTGTTCTTTTATATGGATGTATAATATATATAAATATATATATTTGGTAAAAAAAAAAATCAGAAGATTTTTTATAGCAATCCTGAGGTCTTGACTCTTTTTTTGCAGAAAAATAAAGAACAAATTAGTGAGGATGTTTGCACAGTTGTGTACAATTAGGATGCCTTGGTTGTGCTCTAAATCCTCCATTACTGAGAAGCAGAAAGATGTGAAGATCCCAGCAAATCAATAATATTGTAAGGCAGGAGAAGGCACCCTTATTTACAGCTGGTTGAACACTTAAAATGTTTGGGACTTTCCAACACCATGGTAGTGATGCATATGTATTATTGGAAGGACAAGGTTAATAATTTTGGGCTGTTTCTTTTCCTAAAAAAAAAGTAAATAGGTTTAATGCACAAAGCTTAATGCACCCATTTCAATCTTGCTTTTTACAAAAAGTCATGAAATGTGCTGTGAATTTTAGGGTGGGTTTATAAAGATGGGGCTGGGGTTTCTTGTAAGAAGTGCCGTATCCTGAGTCAAAGTGGTGGCCAGTTTATAATGCAGAAGCATCTCTCAGGGAGTGTGTTGCCAAGGCTAGCCAAGAATTGGGAGGAGGCAAAATCCAGTCACCTTATTGGCGGGAAGCAGTATAAGAACATAAGACAATGATCCGTTCCTCCATGTGGTGCTGCTGGAAACTGCCCCCCACTTGGGGTGGGGCCAAGCTGAACATGCACCCTGGCGTCAGGCCGTGGCGACAGGTCAGTCAGTATTTTAGTTGCAACAAGCGGACGGAAACAACTACTACTTGCTGCCTACCACTCTGAGCTACACCAAGTTTTGCTAATGCTGTTCTAATTCCTGCAATTATTTGTGTTGCTGCCTCTGCAAGGATTTCTGTAGACTTCCCCAACCTGCTGCTTTGTGGATGTGTTGGACCAGCCTCTACGCTCCCCAGCCACGGTGGCTGAAGTCCTGTTATTTGGCAGTTACGGAAGTCCCAACCCATGGGCATCAGGTTGCGGAGGCCGAGCGCTCGGAACAGCTATCCCTCACCCTCATAGAGATGTGGCTGGACGGGTGCTTGCGCTACACGCAAGAAGAAGAAGGGGTGGGGGATTCAGACTTGTTTAATTCACTCTGTCTTTTAAAACTACCTTGTGAAGGGTGGCCCATAAATCATTTAAGTACATTACTACATATGAATTGGAGCGAGTTTGCAGAGGGAATAGTGCCTTTCCTGAAAATTATTGTACGGGTGGGGAGAGTGCCTCTGAAGTGGGGCTGTGGAGAGAGATGGGTTTCAACATAAGAGCCATGCTGGATCACACTAAAGGCCCTTCTCCCACATTCTGTGGGACACGGTGGCCAGCCTACTGCCTGCAAGGGGAGGAGGGTGATAGCCCTCTTTGATGGCTGTTCTGTTGTTTTTCCATCACCCTCACAAACCTTTCTTAGAAGTTAAGCACCCAGTAGCTGTAGTGTCCTGACTGGGAATCTATTGTAATCATGCTGGGAAGTCTTTCCCGTGGCTTTGCCATCCCACCTTCCATCTTTTTTGAGGTGTGATGGCTATAACTCTGCATTGTTCTGTGTCCAGTACTCTTCCATGCAGTGGTCTGCGCATATTTTGAAGAATAGTTACTGCCAGCATAACTTAGCAGAGTTGGGGACAGGGAATGAGGTCATGCTTTTACTCACCATGCAGTAAATTTACCCCCCAGGTCCCTTATTCTTATACCTGCAACCCTGAATGTGAATAATAGAACAGAAACACTTTTTGGTCACCTTAGGGAAGACACAGGTGGTGGTCACCTGACACACTTACTTATGGTTAACTGAACCATGGTTTATTCATGTGAAGCTTCTGGATTCATCAGTTATATTGAGCCATTAAGTTCACAGGCTGGGTTTGCACTGCATGCTAGGCTGAAATGTGGTTGTGGAAACCACCACAGAGACCTCTGAAATAGCTGGACGGTGATATTCTGCCCTGCCTGTGAAATCCTGAAAGGGCAAAAGAATTGTACTGTTCTGCTCTGTCAACAAACACTGCTTTCTCTGAGCTGTGCAAAAATCAATGTTGCCTCCCAAGGAGGGGAACCCAGATGAAAGAACTCAGATTGTGTTTTCTGTTCAGCTGCCTTGGGAGCCATCTATTGACACAACCTTGTATTACCTGCAGAACGTAAGTGGGCTCCAGAGTATGGTAGGATCTCAGCTAAACAGATGCTGGCTCTCCTACTGTGCTGTGTGCTCCCCAGCACCATCTGGAATTTGAGGCCAGAGTGATCCTCTGTCTGCTGCTTCCTTCTCAACAAATACTTTGAAACTTACCAGCAAGAATTTACTTGAAATACCTACATGAAATCAAGAGTGAAACACGTTTGTTTGTTTCTTACATGCATTATACTGTGTTCTATCTGTTTAGTAAAGGGAGTGAGCACAAGATGTCCCAGGACTGGCATCTTTTTTTTTTTTAAGATACTGAATAGCATTGAGTGGTTTCTTTTAGGGGGAAAAAAACTTTATTTAACTGTCACTGTTTTGGAAACATTTTCTAATTAGCCCTTTACAACAAATGCTGATTAGGATACAGTTTAACAAAGCAAGGGGACTCCTACACTCTGGCCATCTCAACATGTTCTGATTGTGGATACTCTGTAGCTTCAGGCAGGACTTTAATGGGCTCCAGGGGTTCATCTCTTCCTCAGTGCTTGTTTGAACCATTGGCCTCTATATTAGCCATTTTAATAATGAAGTTGAAATTTTCCTCCACGGGTGGAAAATTTACCAAGTGACAATGTCTACTGTCGAAGAGGCATCACCATTTCCTAAACCAAGCTATGCTTGCTGCACTTAGCTGGGTTTTTTTCTTGATCGGAGGTTTCATAAAACAGGCCCACCTTCCTGCTCCCCCAGCATTCTGATAAGAGCTATGGGAATTATACTGTAGATGCCAGCTAGAAAACCCTGCTGGTCCACTGTAACAGCCTCTTCCTATTCCCCAGCCTCCAGGTCTCTTGAGGGAGATCAGAACTGGGATGGCTGAGAAGCCAAGCGTAAGCACTCTGCTGCAAGTTTCCTCTTGCACTTTGTAGTACCCCAAGGGTAAACCTGTATCTGAAAGAGGATGAGGAAAGAAAGACCCAGTGAAAATGTAGCATGCCAGGTCTGAGGATCATTAATCAAAAATGAGCAATTTTTTCTCAGTTTTTTAAGGGAAGCAAACTTTCTTTCAGATCCCTAGAGTTTGGAAAACTTGCAGGGCAAGTTAGCTGCGTGAGCCAAATTCAACTGCATGATTGGCAAGAAATGCTGCCTGTCTGTATATTTTCAAGCGCATTCTTTCTGCGGATTCTAGGTCCTATCTGGCCTGTTGCTGCTCAGATAGTTGTAGTATTCTTGCTGCCAATCCAAAAAGTGTTTGGCTTTTCTGTGATTGATAAGAATCTTCATTACCTCTACTCTTTTCCTCAGATTATGATACTCCTTAACTCTCCCTTCTAGCTTTGGAAAACAGGGCTGCATTTCTGGTTCTGTTCAGAGACATAGGTCCAGGACACTGAGGCCAAACTGTCTATGCGTTCATTAGCTTTCCTTGTGGGCTGTCATCAAGAGGGAACAAATGGAGGAGGAGGAGGAGGAGGAGGAGGAGGAGGACTATTTAATTATATTCCTTCCTGCTTGCTCAATATCACCCTCTCCAACCTGAAATTAAATGAGGATCCTACACTTTTTCTGTGATGGGTGGGATAGCAGCTAAGCAGAGGCATTTTTGAGGGGACAAAACAAAAGGAGAAGATTAAGCAGCTTCCCCACTCCAATCTTGGTCCTCCAGTCTGATTGTAGCTTCAGTTAATAAAGCCCAAGGGCAAATGAGATGCAGAGGGGCCTCCAAAGCTGGCTGTGAAGGCCAAAGGTACCAGTCTTCACACTGAGTAGATAAGGCACTGGCACTATTAAGCCCTGCCTAGAAGTGTTTTGGTC
The DNA here is from genome assembly GCF_035149785.1 of Candoia aspera. Taxonomy (NCBI): domain Eukaryota; kingdom Metazoa; phylum Chordata; class Lepidosauria; order Squamata; family Candoiidae; genus Candoia; species Candoia aspera. Next base: position 228,201,576 of record NC_086153.1, on the reverse strand, counting down.
CTGGGTTCATATGAAGAAGACTTGTTGCTGAGGGTCTAGAGTGAACTGATCTGAGCAAGACAGTAGTTTCCCATTAGGAGAGTATTGTACTGCTAAAGCTGAGTCCTTGCTATATGCAGGCACAGTCCTGGGTGAGGATGTTGGGCACTGTCTCATACTTGAAGGAGTAGCCACCATCTGAGGTGGTACGGACCCTCAGAGAGTGCATGGTGCCTGGTAAGGCAGCACAGCAGAGCTGGAAGTTGGGATTGTGTGTGAGTGTGTGGCTGTCGGAACAGTTTCCATGACAGTAATGAAACACAAAGCTGCTAGGATGCACGATCCACTTGTCCCACCCTAGTTCTTCAAAAGAGATATTGAGGGAGGCACGGTGGCAGTTGGCATGGACTGCAGCATCATCTGAAGGTCGCTGGAGCAAATTGAGAGCAGCTGGTGACCAGGGTACTGAGGAGCGCCGGGCCCGGTCTCGGCCCTTGGGTTTGGTGATTGCCACAAGGAAGGGCATCTTTTCAGCATCAGCCACACAGGGGCAGCCTGGGCAATGAATGAAGAGCACAAATATATTCTGGGCAAGGTAAGGGAAGAAGGATGTTCTAAAGTGAAAGACCGTCCAGCCCTCAGGAGCTGGCACTGCCATGGTAGCTAGTGGGACCCGGCCTTCTTCAGAGAGTGTCAGTATCTCTGCCTCTGGTGTGGAGCTGTTGGAAGCAGCTTCTGAGTGGCTGTTCTGAACTATCACAGGGCTGGTGTAGAACCACAGCTGGGCTGATGTCACCACACGACTCAGGATATGTATTGAGGGTTGAAAAATGTAGGTGAAAACTCCCTCATCCTCTGGAAGCTCATCCGGCTGAGGTGGCTCACAGGGCACATCTGTAAAATAGGAGAGGGTTTAATGGGACTATTGGCATTACATACTGGAGGGTATTGTTCCTCCCAGACTGGAAGAATGGGAAGTGACCCTTGAAGGAAGAAACAACAAATACTGACAACTCCTTAGTCTCCCTTGTGTGTGTGTGTGTGTTCAACCCTTACTTCAAATAACTTCCTGCTATTGTCTTGATTTAGACCTACTGTATCATTGATTTTGCACCCTTGGGGGAAAGAAAGGATGAAATCTTAATACATGCATTGAGTTTGCTCCAGCATTCCTTGACAAGATAGTTGCTGCGTTTGTATATCTCACCAAGCCATCGTTTATTAAATACCTTTTATATAATAAGCACAATAGCTGGCCTCACATTCACAAAACGTTGTGTAGAAGCCACACTTCTGGGTTCACCCAAATGCTAATTAAAACCACACAAATCAGATTATGGCTTAGTGTAGTTTGTGAACATGCATCATCTCCTTGCTGTCTAAGACGTTACAAGGGAAAGCTGATTTTCAAGATGCCCAAATGCTGTTTGAACAATCCACTTGTGTTCCTAGCCTGCTATACTGAGGCAAGAAGCTGTTTACAATGAGCATCTGGCCTTATTTTGGGAAAAGCACAGGTGTTCATGTCTGGTGCTGGGCGGATCTTAACATGATTGTTTTAATTGATGAAGAGCAACAGTGAAGTTAAAAGGATACTCATGCCAATAGAAAGTTCAAATAAGCAAATTAGAAAACAGTGAGTGGTGCATGAAACATAGCAGTCAGCTTGTGACTCATTTGAATTTTCCTTTATTTGCCATAATGAATGTTAGTAAACTATTTTGTTCCTGTTCCTGCCTTCTAGAAACCAATTGGTAACTCCATGCTGCCATATATCTACATCTACATCTACATCTACATCTAGCCAGGTTCCTCGGAGTGGTCACTACTGACTCCCAAGGGTCAGTGGGACTATCCAAGGGTCGATAAATGGCTGGGGGTCGATTGGGGTCAATTAATATTTTAGCTCCACACCAGTCCTTAGTCCTGAAGAAGAGGTGGCTAGCAGAGAGCAAGTGTTACCTGAGATTGGATGGTCAGCCATCAGCGAGAGTGGCCTTGAGTTTTCTCTATTATTATTATTGCTGTTGTTGTTATTGTTATTGTTGTTGTTATTGTTATTAGTATTATTATTCATAGTACTATTAGTGAAAGTAGTATTTATTAAATTATTTTCATGTAATAAATATTTTGGGGTTGGTGAACAGTCTGAACTTATTGAAGGGATCAGTGAGCTGAAGAGTTTGGGGACCCCTGATCTATATCATCTAAATTGATACCTATATCTAGTTTTGTTCCTGTGTGCTTTGCTGTAGGTGCATATATTTTTATTAAGGCAAGTGCAAAAAATTCAGCCAAGTTCTTTCTTTTATTAGACTAAAAACTGGTTGGTGTTAAGGCTTGCTGTATGCTTACACTGCAGGAGGAGAGCTGCCTTAAGCAGTGGTAGCAAAAAAATCAGAAAAAATCTGGTAGCACCTTTTCTGACTTAACACATTCCATTAAAAGGCATAAGCTCATGCCTTTTAATAAAATTTGTTAGTCAGAAAAGATGCTACCAGACTCTTTCTGATTATATGTTTACATGTGATACAAGAGCAAAGTCTTGCAGTGGCAGAAGCTGGACCTGGCTTCCTCTTGATGTTTTTCATCTGTACATTAAATTATCTGTATACATAATGCGCACCTGTATGTTAATACTAAATTCCTGAGAAAGTGCTGGGGAAGCTAGAGCTGCCAAAACTGGGCTGAAAAACTCTGGACAGCTGCTAGGTGGCAGAAAAGAGATACAGAAAATCATAATTCTTTTTTCCTGTAAAATGGAAATACAGACTTTTGCAGCTCAGATACAGCAGCCCTAGCAAAGCTGTTAAAAGAATGTGCGTGTGCAAGAGAGATAATATTTGAAGTTCACATTATTCCAATGAGTCATTTCTCCCCTTACGGAATTTAAATTCTCTTCCTTAACTCTCCCTGTTTTTTCTGCATGCCATCATTACATCTCATTTCCTATTCAGACACAAACCCAGGTCAATAATCTGGATTGTGAAAAGTTGAGATCTCTTTCAAAGGTATTTCCTAATCCTACTCACTAGTATCCGCAGAATCTGAAAATTTGTTTATGGTAGCGTAACAAAAAGCTTAGGTTGCAAATTCATTATAAAGGTACAGTGTTACCTGCCTATTCGGAAGTAAGTTCCATTGAGTTCAGTGGAACTAACTTTCAAATAAAAAAATATAACATTACAAGTTGTGGTTGAAGTCATATACATAATATACCTTGTTATCTGGCAGTACATCCCACTGAATTCAATTAGACCTATGTTTAAGTAGACGTGTAAGGATTTACTGTTAATTGCATTAAATTCAGTGGGACTTCTGAACAACTAGAGAGAAAACCGGAGTGCATGTCTACAAGAAAAGTGAAATATTCAAAAGCCACCAGAATGCCTGAGAGCTCCCACATTGTGTGTAAAGGGTTGAGCAGAACATTTCTCATTTGGCAGCAACAGCCGGATTTGAATTGCTGAACCTGGCTTAAATTTCTGCTATAGCTGGATTAAAATCAAGATGTGTGTGTGTGTGTGTGTGTGTTTGCCTCTGGGATGAGGTTCACTGGTATACGATTTCACAGAATCATACAGTTGGACATGACCTAAAAGATCATCTAGTCCAACCCTCTGCTCTGTGCAGGATCCACAACATGTGCTTGACCTCAGTACTTGTCCTTATGTTTGATGAAATGGGTTAGATGATAACCAAATGTCTGCCCTATCTTCTCTCTGCCTGTCTGAAGTAATCAGGGCACTTTTTCTTTTCTTTTGGTTTTAACCCTTCCGGGACCCCTCCAGTGATGGTTCTGCTTACCTTTTGATGGGAAGGCAATCACCTGGGATGCATCTTCTTCCTCCCAGTTGTGAGTAGCTGCTGTGCCCAAGGCATGCCGCCTGTGGAGTCCCCTTCGTCCCACTTGGACACTTTCGCTTTTGGGGACAGGACCAAGGGACTCCAGGAAATGTGCCTTGATTCTAGCCAGGATGAGATGCCTGTCAACTTCATCCCTGCTGCAGCCAGCCACAGCAGAAGGAGCCAGCAAGAACAGCTGCAGGATCAGCATGGAGTTGATCATGGGCAAGATGTGCAAAGAACGCTGATCCAACATGTGTAAGGGAACGATGTGCAGGATGTGTTGTTCCTGTGGAAAAAAATGTTCTTGCATATGTATAAGAGTTCAGACTGAGGCGCAGTTCCCAGATATTGCAGGTAGCTCAGAATGTGTGTAGGGAAGTCCTGTCTCGTGGGTAAGGTAGTCTGGCTCTTCAGTTGCCTCCTGGAAGTCTAACCTACCCAGTTCCTTCTGCCTCCTGATTTCTTTACTGAGCCAAGCTGGGGCATGATGGCATTGAGACTGTATCTGACACTGACGCAAATGTCTGCCAGCCATGAATATTATCTCCTGGACAGCAAAACACAGGAGACGTCTGGAATGCAAGGACGGTGTTGCCTAGGGGACAGGACCTAGAGCAGGGTACTCTGGAGGAGAGATGGACATAGTCCCCGAGTTGTCAACACTGAAGCAGTGATAAAGGGGCGATTCTTCTTAGTTTCCTCCTAGACTGTCTGAAATTCAGGGTCGTCACAGTGCTGTGTTCTGGGGGTCTGATCGTTCTCATCAATCCCAGGCAGTTTTCAATCTAGGTCTAGATCATTCACATAACACTAAATTCTGTATCAAAGGCTCTAGTAGGCAGCTTACAAGTATTTCACATATGTACACAAGCTCACACCCTTGTAATCCACACACTACCACTTCCTAGTTCAGTATTCAAAAGCTGTCAGGTGCATTGGAATGACCTTTAAGCATATATTAAAAGGGTATACAGGTTCTAACTTTTATCACACTGAGTAAGGGTTTACTATGGGTGTTAGAAAGTAGTAAAAATTGCTTGTGAATATAATGAGATGGTTACAGGATATTAAAAGCTAACGCACCCACATCTTAAGGTTGCTCTTTCATTCATTGCTCTCGATTCTAGATTACCTCCTAGCCTGGCTATGTAGTGTTTAATCCTAAAAGAGAGAAATCTGTGGGTGCTCTTGTAATCCTTGGTCCAGTACAGTGTTTTCCAAACTTAGCAACTTTAAGATATGTGGACTTCAACTCCCAGAATTCCCCAGCCAGCATGCTGCCATTTAGTGGTCTTTTCAATTTTTGCACTCAAGATACAGAAGTCTTACTTATTTATGTCACCAGTATTTCTGTGCAGTCTCATGAAGAGAGGTCTTCTCCAATCTTTTTAATGTGGACCTTCATCTGCAGTATCCAGAGACAGGACCTGGGACTTTCAGTAGCTATGACCCTGTCCCCCGTTTTGCTATTTGGTTGACTGAAGTGAACTCTACTTCCACAGAATCTGCTTCTCAAATGGGGAGGGCCAAACTCCATGACTGATGGCACCAGTGTTATGCCAACTTCTCTGTTCAGGACCCTTCAGAAATGTTAGACATACTTGCTCTGGAAAGTACTTTTTCCCTGCCTCAGTATTATAATTTATTTATTGCATTTTATAATAATTGTGATGTGTCTGGTTTTATAAGATTTTAATGTTTATGTTCGGAGTTTGATTTTATTGTAAACTGCCCAGAGTCCCTCTCTTGGGGAAGATGGGCGGTAATTAAATTTGAATAATAAACAAACAAACAAATAAATAGCTCCTTTCACTATGCTCACTTTTGAGTATGGCTGTGCATGCATCAACAATGATTAGGGAAAAAAAGCTAATACATCTCTATATTCATTGAATGAGCCCTACTTTTTTAAGGCTTCTAGACAAACCAAAGATTCTTCTGTTTCAGGGTCTCCATCTGTCAAAGTTAATGCAACTCTCAAAGCAGCATCTCAGTAATAGTTTTAGTCATCTTCATAACTAGGCACAATCCAAATATAGCATTAACAGTTTGGTACAATAAAGCACTAAGTTTCAGTTAGAGATCACAGCATTGAGTACAGCCTCAAGGATCTGGAAATGGAAAGAAAACAGAAAAAAATGAAATGGTGATTTGTGGGTTTGTTGATTGAAAAAAGAGTTGAATATAGGACAGAAGGGATCTCTGTAATGTAACTTGGAGGAGGGATAATAACTTTATTTGTAATTGCTGCAAGGAAGATCAGCAGTTGCTTCTTTAATTATCTCTTTCTTTTTTCTTTCTTTAACTATATTGCTTTCTTTTTTCTTTTATATTTTTTCTTCTCTAACTTTATATATTTTCATGTTTATCTTTTATCTATCTAAACATTTTCAATAAAAATGATATTATAAAAAGAATTTTACATAAAGAAGTGATTCTTAAACTACCTTTATGAAGGCCCATAGAAGAGGAATGTTTTTAGCCCCTTTTAAAATGTTGATAAATCAGATTCAGGTATAATATTGTAGATGTTGTTTCCAGAGAGCTGGTTTCAGATGAGAAAATCACCTACTTGTGGCTATTTTAGCAGCAGGATCAGGATCAGGATCAGGATCAGGATCAGGATCAGGATCAGGATCAGGTTAGGCATAAGGCACCTGAGCCACAAGCAGATATTGCAAATAATTGAGTGTGCCCATACCAGGCCCAATGAGTCAGCACCAGTAACTGAAACTGGTACCTTCTCTGGACATCCAGCCAGCGTAGGGACATGTGATAAAGAGAAGGAAGAACGCTTTGGGGAAGATCCAGATCAGTGTGACTAGCAATGAACTGGATCCAGATCAGGGGATGGAGAGAGGTATAAAATAAGATGGCCGGCAGAATGTTAGAATTATCCTAACACGAGACAATCAAGTTATGAACCGACTGTTTGCTGCCTTGGTGGTGAGGAGTTATGGATCTTTTTAGTAATTCAAGGAAAGTCATGCTTTTTGGTGGTTTTATTGATGAAAATGCATAAAGAAAGACCTTCCTTGACCTGGATTCCTAGGTTTCTCACCACAGAGCAGGCCCACGGCTGACAGCCCTGAAAACAAAAGCAAGGGAATAGAATGAGGAGGAGGTGGGAGAGTTATGGTGAAACACAGCCATCTCTATCTTTCTCATGTTCAGTTTGAGATGGGGGAACCTAACCAAGACCCTTTGAAAGCACTTGCAAAGTGGTGCATGAATCCACAACAAAATAATATATGTATATATTGTCAGCACAGATGAGATAATTAAACTGAAAATAAGAAATTAAAGAATTCAAAGGAAGAATGTACAAAGTAAATAAAAGGGAACCTACACTGAAGCCTGAGATACATCCACTGATGGAGACAAAGGTTAGGAGATAGAACCACTCAGAAAAGGGTCTCAGAAACAGAACACAAAAGAGTCAGAGAAATGAGTAGAACATTACACTAAAAAAAACTCAGATGGCACAATAATATTTGATAGTTCAAGGTATCAAATGCAGCACAGAGATCTAATCAGACCAGCACTGAAGATGGATGGTTTGCCTTGACCACCAGCTGGTTGTTAATAGTATGAGCCACTGCTAGCTTGGTAGAATATCCCATGGTAAAATCATATTAAATGGGTTTGTGAGATTGTTGATGGTTAGGTGAGGAAGGAATTGGGAGAAAACTACTGTTTCAAGGGATTGAATAAGAATGGAAGGAGAGACACCAGATGAAAACTGAAACATACAGAAGGATTGGAGAACTGTATACTTTTTTAAACAGAGGATGGTAGTAAGCATCCCTTACATGTTTTACAAACTGGCTGGGATCCCTGGAAGTTGTAGTTTAACAAACCATCTGGAGACCCACAACTTTCCCACCCTATAATAAATGAAGGAGTAAAATGTTTTTGACTCATTTGTTTAATTGGGTTCTCTTTATCTAGTTTTAGGACTTATGTGGAGAACAGATCATGTTTTAGGTCATATTTCTACAGAAATATTGAAAATTCAAAAAGGTTCACAAACTTTTAAGCACCACTGTATGGAAAAAGGGCAGAATGTTGCTGTATGGAAAAGCTAACACTATCGCTAGTGTTCTCCATTTCTTTTTCTTTTTAAGAGCTGTGTAATTACCTCCTTGCTCTAGAGGTGCAGCATGGGAAACGAAGAAAAGGCAAATAATCAGGTGGCAGAGCAATCCACACAGTAGAAGCAGAGATAATAACCCAAATTACTCTTGCAAAATAGAGTTTGTCTACATTGGATTTTGATTGAACATGAGAGGGTAGGAGCAGCTTTGTGTTAGATTTTACTGTACTCTAAAATTATGCCACGATTTAGGCAGGATCTGTCTTATGGATCAGACAAGAGTGTATCATGTTGTCACATTGGAATCCTGGTTATGTGAAAATCTCTGGGCCATGCAGAAAATAAAGCAAGTGAGGGTGGTGGGGATGCAGGTGGTAGTAAAGTTGCCTTAGGATCTTATTGTATCTATTCCATCAGGAAGTAAGTGTGGAATGACTGATTTCCTGGACACTGTCCAACAGCAATGTCAGACGACACATGTGACATATGGACATGTTCCCACACAACTTTCTCACCTTTTATAAAAAGGAAGGGAAATAATTTCCCTGAATTCAACAGAACCACAGCAAACAGCAGAATCAATGAGAACACTTTTTCCCCAGTTTGTACAAGAAAATATTAGCATTTCAAACAATGGAATCTGACGTGGTCTTAAAGAGGATCAAGTTCACAGAATCCAAAAATTGGTAGCAGGCGTTCAAGCCATTGAGTTCAACCCCCTGCTCAGTGCAGGAATTCAGATGGAAGTATCCCAGACAGATGGCTCTCTAGCTTCCATGTGAAGACATGAAGTGAAAGTGAGTCTGTTGCCTCTCTGGGTACTTGCTTCCACTGTCAAATTGTTCTCACTGACAGGTTCTCAAGTTGGTGTCTGATGTTCTGTAATGTAAATTCAGTTTTTCATGTTCTACCTTCTGAAGAACTTTCTTCCATGTGGCATCCTTTTTAAGTCTTAAGTAATTTATTATTTATTGATTATTTATTGATTTAATTTTTATCCCACCTTTATTATTTTTATAAATAACTCAAGGCGGCGAACAATACTCCTTCCTCCTCCTATTTATTAATATTATAATATTCCTATTTAGTATTATTATATCCCCCCACTGTCTTTTCTCAAAGCTAATCATTCTTATTTCTTTCAGTCTCTCTTCACAGGATTTTCTAGTCCCTGAATCCTCATTGTTGCTATTCTCTCAACCTTTCCAGTTTGTCTGACTGCTGGTTATGACCTATGCTGATTACAGTAGACTCTTTCTTTCTGTAATTTGGAAACTGTATATCTATAACTAATGTGGCTGAACGTATACTTAGCAGTTTTGCAGCCAGATCATACTACTGGCATTCTCAGTTTGCAGTCAATGACTATTCCAAGATCTTTTTCACAAGCACACTGATAACCACTTTTTGTGTGTGATTTTCAAGCCAGCTGTGTGTCCAGTTAATTGTCATGCCATCCAACCTATACTTAACTAGCTTGCTAATCAGAATATCATGGGGTACTTCAAGTACTTTGCTGAAACCAATATATAATATATTTACAGAATTCCCACCATTTATTATAGAAATTATCTAATAAAAAAAACAGATAAAGTTAGTCTTGCAAATCCATGTTACAGTGCTTTTGGTGATAACTGCATTGTTCTCAAGGTGCTTACAGACCAACTTATTTATAGTTTGCTCTAGATTTTTCCCAAGAATTGATGTCAGATGGACTGGTTTACAGCTTCCTGGATCTTCCTTTCCCCCATTTTTGATGATATAGATAACATTTGCCCTTCTGTATTTGTTGCTGTGCTCAGACTACTTATGAGATGAGAGGTTTTTATGAAAGAAAGATAATATCTGCCTGTTGTAAATTTGAATTCACCTCTAACACCTTACCTGCCAAAAATGGTATGTCACAGAAGAATCAGTTTAGAAGTATCCTGACATTTTAAATTTGCTTGGTCTGTGGGATTTTTTTCCCCCGAATGTGTACATTTTCAACTGCAGCCAGAGGTAATCCAGTTTAGGAAAAAAAAATATATCCCATTGTGCTGAATGTAAAATCTTCTCATTTATCTCTCCTTGCAAGATCCATCTATTTTTCTCTGGCTGTTCTGTTCCTAGAGAAATTTCATCTATGAGGTGTTGAATTTTTTTTATAAATAAATATCCTGCCTAATTCCACGCTTTGCTCCTGAGCTGAACATTAACAGAGAGCTGCCTGGAAATAAGTTTCTTATGGGAAAAAATGAAAAAAAAAAATCCTATCTTGAGGGACAATGAAAGTAAGTTACAAATAATCCTGGGAAGAACATTTTTTCTATGGCAGCAGTGTATTTGTTGATAATGCTGCTAACATGAAACGAAGGTGAAGACTGCAGTTTACTGAATCTGCGACAACCAATATCTATCCTTACACAGTTCAGTCTTCTGAAGTAGCGGTGGTGAGGGTTGGGTGGGGTGTGCATATGCATGTGCATGTGTGAGTGGGTGTGATTTCCACTTCTGTTTTGACTGACACTATCATCTCCTTAGACATCTCTTCATTCCAGCCTTTGGTAATGAAATACTTACTGTCACTAGTGCAGCTGTGTGAGTTATAATTGATTCACTTTCCTAATTATACAGGGACAGGGACAACTCAGGTGGCTGAGATCTGATGTCAAAGAACCTTCTAGTACTTCACATCTTCTGTTGAGGAACCCAGCTTGGTAGCCCCAGTCCAAGCCTAGGGATTTGCTGCCATTTTTATTACCACTCAGTGCAGCGTCACGGCAGGGCATTCAGGAAATGAAAATGGTAGCTCACAGCCTGATGTGGAAGATTCAGAGTAGATATCGTTATTGGTAGTCCTTAGGAGCTGCCGGAAACGGTCAGGTACAGAAGTTGACCTGTCACATTATGGTGTGACATTGGAGACCAGAATTTCAGGCCATTGGAGGCATACTGCAAACTGCTTTGAGATGGGGTGACCCTGTTCCCCCCCTACTCCTTTCTCTTGAGGTGGGCCAAGCCTGAGGCAGCTTCAGGGCTGAGGGATGCCTGTGTGCGCCTGCCTGCCGGGCTCTATACTTAGCCAAGTCCCAGCCCCCGCTTATCAGCCCAGCCATGTCATCAGAGAGTATTTTTGGGGACAGCAGCTGCAGGCATTTGTAACGCTTCAACTCTGCTCCGCTCACAGACGCCTGGGCAGCAGGGCAGAAGGAGACCAGGGTCCTACAGCATGCGAGGGGCAGACAGCAATTGGGGTGTGTGATGAAAAGTGGGCAGTCAGGCAGCAGAGATGCTTAGACTGGGGCATGGGACAGGAAGGAATAAAACCACTGAGGAGAGCAAGAGGAGTCTAGACCGACGAATGCCTGAACAGCTGGACATTGTCTGACGGGACCAGGAGAAGCAAGAACCGGTTGGCCGAGAAGGTGGCTACACAAGGTTAGTGAACCCAGAGAGGGAGGGAGGGGGTTCTACTGAGAGACCCTTCTCATGCGCCTTACTAGCTTGTGTCCCTATGCGCATAACGGGATTAGGGAGAAGCAAAGTTGTCTATGCGGGTATTCTGGATGCTTCTGAGTGATGAGGACCCTACAATCAATAACCAATCCTGGTTGCTGAGTAACGGAACCAGAGGAAAATTTGGGAACAGGCTTGGGGGTACAAGAGGAAAGAGTAAGATTACGGGCCTGTCTGATCTGAAGCTCTGGGGGCTGAGACAGACCAAGAATGCCTCCTGTATCATAAGCCCAACCTTCCTCTCCATGAAGTGGCTGTCATCCTGAGGGGCTTTTCCCTACTGTTTCCTGTCCTTAAGCGCCAAGAGCTTACAGGAGGATATTAGAGTCATTCCAAGGAGAAGTGGGGAAAAAGAAGTTTAGGTTCAATCCTCCTGGGATTCTCCCCCTCACTTCCTCCTGGGGGAGGGGCTGTGTGGCAGTGAGTGGCAGCCTATTATCAGCAAAACACTATTTAGAGCCTGATAGGGGAGGAATGCATGCTAGGGCAGGCATGCCTGGCAGGCTGTGGTGACGGCTGGGGAACCGAATCCTTTCAGCACTGGGGTAGCATTCCAGCGGGGAAGGCAAGTTGGGAAGCCCCTAGTTCAAATCTCGCGTCACTCTGCCTCTCACCAAAGGGTCCCTGGGCGATCTTTCTTAGTTTCCACTTGCCCTATAACACACAATCATACAATATTGGGAATCCCGTTTATGCAAATACTTGAAATATGCTGGGATGGTGGCTGAGCTACAGGCCACCCTTGTGCTTTAGCTGAAATATAGTTCCCTGTATACACAATTTTTTTCCTTAGACCCCTTTCGGGCCTACTTTGCAAATCAGAAATTTCGTTCAGTCTCTGCATTCTTCTTTCTGGTGGATTCAACAGACATTGTGTTGAGATGGGCTAGAGCAGGGGTGGACAATCCAAGGCCAAAGTGGCATGTTGGTTAAGGGGTTGGACTAAGACTGGGGCAAGTCCACCCTGTAAGCATCTGTTACAAGCCACAGTGATGTCAAAATGCTGTCCTGCACATCATGATGTCACTGTGTGAATGCCCCAAGTATTTGGAATGATGAGATCACAACACCTCCTGAATCATGGAACCCATTGGGTGACTTTGGGTCGGTTACCCTCAATTCAGCGTATTTCCTGGAGTTGATGTGGTATGCAGATTTTTTTTTAAAAGGAAGAGAAATTCCCATGTAAGCTGCCTTGAGCATCTGGAAATAAGGTGGGATATAAATCTAACAAGCAAGCAAACAAGCAAATAATATGGTCCCTAAGCCTCTTTTTTTGTTCGCAGCTGCTGAAACCCATCTGAACACAACTGCTGAAAATCAACTGCAACATCTCCTGACATTTTGAGGTAGGAAATACTTAAAACTGTAGTGTAAGCCCTAAAAAGATTTAAAATGAAATACCTTGGCTCCCTCAAAACCTGGGAAAAGAGCAGTGACTTAAAAGAATGACTCTGTGTGTGGCATGATAACCCATCCACTCTGCCTTCACTGCAGCCTTCACCTCTCTGAAAACCAGGAAGAGTAGTTCTCGGGTGGCCTCCAGAATTGCCCACCCTTCTGGCTACTAATGAGACAGGAATGAAGGTGAAGGTAAATAATACCTTGAAGCGGCTGAAGATGCATATGGACACAAAAGAGAAACCTTTTCAGCCACTTTTATGCAAACTGAGAATTGCATTAAAGGTCATAGTTCTGGCATGACCTTGCCTCATGCTACTGGGAAGCAGCTACTAGGAGTCAGCCAAGGAGACTTTGTCTTGCCCTACCTGGAGGGTTAATGTTGTTACCTTATTTTCACCACAGGACCTCTTCACTAGAGTCCAGTTCCCAATTTTAAAACAGGATTGTCTATTTATTAACCCCATGCAGATTAGCCCACCTCAGTTGAGATCAGCACAATGCCCCAAAGAGCCAGCCTCATGGAAAAAAAAAAAGTAAAATGAGAATATGTGGTGGGGTTATCCTGGAGATACCATTTGCAGAAAGGGTGGTGAGAGTAATAGGCTGGAATGGCTCTGGGCTCCTCTTGCTAATAGTTGTGTGATAGCTTCACAGGTGCCCAGCCTCCCACTCAATCCAAATTTTACAACATCATGGCAAAGCTGGAAGAGGGCTGAATAGCCGTGTGATTAGAGCTGGAGACCGACACAAAGATAAAGGACATATAAAAGTGAGAGAGAATTAGGGTGAAATGTGAAGTGATCATGCATGCCAAACTGAGCTCTGAGCTGTTTATTCCATGTAGCTTTCCTTGTCTCATTTCAGCTTAATTGAATGAGATGGAATCAAAGAGAAGGATCCTGCCCTCCTCCTTTCAACCCTTCCTCCTCCCTCTCCAACTATAATTCTGCCTTGATCTGATTCTTTATAGGTCTCCGGCCTGAGCTGTATCCTGACTAGGCTGGCAATGGATGTTTTTGGTGGAGCTCCCCGATTTCTTGCCTCTCCTCGCACTTTCACAGTCCAAAGTGGCACAAATGCAGTCCTGAAATGGCAGGTGGCCGGGGAGCCTCGCCCCAGCATTGCCTGGGAGAAAGACGGCTCTGCGCTGGAACTGCCCTCCGACCGGATGTTTGTCGAGGTGAAGGGAGATGCATACAGTCTGCTGGTCTCTCAGGCGGGCCCAGCAGACAGTGGGCGCTATGTGTGCAAAGCAAAGAACAGTGTGGGTGAAACCTACGCGGCTGCCCTGCTGAAAGTGGAGACAGGGTCTGAACTGAAACCTAAGGGAGATCTGGATAGCCAGCCACCCATCTTCCTGAATCAGCCTGTCTCGGCATGCGTGACCCGAGGAGAGGATGTGACCTTTGCCTGTAGGGTCTCAGGGCAGCTTGAATGGGAAAAAGATGGACGCAAATTATCAGACATCTTTGAGAGTAGCCATTACAAAATGGACGTAGAACCTGGGGACTGGCATTCTCTGCACATCTATAATGCCCGCTTGCCAGATGCAGGTGTTTATGTGTGTCGAGCACAGAACAGCTTTGGAGAGACCATGGCTGCAGCTGTGCTCCTGGTAGATCCTGTGGAATGCCTTCCTCATAATGACCTGTTTCAGGGGGCTCCCCAAAACTGCCATTTCAAGAAGCCACCCGAGTCACAAGAAGATAAGAGGCAGCAACACCATCCTGGACAGATTGTATTGTCTGAAGCCAGGCAGAATGGAGAAGTGCTTTCCAGCTTCCCTCCAACAAAGTCTTTTACTGTGAATGAAGGGAAGCACGCCAAGTTCCGCTGCTACGTCACTGGCAAGCCCAAGCCGGAGATCGTCTGGCAGAAGGACGGGAAGGTGTTGTCCCCTGGAAGAAGACACCTGCTCTATGAGGACAGGGAGGGCTACTTCATCCTTAAGGTGCTTTATTGCACAGCACGAGATTGTGGGCTCTACGTGTGCACGGCCTGCAACACGGCTGGCCAGACGCTCAGCGCTGTGAGCCTCCATGTCAGAGGTATCCACCCAATGGGGAGGGAAAAGGGTGGGGTAGGGATGTGGGAACAGCACTGAATCTGGATGAGAACACATACTGTATGAACTTTAATGGACCTGGATAAATGGGCTGTGCAAACCCAGCCATGGGGTCTTAGTGGATGAAAGCTGTAAATGTCTGGGCAACCCCAAAGGAAAGAATTGTTCATTTATTGCCAGACAAATCAAATGGGGACATACCTGCCAACAACAAGAATGAAAGAAAAATAAGTGGGTATTGTTTGAAGGGCATGCCATGGCATAAATTTTGAGCTTGAACTAATTTATAAACCAATCCAGCCTATGATAAGTTAGACCACCACAAGAAGAGATGCAACTCTGGAGTGGCCAGTCCACTTGTGAGAATGGAGCAGGCCTAGAGCAAGAATTTCTCAGATGGATTAGAAGATGGGTTTGAGAAGCAGCAGGGATCCTCTAGACCTTTATGAAAGTGGCAGGATGGGCAAGCAGAGACTTGCTGGGGGCTCGTGACCTGTTTGCTGAGAGATCCAAATGGTCCTTAGGCTCCATTCTTGGGGTGTGCACACTATTTGCCAAAAGCAGTGCCTATGAAGTGCAGAGTGTTTGGGCCATGTCAGATGAGCCGGACAACAAAGCTTTCCTCTCTCAAGGGAAGGGACATGGCATGTGAGATAGCAATCACTGATAATAACTTGGCTGGACATGGTTCCTTCCACCTTCGGTTAGGAAGAAGTCTTGATTCTTTCACACAATGGTTGTATGTAGAATCAACACAAGTGAATTTGGGGGTCAGCGAGTAGGTAATAGCCTTCTCCACCTGCACTGATTCTGTTGTTGACTACTGTGGCTTACTGAAGGGAGGAAGGAGGGTTTGCTGGACAGCCAAGTAGCGGATTAGTTGGTTAATATTCTTGGATTGTACAGCCTGGAGATGGAGCCTGCACAACTGAGTGATCTTCCATATTCAGTACACGACCCAGCTTTCTCTTAACTGTTAGTTCAATATGTGCAAGAATGTTCTCTTCCCTTCTCTAATCTGGAGATCATATTATCGTCATGTGATGTATCACCAGCAATCAGAACTAGCAGTCTAAGAAACATTTTAATACTGTATCTGCTCTTTGTTTTGGTAGGAACAGGCTACAGTACTTTCTTCCATGCAGGGGATATAATTTAATTTAATTTAATTTAATTTAATTTAATTTAATTTAATTTAATTTAATATTTAATTTAATATTTAATTTAATTTAATTTAATTTTTCATGTATTGGCCTGTGAGGGCCAATGATACGAAATAAGCTGAAATGTTCAACCTACTGGAGTGGGATTTGGAATAATTTTCTTATTCAAAATGGCTTATCAAGTATTTAATGCCCTATTTTAGGGTTCTTTAAAAAAAAGTCATACAAAATTGCTGCCAGATTTCAGTCTGATGAGAGAGTGTTGTTTAAGACATGGCTG
Organism: Candoia aspera; assembly: GCF_035149785.1. Lineage (NCBI taxonomy): Eukaryota > Metazoa > Chordata > Lepidosauria > Squamata > Candoiidae > Candoia > Candoia aspera. The sequence goes on along the minus strand of NC_086153.1, from coordinate 228,185,242 downwards.
CTATTTGACATCTGACATGCTCTTGGGATTGCTCCTTGCCTTCTGTAGAAGGAAGGGTTCCAGGTTTAGCAGCAGTGAGCCTGAACCTTGGGACAGACCTTCTGAATGGCAGAGATCACACCATTAAAAAGATGGGGAAAAGAAGAGGTGGGATATGAATGGAAATGAGGCAAGCTACAAGGGGAGAGAAAAGAGGGCTATAAAAAGTGTTTTCACTGTGTAGTACTTCAGTGGATGGATTTCAGGCTCCTTGCCAGTTTCAGGAGAGATGCTTGGGTGACACACGGAATTCATGAATTTTGCAGAATGTTCTGAGCAGCGCAAGAGGGCTGATAAAGCCTATGGAATGCTACGTGAGGCTCAGAAGGAGCAAAGGTTGTTTAGCCTGGAGAGGAGAATCAGAGGGGTGGATGCGAGATAACAGGCTTCAGTTATATGTCAAAGGCTGCTCTGGGTAAGGGAATCAGCTGTTATCTAAACCTCTTGAGGGTCAGGCAAGAGGGGGAAATGGGCTTGAGTGGAAGAAAAGGAATTAAATACCAGGAGGGTTTTTCCTTTTGTAAGAATAGCCATGCAGTGGAACACCTTAGCCAGAGAGCCTGGAGTGCCTGCACTCAGTGGAACTTTTTAAAAATAGGCAGAACATATGACATGATGGGACCCTGCATGGACAAAGGGAGGAAAGAAAAATTAGTCTAGGAAGAGAGAGAGAGAGAGAGAGAGAGAGAAGACTTTATTTATTTATTTATTTATTTATTTAAAAGATTTGTGTGGCTGCCCATCTAGAAACACAGCTCTGGGAGGCTCACAACAACTTTGGGCGGCTCACAACAACAACAATGGGACTGTACATAGATCAGCAGAAATAGCTGGCCCTCCAAAGCCCCATTCAATGATTGCATAAAGTAGCGTTTCTCAACCTTGGCAGCTTTAAGGCGTGTGGACTTCAGCTCCCAGAATTTTCCAGCCAGCATGGCTGGCTGGGGAATTCTGGGAGTTGAAGTCCACACATCTTAGAGCTGTCAAGGCTGAGAAACACTGGAATGCAGTAAAGCATTGGCCAACAGACTATTGAGTATTTATAGCTTGGGCAGTACAAACAGCACATCAGTAAATAAATATAGGAAATTAGGCTGGCCTTCTCCCAGAAATGCTAATTTCCTATGGTGTGAGTGTGCAAATATAATCTAACCAGATGAAGTGGTACAGTCAGGAAAACCTCTATCTTACTTCATCTGCTGCTTACATAGAGCAGGCTTGAAGTGCTATTTCCAAGGTGATTCTGCCCTTTTAAACATGGTGGACATCTTGAAGAATTCTAATTGCCATCACCCTGAGGATAAGAAAAGAGGCTCATCTAGGTCTCAGCTCTAACATCTACTCAACCCTGGAAATTCTTGACCCTGGAAATGGTTAGGAAAAATTGGAAACGATTTCCAGTTCAATGTAAAGCATGCTGTTTCCTGCTCTGTAACTCTGGAGAGCGACTACGCATGGTTGATCAAGGAAAGGGAGTCCCAGATCAGGGGATACTTTTTTTCAGAAAGGCTTAAGCCTGGCACCTCTTTTCTAGAAACAAAAACATTGGGCTCAGCTGTGCCATCTAAACAACTCCCACCTGTCCTTTCAAAGATATTTGACACTGCTGTTTCCTGCAATTTCATCTCTGTGCTCTGATCCTTGGCTTGCTGTATGGGTGGTTAGGTGTCCCTAGCAGTGGGCTCTGAAGAGCTGACTGCATGGCGCTTGAGTGCTATAGATACCACATGCCACCCACTTAGCACTCTGTTATTTCTCAGAATAATCCTTTGAAGAAGGGCCATCCTCCTTCTCACCCCCTCCCCACTTCCCCTAAAGCAAGCCAAGGTAGGGCAGGCATCTTTTCAATAATCCTTAAATCCCAAACACTAATAATAGTGGCATTAAATGTCTACGTTCATATTCCTTTTGTCAGCTGAATGCAAAACATTCTAAAAGGGAAAGAAGGTGCCATCATTCATTAAAACAATTAGGATTAACCTAAGCCCTTACACCTATAATCAAAATTATCTAGTTTGATGATAAATTGTTCTGTAAAGACTATGCGAGGTTACTACTGCATTTGTTAGAAAGTGAAGGTATTTTTAAAGAAAGGTTCAGTGTTAATTAAAGCCTGCACCTGTTACTGATTGCTCCTTGTGGGCAAACCCTATAAAATTTGGCTGGGTTCATCACAGTTTCTCAGAAGGGATGAAACTGTGGATGCCAAATACATGCCAGAAAAACTCATAGGAACTGAGCTCTTGGTCTTCTGGAGGTACAAGAAACAGCAGTACCCCTTTAAATATGCTAAGAATTCTTTTTTATTTATTTATATTTATTAAGAATTTTTTCCATATAATAAAAGACAAATCGAAAGAAAGGAAAGGAAAGAAAGAAAAAGAAGAAAACAAAAAAAAGTGCAAGAAATGAAAAAAAAAGAACTAAAGTTCAGAAATATAATGACCCCCGACCTTCTTTTCAACAGATAGTTACAATTTTATAATCCCTCCTCCCTCTTAGATATTATGTAAATTCCTTCAGCCCCTCATTTAGTCCAAGTATATTTTAATCTTCAAACCCATAAGCCATCATTTCATTTTTTCTTCTTTCAGCAAAAGGCCCATATGAGGTATCCAGGCTTTCAGAAAAGTTTTTGTTGGTTTTTCTCTGACCAAATAGGTCAGTTTTGCCATTTCTGCGACTTCTGACATTTTCACAATCCATTCTTCCACCATGGGGATTTTGTTATTCTTCCATCATGGTGCGTATCATAACCTTGCTGCAGCTAAACATGCTAAAAGAGTTCTGACCTTGACAAAGTGGACAGTGAGAGGAGAATTATGAAATAAAATGTGAAGAAGCTTAAGAGTTGGAGGAGGAGGGTTGGGGTGGCAACAAAGGAATTGTTGTGCCCTGCCTCTCTTTGCCAGCCCCAGATCCTTGACGACTAGGGATATAGGACTTTCTGCATAGTTCTCATTCTGTGCCTGTCTTCCAGAACCCCGGCTACGATTCCAGGCACCTTTGGTGGACGTAGAAGTGTTGGAACATCAAGATGCAGTGTTAGAGTGCCAAGTGCCTCTAGAGGCAATTCCTACAGCGTGGTATCTTGAAGACAAGCGCCTGCAACCAAGTCCCAAGTACCTGATGGAGGAGCAGGGCCGACTAAGGCGACTGACAGTGCGTGATGCCCGGGCCGATGATGATGGCATCTACTTATGTGAGATGGAGGGCAAGGGCCGCAGCGTTGGGGAGCTCTCGGTGCAAGGTGAGGTGTTCGAAGTAATTTTATAAATTCAAATAAATAACAATATAATAATTTTACACGCAAGCTGGCAAAGTTCTTCAGCTATTCGACCATACCTAAGCTCAGCAGTCCATCACAGGTCTGTAGACACTTAACCTCAGTTCTGCTCTCAGCTGGACTTGGCAGCATATTTCCAGACAAAACTTGGCTAGAGTAGAATCTTTATTGCAGATTAGAATGAAATCTCAAACACAACAGTTGGTTGCCCCTAAGATCCAGAGACTTACATATCTGTGCTCCTAAAGTCTAATAATCTAGGCTTCCTCCTCTTGCCTGTCAGAAGTAATGGATATTGGGTAGGTTGCTTGGTGGCTTTAGAAGGCAGTTGAGATTTCTTTACTTTATAGATTCCAGTTTGGCCAGCCTCTGCCCTTACACACTGTGAATAGGATAATCCTTGTCTGAAGAGCTGTCAGAGGACAGTACTCTCTTTGAAGGTGTCCTTGGATATGAAGGCCTGTTCAGTTTCAACTCAATTTCATGATAAAGAACCCTATCAAAGCAGGAGCTTTGAAGTTAGCAACTGGACAGAAGATTCAGCAGACACACTCAGAAAATTACGTTATTAACATAATGCAGTTGTGACTTGTCTTTGGTGGACCAAAACCAGAGTCTTGGTTACATGTGGACAAAGATTCTGGTCTTTGCCACCCTAAGAATTTCACAATTGTGTTACAGTTTTCTACAGTACATCATAATACTCCCAAATTTAAACTGTTACCTGGTAGGTTGTCAGCCCTCCCAGGTAAACCAGACAGGAAACATGACCAGATGAGCTAATTCTACTTTATTGTAAGGCTACATTAACAGAATCTTGCAAGTCTGAAAGTACAAATCTCCCACTGTCTCTTTTTACTGCCTGATCAATTAGAGTGGATCCTTCCTAAATTTCTCTGACCATTAAGCTGCTGTGGGCTCCTCCCTCTTTTATCTGATCGTTCCCTGGCAGCATCTCTTCCCCTCTTCCCTCAAGATCATTCCCCCATACCATTACATAGGTTTTCTCTATATAAGAAGACCTAACAGAGTGATATTACATATTTGTAATAATAATAATGCAAATCACAGTCCTTCTTTCTGGCTATTAGTAAATGATCACCCTAATATGGTAGTGACTGCAACATGATTATCTCGGTGACAGCTAAGTAGCATTTGGGTTTCCATTCTGACAGTAACTGACCAAACTCCCTCCTTCAGGTCTAATTGTAAAGCGTTTGCCACGAAAACTGGATGTGATGGAAGGAGAAAATGCAGCCTTCTATGTGGAGACACGGGAACCTGTGGAAGCGCCAAGCTGGGGCCGTAATGGGCAAGAACTGGTTGAGGCACCACATACACTCATCAGGAGCTTTGGTAAAACTCATATTTTGGTGCTGGTGCATGTGTCACGGCATGATGCTGGAGTCATCACTTTCATGGCGGGCGACTCACAAACTTCAGCACAGCTCCGTGTCAAATGTGAGTAAAGAATGGAGATGGGGCTGTTGAGGAGGGGAAGGGGGAATTACTATTTTTTTGTTTTATATCCTGCTTTTCTCCCTAGAGGTCATTTGACATTTCCATTTGCTTTTGACATAAACATCATTCACAAAATGAACCTCTTACTGGGGCTCACAATTATTTATCTTGTCTCTTATCTTGGGCTTAATGATGCCCGATATTTGGGAGAAAAGAGTTTGCCATATTGTATTCCAGAAGCCTAGAATAAATATAGATTCATATTGTGCTCAGTTATTTAGATCTGATCATGATCTAGTTTGATCAAAGCTGTTATAGAAACGATGTCAAATCAGGACAAGCTTGTATGAAATTAGTACTGCACTGTTCCAGATCATTAAATCAATGCTCTATCTTTAACAAACATATTTCCATAGCACTCTAGTGCTCACGGATGCTGCTGGTTCTGCTGCTTCCTAAATTGGAATTGACAAGTGCAGATTATGTCTGACTGTACATCAGATACTTTTTCTCAATCATCTAACTTATGGAACATTCTCTCATAGGCCACTACTTGTGGTTAGGTTCCTGCTGATGACTTGTAATATCAGCTGCTGCCACAGTGTAGAAGACATGTAGTGGTTGTCCTAATTCTTGCTTGGAAAAAAAGCCACTCAAATGCTCATATAAACTGGGATATCAGCCTACTGAGCATCTAAGCAAAGAATGGAAGTAATAGGGCTGGGTTTTAAGATTACTAAAACATGTTTGAATATTCTATTTCTAGAAATTATCATCCACCACAATTAGTTATTTCTTTTTCATGCACACAGGTGCTTACAACAGTTTGAATCTGCATTCTCCTCTCCTAAGACTACAGTATATAATTGAATTTGGCAAGGTTATATTTAATGTGATTGATTTTAGAATCTATCAACCAGATTTGAGCTTTCCATTTTCTTGAAAGTGACCTCAGATTGAAATTTCAGACAACCTTTGGAAACCTTGAGAATTTAGAAACATGAGGACCTGACTTTTTTGTCAGATATAATTTATTTATTTTTTCTAAGTCTTGGTTTCTTATTTTGTACTTACATCCATCCCTTCTCCTATGAGAACAGTTCATAGGTTCTAGGCTCCTGTGTTTCTGATTAGCTACCTCAAAAGAGAATCAAATAGCTGTTAGACAGCTTTCTCCAATTTAATGCTCTCCATTTATGTTGGACTACAACTCCCATCACTCCCAGCCATAATTGCTGGTTGGAGATGATGCAGGACTTCAGCCTAGCATATCCTGAGGCACTCAACTGGAAGAATGCTGCTCTAGAATCTGAATAGTGGAGGGCGGAGGGAGAAACAAGAACCCTCAGCATAAGTAAGAGATCTGTGAGCTCAGTGGAAAACTATGAATAACTCTTGAAGGAGAGTTCTTGTATTTGAAATGTCTTGGGAACAAAATTCATCACGGATAGAAAGCTGTGCTAACTCCAGCTGTCTTTGTTTTCTGTTTTTGCTGCAGTCCAACAATCTTTCAACTTCCTGCTTCCTCAGAAAGACTTGGGAAGTTCCCTTTGTTGCAAAAAATGAAAAGTTTTCTGAGAAGCTGCATTCAGTAAGGAAATTGTCCAGAATTTGCACTTCTCTCAAATATTCTTCTTCCATTTCCCATGTTCAATAAATATTCTATTACAATTGATCTGCATACTTTAGTTTTCCTCCACTTACATATAGTTTGCAATCATTCTATTTTACATGCAAAATCAACTAATTTTGATACATTAATTTTGGAATTCATATGCCTCATTGGAGCATGCAAAGTATTTAACATTCATCACAAATTGTTCAGGTTCTCAGACTACAATATGGCATTGTCTGCCATATAAAATTAATCACACATTCATGTCCTGATGAACACACCTCTAATGTCATCACAAGCATTTCTTATACATTTGACATTTAACACATCAGGCAAGCAAGGGTACATCTCACATCCTTACGTTATTTCCTGCTCAATGTTGAACCATTTGCTGAGTCTTCAGTTTATTATCACACGTGCTTTACTTCTGTCATACACTGCTATTATCACTTTTAGAAATCAACCTTCAGCTCTGTATCTGTGCAAAACAGCTCATAATTTAATTCATTTTATCATACACTTCTCTAAATCAACAAAATATAATTAAATTTCTTTCTTACTTTCATCACAATTAACAATTTAAATTAGCAATTTAAATTAATTAAATGAATTATAATAAAATATTTATTATATTTTGTTTTCTTAACATTGTGGTGAGATTGTGCCTGTAACTTGGGAGTTTGCCACTAAAATTTTGCTAGTGTGAACTTGGGCTCTAAAAAATGGGTTATGTGTCACTTGTAGTTTGCATATACTGCAGCACAGAAAGTTTATTTTCTGCTTCAAGTCAAGCTCAGCTCCTGGTGACTTCATGTTTATGTCCCTGTAGTTTTCTTGGCAACAATAAGGACATAGTACAGTTAACTGCAAAGACTTAGTTCCTACACATTGCCTGGAATTGGGAATGGGCTGGAAGAAAGCCAGTGATCTGAAAGAGATTCCTGTGAACATGGAAGTTCAAAGGGAAGATGGCTCACTTTTCAGAGAGACTGTGTCCAGCGGATTCTGTTCCCCTCTAGAAACATATTTGTAGTTTGTTGATCCTCCTAAAGCCAGCTGTGCCCCTAGATGCCAAGCATAGGCCAACAAGCTAGCTGCGGTTAGTTGCCTGTTTGGGGCAGAAACAGTCCAGTCACAGTTATATTTGTTCTATATTTGATAGAACAAATCTATATTTGATTGGCTGTTGTGCTGTATTCTGCAGATTGTTCAGAGGTTTTAATTACTTCACAATACAGGTTCATGGGGATCAGGTGTTTAATACAGGAAGATAATATAAAGGATTTCTTCTCTCTAGGTGCCAAAAGGATTCCACCAAGTGCACCTGTGGCAGTGAAGATGTGCACTTCACGTAGCAACGCTGCGCTCCTGACGTGGTGCCCACCACTGGATCTGCATCGTAGCCCACCAAGCAGCTACGTCCTTGAGAGGCAGGCTGTAGGAGAGGCTGAGTGGGTGCCTTGTCTAACCACTGATGTCGCTAGCATGGTTGAAGTTCCAGGGGATGGTGTGCCCCAGGAGGCTGACTATCGCTTCCGTGTGTGCTCTGCCAATCAGTATGGGTGCAGTGAGCATGTGGAATTCCCAGGCTCCGTGCATCTTGGTAAGCCTCCCTGCTCCTAAGGGGTGGGCTTTGTCTTTGCATAAGAATGGGCATTCCAAGCATTCTGATTTCGGTTGCTTTGTGGCTGAACGTCTGGCTAGTTCCTCAGGCACTGACTGGTCAACTGCTTCTTCCACCTCCCATTGTACTAGTGCACTAGTCTGCTTTTCCCAACTGGCTGTTCTTCATTTGCACTCTTCTTACACATTCAGCTTGCTGAATGCCGTTCTTTTTTCCCTTCTGAAGTTTGAACTCCATTGGAATAATTTATTCTCTATGATTGGATTTGCAAACTGTATTAGCTGTGTGTACACACCATCCATTGAATCAAGTACCATCAGCTGGGTCTGTACAACTGCTAAATTATAAACCAAGATTTACAAACCAGAATGACTAGATTCACCACAGCACACTAGTCTCAAAGTAGAAACCTACAGAAAGTGAGGAAGATGACCTTGATGGAGATATGCAAGATCTGTTACCAAAGCAATGAGGGGTAACACTCATCTTAAGTCCACAACAGAGAGAAAATATGTGGAAGAGACTTAGACAGAGCCCTCCCTAATTAACAGGAGTATAAGAAGGGGGAGGAGGTACAGCACAACCAGACTTGTAAGATTGATTTAAGCCCCACTACAGGAAGGCTAGAACTACTTTTACTGAGAGCAGCTATAACAACAGAACCTTACAAGTTGCTTTGATGACAGATCTTGCACATCTCCATCACGGTCATCCTTTCTCTCTACATAACTCTCTACATCTTAGTATGATTATAACTTCAGCCGGCATGTGGTTACTTGCATCGCCTCTTTTCAAATTACTTGTGGTGAGTATAGAGGAGGGCCTTGAAGGATATAGAGAAGTTCCATTACCAAGGTAACAGTCAGGTAAACAAGTCTTGAGTCCAGGCCAAGGAAGTGGTTTATGAAAGTGCCTCAGACAGACCCATGAAGATACTGTAAAAGAGGGAGGAAGGGAAGCACATTCAGACTTGCAAGATTCTGTTACTATGGCTGTTCTAATAAAAGCAGCTTTAGGTCTACACGGTTTCTTAGTCTGTTTCTCAGTCTGGTCTATCTTATAGGGCTGACATGACTCTCCCAACATTTGACTGTTCTTACAGTGCCCAGAGCCCACATAAAAGAGGGACTGCAAGATGTGACGGTTTGTATCAATGAGGATGCCACTTTTTCAGTGCAGCTTTCAGCTCCCATGTCTGGCTGCTGGTTCCTCAATGGGAAAAAGCTGGCAAAGGAAGAGGAAGACCAGCAGTACCACATCATACACAGTGGAGTGAACCATATACTGCAGATCAAAAGCGTGCAGTTTGCTGCCAATGGGTCCAAGGTGCAATTTGAAGCCAATGGTGTGAAAGAATCAGCAGTGTTACATGTACAAGGTGAGTTTTTAACTGGCCCTGAGAACAGACCAGGAATTAGCAAATCAGAAACAATTGCAAGCTAGTACCTACATCCCAGGAACAGAAAGAGGACAGGATTATGGCTGTAATATAAGAAAGATAGGCAGGCAGATCCCTCTGTTTTCCTGCTATGGAGTAAACATAAACTGCTTTGAGGAAGTGGAATTTTAATCCAGACTAGTGCTTGGATATAAAAGGCACTTTCCCCTAGTATGGTTGCTCTAATCCAGTGTTTCTCAACCTGCTGGCTGGGGAATTCTGGGAGTTAAAGTTCACGGATCTTAGAGTTCCTAAGGTTGAGAAGCACTGCTCTAATCAGAAGTGGAACCCATCACTGTGGTTTTCAAACTAACAAACAAAAAAATCATGAGATCCAATAGTGTCTTTCCTGCATCATGTGAAATCTGAGTTACCATGCTGCCTGGTGTGTTTCCCATGGCTTGCTTGCAACTATGATCCATTTAGCTGCAAAGGCTATCTGAGAAATTAAGACTTTACATTTACATTTGCTTTCTTTGAATGACAGCCAGTGCAAAGCCTCAGGTACATCTCAGCACTGTATTAACATACAGTATATGTAAGAGTCTTCTGGGTGGCTTTTCATATATGGCATTGTACAGAATGTGTTCAAAATGGTTGATGCTGTTGTGATCACAAGAACAGCCCAAGATGAAATGAATGCTTTGTTATGCATAGGTTTTACCTGCAAAGGTATTGCTTTCAGCCCCACAGGTACATATTACTCCAGTACCCGAGGCCAGGCGACTCCGAACCCTTCTTCCTGGGATGCCTCTGCTTCTGGAATGTGAGGTTTCCATACCTGATGCCCCAGTCTGCTGGCTCAAAGAAGGGAATCCCATAGCTTTGCATGATGAGGCTTGTGTCCAATCAGAAGGCTGTATCCATAGGCTGTTGATTCCTTCTGTCTGCTCTATGGATTCTGGGACATACACGTGTGATGCCAGGAATGATGCCATCAGCTTCACTGTGACTGTGGATGGTGAGTGGAAAGAAAAAAAACCTTGATATAAGCAGGGAGATTTACAGTAGAAAGGTGCATGTCCTTCTACAAGGCTTAGTGCCAAAGATAAACTACTTGAAGCTCCATGAGCTTTTGAATACAGCTGATCCCACATAAAATAACGTCCATAGTTTTTTGCTATCCAGCATTAGTAGGGGTTTAGCCTGTAATTAGATCCTCTCTTTCCAAATCTGGAAATTCAGTAATGATCCTGAGCTTGGTAGCATTTGCTCTCTTCACCATCTCTCTTTTCCACCACAGAACCTCCTGTGAAGGCTGTTGACTCCAATTCCAAAGAAGCTCACAACTACAAGGTCATGGATCGTGTGGTGCTGTCCTGTGAGTTATCCCGCCCTGATGTGTTTGTGCGTTGGTACAAGGATGGAGAAACAGTGAAAGAAAGCAAGGACCTCCTGCTGGAGAACGTGGGACCTCACCATCAGTTGATCATTCCCTCAGCTCAAGTGCAGGATACGGGAGAATTTGTATGTGACACTGGTGGAGAATCTGTCTTCTTCAACATCACTGTAACAGGTCAGTAACTTCTTCAGATAACAGGTTACAGTCTAACTTAATTCTAATTGCACAGCCTTTTAAAAGTTACGCAAGAGAATTCTATTAAAGTAATTCCTGCTCTGCCCAAATTCTGTTATTTGTAGACTTCTATTGGCTCATGAAAAAGCCTTGTAAGACTTTCAAAACTAAGTATTTCTCAAAATTTGCTAGGTAGAGCGTATTTTAAATGGAAAAAGAAAAAAAGAAAACATTTTCTATATATGAAAAAAGAAAATATTTGCAATATTATTTTGATTTCATGTTTCTGATAAAAAAACTCTTGTCTACAAAACCTATGGAAAAATTAAATAACTTGCTTTTGCAATGCAACTTAAGCAAGGAGTGATTTCTAAAGTCAGGAGAATTTGTGTCTCTGGATCTCAGCAACCTGGATTCTGGCGCCCACTTGTAAGATTTTACAGACCTGAAATGTTGAGCTGTTTTTGAAATGGCCTAATGCCATTTCATTGCAAATGTGAGATTTGAAAGAATCTTTTTCTACTTTTTCTTTCAAATGGAAATGGTGTCTTTTTATCTGTGAAAAAGAAAAGGAATCTCTTCAACCACATTGTTGTTCCAAAGGCTTAGCATGAAGCTCCAGTGAAGCAGCTGCTGCAAATGCCTGAAAGTCTTCTTTTAAAGGCTGATTGGTTTGTTGCCTTTGGGTGGAAGCAGGTACTGTACAACCTCTTAATCAGAGACAAAAGCTCCTGCAGGCTCAACCAAGGGCAAGTCAGGGCCCAGTGCTCTCTGAATGTTTTTTTTTTAAACCATTTGACCAACTTCATCAAGGTGTCAGAGAGCCTTTCCTACACCTTCTGATACAGTTTCCTTTTGTGATGTGATACAAGAGCCATGGGAATATAGTTTTGAACCTGGTGGATATAAAAGCCCGGGGTTAACTCACTGCAAAAATGTGGTCTTGCTTCAGGCAAGTTTTCCTTTGGTCTTTCTCCGCTGTCATGTGACCTTGCCATAACCATACTCTGGCAGCATCCTTTTACTGCCCTATTCTAATGAGGCTGCTTTCATCTTGTCCCCAGCCCTTGCATGAGGCAGGCTTAAGCCACCCTTAGGAATGCTGGTGTTAAAAATGAATGTTTCCCCTCTTGTTCTGAGACTGTCTGAGGACAGCTTCAAGGTGTGCAAAATCTGCTAGGCCTTGTCACCCTGGAGGGAAGTCAGGAGTCTACAGAGCAAAGGCGAAAGAGGCAGGATAGGAATCAGCAATGGCGACGGCAAATTTCACGCTGCCGTTGTTTTCTTCCATCCTTCCAGGATGGAAGAAGAACAATATAAGTCACAGGGAAAGACATTTGCAGCCTTAGACTTATTATTTCATTCATCCTGATGTGTATTCACAGGAAGTCAGTAGTAGCTCCACTTTATAGGATATGCTATAAGGGCAGAGAAGGTCCCACTGAATTCAGTGGAGGTTTATATTTAGGGACCGCATAGAGGACTGACACTAAGTCATACTGTGCTTAGCTGTGAATCTGCACCATCACAGTCACTGGTCCTTTCCCGAATGGGCATGGCTAACAAATCAGAGATGGCTGTGTCCGTGGTTTGTTTAGCATGTTTTCTGCACCAGGGTCTCTTTATGAGAGCCACAAGCAAAGAAAGCATCCCCAAAAGATCTCCATGGATTCTTTCGCTGGCTTATACCTCTCCAGAGTTTATGGTTCTCCTCACATACTAAAGCAGGGTCAGCGAATGCTTTGCAGATGGAGGCTGCATTTTTAACATAATGTTTTTGGCACTTGTGAGCAGACAGCAATGCAATGACATCAAAAAGTGGGAAGGGCTAATTGTTTTGGTCAAGGATAAACCATTCAGGATCGATCTATCTATCTATCTATCTATCTATCTATCTATCTATCTATCTATCTATCTATCTACAAACCTTATTTGTTTACGTTGGAATTTATCAGGAAACTGTGCTACTATTTCTGGTGATTTGCCTCTGAATTTCGATGGAGAATCCTGTGGGTCTGGGCTCCAGAAACAGATCTGGAGCTCAGGCATGAACTAAGGAAACTCCAGGTAGAGCCTTCATTGTTTGTTAGGCTGCCCACTTCAAAGAGAAGCCAATTTTGCTCATTCACTGTTAAGCCACAATAGGGCTTAGTAAGACATGTGAACAAGCTGCTACGAGGGACATCCCTGGCACAACTATTTTTATTTGTTTAGATTTTATGTATAAAGAATTTAACAGTGCTTATTTGAGTATCACAATAACAACAATGTGAAATAGGCAAGGCTGAGGGAGTGATTTGCCCAAGGCCCAAGAGTGGCTGGATTCCTGTAGAAGGTCACCATATTTGATTTGCATGACAAGCTGTATCTGTAGAATTTCCCTTCTCTGTATAGGTAGTAGAGGTCTAGGAGACTTGTTTATTTTAAAGGTGGTGGCTGGAATTACATATGTGCATTTTGATGCTTTAAGTTTGTGTGTGTGTTTGTGTGTATGGATACACATACACACGCACACATACAGTATACATACATTTTGATGCTTTAAGTTTGTATATATAAATTTAACTTAAGATACACATATGTGTGTGTGTGCGCGTGCACACACACCCACGTACAAATATGTATGGCCAGTAAGACCTGCCCACAAGAATGAAAGTGATTGGCAATTGCTTTTCTGGAATGGGAAGCTGGGGAATTGTCCACTGGGAGGGCACAGTAGCCTACAGCCCAAACTGAATACCTTGCAAGCTGCTGCCAAGGGTCTTATTCTGACAGGATTTTCTTCAGGTGGCTTAGAGTTAGCATAAGCGTAGAACAGAAGCAGCTTAAGGATGCAGTGCAAATCTGCCCTTAGTAAGTTTCCACTTGCCCAGATGAAGTGGCGTGGTAACAAGGTACTGTAATGCTCCCAGCACATTTCTTTGTGCCACAGAAACTCCTGTCCAGATTGTCCACTCCAGTGCTGAGGAAGCCCACACCTACTGGGTCTCAGAGCGTGTGGTGCTGGCCTGTGAGCTGTCCCGCCCTCATGCCCCTGTGCGCTGGTACAAGGATGGGGAAAAGGTGGAGGAAGGCCAGGGCCTCCTGCTGGAGCACGAGGGTCCACACTGCTGGCTGATCATCGTCTCTGCCCAAGTCCAAGACACAGGAGAGTTTGTGTGTGATGTCGGTGATGACTCTGCCTTCTTCAACATCACGGTCACAGGTCAGAAACGGCCCTTCTAAACAGCTTTGTGCTTTCTTGATATAGGATTACTTTTTGTTTTTCAACTTCTTCAGTTGGATTCAAGATGCAATACATGATGTTCCTCAACCAGCCTTTCCCTATCTCCAGATGAATTAGGACTGCAATTCCCAGACTGGGAAAAGCTGGAAAATCTCTTCTAAGAAATCATCCTTCCAGCCCCTGGGCAGGCTCAGCCTCTGTTTTGCTTCAGCAAAGTTACTGCAGATATCTCTGGTTGTTCTTTCCCTTTCCCAAGAGAGGCTGGGATATACCTTCCTTTTATTTTATGTTACCTCTAACACCACTTTTCCAGGTTTGTGATACTTGGAGGCCCTTGTGATTTCTTACAACTCAAAAAGTCAGTTTTTACTCAATATCTATCAAAGTTCAGCTCTGTGCTTGAGCTCCCCTCAATTCTCTGTGTTTATCCTCACTGGAAGGAAATGCAAGAAGGGATCGTAGGAGCAATCCCAGGAAATCTCCTGCAGGAGTGGCTGATTCTGCTTATCTCGTCATCAGTCATGACTACATAATGCAATCATACCTGATGCAGAGATGTGGCACAAAATCATGCTGTGCTATAAAGATGGTTTGGTCCAGGCTCGAGAACTCTTCTAATTACTGACCTTCCTGGTAGGAAAAGGCCTGAACCTGCATTATGCTGAGATGGACCACTGGTCTCTCTAACGCAACATAACTTAACCAAACTGGCAGCAACTCTTCAGCAGAGCTTCAGACAGCCATAACTAAAGATGCCAGGGTTTAAAACAGGCTTGTCAGACAAAATAGGCTCACTGCTATTGAATTATGGTCTTTTCCTCACATCTGGTGTCCTTTCTGTTGCAGAGCCACCTGTGCAGGTGTTGTGCTCCAATGCAGATGAGGCTCACACCTACTGGGCTTCCGAACGAGTAACCTTGGCCTGTGAGCTGTCCCGCCCTAATGCCCTTGTGCACTGGTACAAAGATGGGAAAGAAGTAGAAGAAACGGAGGGTCTGCAGCTGGAAAGTGAAGGGGCCCATCACCGCCTGATCATTGCCTCAGCCCAGGTGCAAGACACAGGAGAATTTATGTGCAATGTAGGAAGCAACTCCGTCCTTTTCACCGTAACTGTTTCAGGTCAGTGGGTTCTGTCATTTTTTCCACCTTAGGGATTTAAAGTGCATTTTCCTTAAAAAGGCCACAGCAGATGGCTAAACCTGACTAATCTTGGCTGATCTCAGAAAAGCTAAGTTGGGTTGGACCTAGTTCAGACTTGGATGGGAGACCACAAGGAAATCCTGGGGCTTACTGGGAAGCTGCATAAACATCCCAGATGAAGGGAGTAACAAACCATTTCCATTCTGTTGCTAAAAACACAATGTAGGCATGTCATGTGGTCTACCAAATTTGAGCTTGATTTGAAGGGGACTTTACCTTTTAAAAAAGAATCTGTGATATAAGTCACTTTAGAGAGCTACTACATTCTGGAATTCAGACAAAGCCGAGGTTTTTTGTAATTGTCACAGTTGCACGTTTGATTTAGCTCAGCTAACTCAAGGGAGCTGATGCTGCAGGAGGCTTCAACCACCTTCCTTTTTGTCCCTTTTCTCGGGTATCTAGTGGACATGTCTGAGCAGGTTACTGCAGGGGTCATCTTGTTTACCTTTCTCCTTTGGAATTGCTGCCAGCCTTTTCCTTCCCTCATCTTACTTGTGGCTGAATCATGACAGATACTTTCCTGCACATTTTAGATGACCTCGATTTGTTGGGTTCTTGGTGTTCTCTGAGCCTGGTTGTTGGCCAGCAGATGTTTCATTACCAAGTTCGGTAACAATATGGTCAAATCAGCCATGACCGGACCCAGAAAGATGAACCTCATCTCCATGCCATTTATCAATACAAGCAGAAGTCATGGAAAGGAACAGCCATCCCAGAGCACAACCTCCCCAGCAACTGACACCCAGATAAGCAGGAAACAGCACCAGATGAGCAATCAGGAAGAAAGAACATCCTAATCGAGGGACCATCAAATAAGAAACAGCCAAGACTGGCAGGGCAAGGTATACATAAACAACCAGCAAACTCCATTCTCCCTCGCACTGATGATGCTACCTAGCCTGGTAATGAAATATCTGCTGGAAAACATCCAAGCTCAGAGACCACCAAGAATCCAACAGTTCAGCTGTGATTCTTTATTACAGTACTGGGACTTTGATTTGTTGAAAGGCTTGGCTGAACTGTTTTCTTATGAAGGTTGGGTTTTATGGTGAGAATTCTGCAGTTTCCTCTGGATTTATGGCCACAACTCGATAGGTAGGCAGAGGCCATGAGTTGGGGGCCCTTTGCTGTGGCCCATGGGGCGTTTGGGGCTCTAGCTGTGGACATGCAGTACCTGGAGCAGGAGGACCTCACATCGGTAACTCCAACCCTCCTCACTGTGGATCAGGACTACAGTAAAGTGCTCTTCGTGGGGCAGTTTCTGAAGACCACTCAGAAGCCGTAAGTGGCCCAGAATGCAGCAGCCTGTTTTTAGCTGGTGGATCCGAACACCCGCACATTGTACAGCTGGTCTGGGACCTTCCCTGGCTTCCTGTTGGCTCCTGAGTGCAACTCCAGGGGCTTATTTTGATCTGCAAAACCCTTCATGGCTTGACATCAAGGTGCCTGAACAACTGATCTCTCTAGCCTGATTCAATCCACCCCAAAAACAAACCAAATAAAAGAATAACTTCAGAAGCAGTTTGTTGGCAATTCTGCGTAGTTGACAAAAAGCTAGACAGCCTGTCACATAAAAGTTACGTTGTCATAGGGCTCAACTATAGTGAGATAATCTGCTTATTCTGTTTATTCCCCATTTATGTAACAGTTTTGTCATATTAAAAGTAATCATTCCCTGGTAACTTTTGGAGGGATCCATATTTGATCTAGACTTTTTGAAGATCTCCTTCTATCCAATCCTGTGCAACAATGTCAGTTAATCCTTTTAATCCAACTGGGCTTCATTGTAGAGCTACCAGATCTCAAAGCGTTAAAAAAAAGGTCAGATTTGCATGTTAATTTGCATATAATTTTTAATCGCTTGGCTCCAACCATCTTTCGTGCCCTTCATTCATCATTGCTCCATCTCTCAATTTTTGTACCTTCCTTCCTGCTCTTTTCAATGGCTAAATTACCAACCACTCTGAACCATAATGACAAGCTTTGCATGACCCCTAGGCTAGGTGAAATAAAGATAGATGCTTGGTGATTCAGCAAGTTGCAGGAACTCAGCCATTGTCTTAGTATGTTGTGTAAATCATATTTATTTATCTGGGTGCTATATGTTATGACAGTGCTGCAGTTATGATTTAAAAGCCCTTGTTAAGGGTTGGGCATAGTATGAGAACCCAGTAAATGTAGCTTGGTCAGTTTTTGCTTAGCGTGGCTGTGTGAACACAGCCATTTTTAGTTTATTCAATAAACTGTAAACCATGATTTACCACAATATAGGAATCAGACCAACACATCTTATAGTGGATTTCAAACGTATTGGAGCAGGCACCTCTGCTCTTACACTCTGTAAAAAACCACATATATAGATAAACAAATCAGCTTATTTTGCAGCAAAAACACTCTCATTTCATTTCCAATGTGTGTGCGTGTGCATATAGATATGCACCAGATCACGCCCTGGTGGCCTTGAGATTCTCTTATGCCGCCCCCCTCCGCAGGGAGGCAGGACCCATTCAATTGGTCCACTCCTGGCGACTGATGGACCTGGTAGGGTTTCAGAGAGAGTTGGGGGTTATACCCGAGGACCTGCTGCACGGTCCAGTGGAGGCCCTGGCTGCCTCCTGGAACAGGGAGACGGCTGGAGCCTTGGACAGGATCGCGCCTGTGCAGCCTCTTTTGTCCATTTGAACCTGACACTCCCCATGATTTACGGAATTGCTGAGGGTTCTGAAGAGGGTTAAGAGACGCCTAGAGTGCCACTGGAGGAAGACAAAGACCGAATCCGACTGAACACAAGCTAGAGCCGCGATTAAGGCCTACCTTGTGGCGGTAAGAGTGGCGAAACATCAACATTTCTCTGCTCTTATGGCATCCGTGGAATGCCACCCAGCGGCCCTGTTTAAGATCACCTGATCTCTATTGGGGAGAGGGGATTCAGAACTCCATCTCTAGGGCCGTGCTGAGGAATTTGCTGGGCATCTGCAGGATAAAATCGCTCGGATCCATTCCAAGTTGGACTCCGAGCGTGAGACAGAGTCTGAGGAGATACCCAGGGAACGTACTCACTCTGTTATTTGGAACAGTTTGATCCTGTTGAACCCAAGGAAGTGGACAGGATCCTTCAGTCTGTAAAAAACTTGCCAATTAGATCCATGTCCCTCCTGGCTGGTGAAAGCAGACTGGGAGGTGACATGTGGCTGGGTCCAGGCGATTCGTCCTTGAGAGAGGGGGTGTTCCCAGCAGCCTTCAAGGAAGCGCTGGTGTGCCCCCTCCTCAAGAAACCATCGCTGGACCCTACTGTACTGGACAATTTTCGTCCAGTCTCCCACCTCCCCTTTTTGGGGAAGGTGGTTGAGAAAGTGGTGGCCCTGCAGCTCCAGAGGATCCTGGATGAAACAGATTATCTAGACCCCTTTCAGTCAGGTTTCAGACCCAGTTATAGGATGGAAACAGCATTGGTCGCACTTATGGATGATCTGTGGCAGGAGCGGGATGGAGGCAGTGCATCCATCCTGGCTCTCCTTGACCTCTCAGCGGCTTTCGATACCATCGGCCATGGTATCCTTCTGGACCAACTCAGGGAGTTGGGGGCAGGCAGCGTTGTTTTGTGCCAGTTTTCCTCCTTCCTCCAGGTTCGGTCTCAGTGTTAACAGGGAGCGAGAGATCCACCCTGTGGCCCCTACTCTGTGGGGTGCTACAGGGCTCAGCTCTCTCTCCGCTCCTCTTTAACATTTACATGAAACCACTGGACGAGATCATCCATCACCATGGGATGAGGTATCATCAATATGCAGATGATATTCAATTGTATATCTCCATCCCGGGTGAGGTAAGTAATGCGGTGACCACCCTCTCCAAGTGTCTGGGGGCTGTGGGAGCCTGGATGGGGAACAACAAGATTCAGCTGAACCCTGGTAAGACGGAGTGGCTGTGGATTAATGGCCCCTCAGCTTCTGGTAATTTATCATCTTTAGATCTGGATGGGGTTGCACTGCCCCAGACAGATCCAGTGTATAACTTTGGGGTCCTCCTGGACTCATGACTCCTGCTTTGTGCAACTTCATGTTGTGCGCCAGTTATGCCTCTTCCTGGAACAAGAGGCCCTTCGAACAGTCACTCATGCCCTGGTTATCTCCCATATAGAGTACTGTAATGCACTCTACATGGGACTACCCTTTTCCTGGAACAAGAGGCCCTTCGAACAGTCACTCATGCCCTGGTTATCTCCCATATAGACTACTGTAATGCACTCTACATGGGACTACCCTTGAAGAGTATCCAGAAGCTACAGCTGGTCCAGAATGCAGGCGCGCAGGTTATTTTTGGTGCCCCAAGGGTGGCACGTGTAACACCTTTACTGCACGAGCTGCACTGGGTGCCAGTTTGCTTCCGAGTCCAATTCAAGGTGTTGGTTATGACCTTTAAAGCTCTACATGGCATGGGGCCAGGCTACCTGAGGGACCATCTCATCCCCATTGCATCAACCCGTCCCACCTGGGCATGCAGAGAGGGCATGCTACGGATCTCATCTGTTAAAGAGTTTCATCTGGCGGGATCGCGGAAGCTTGCCTTCTCTGCAATAGCGCCTGCCCTTTGGAACATTCTCCCCCAGAGTTGAGGCAGGTCTCCTCGCTCCTGGACTTCTGAAAACAGTTAAGAACTTGGCTTTGTCAACATGCCTGGGGTGGGAAAGAGAATAGTTCCTCTTGGGGATGGTTAGCTTGGTAGAATTGCCCTGTTTTGCTTGCGGACAGAGAGAATATCTTAGCCATCTAGGTTTTATTATATTTTAACATATTTATATTTTTATGTTATTGATATTATTATATATTATCGATATTATATTATGGTTAATTGTTTTTACTGTGAACTGCCCAGAGTCCCTCCTTGTGGGGGAAATGGGCGGTGATAAATTTGATAAATAAATAAATAGGTATTTTTGGGGGGGGGGAGAAAATATTTTGTAATCTTATTTCTATTGATCCTCATTCATAGAATGTATCCTCTTGCCATAGACCGTCCTGTAAGGATCATACACTCCAGTGATGAGGAGACCCATGCCTACCAGGTTGCAGAACGTGTGGTGCTGTCTTGTGAGCTTTCTCGTCCTGATGCCCCAGTACATTGGTACAAGGATGGAGAAGAGGTGGAAGAAAGCAAGGGGCTCCTGCTGGAGAGTGAGGGCCCCCACCGTCGGCTGGTCATTCCTTTAGCTCAAGTGCAAGATTCAGGGGAGTTTGTGTGTGATGCAGGTGGCGATTCTGCATTCTTCAACATCACTGTCACAGGCAAGAGGATTACTTTATCTTACTAGGCAAAGGCCATCTTCCCAAACCATGTACTTTCACCTCTTCCCCTGCCAAGTGTCTTCTAGGTGGATTAGAACTTCCATATAGCAGAAATAAAGTTTGTGGTTGGTTGGGAATTATGGGAATTAAAGTCTAGTACATCTAAAGTGCACTGTGTGATGTGAGCTGCTGCACACCAAGTTGTTTCGAAGGCTATATGGGTGTATTTTGGTCCAAAGGAGAGCTGAATTGGTCCCTGGCCCACTTAGATGTGCTGCGTTCCTGATGAATGATTAAACAGAGGCACATAGGAACTTTATGATCTGCATAGCAGTTGTGCTCTCCATGTTCAGTTCTTAGCTTCAGGTAATTGGCGGTCACTCTGAGATATAATGACTGTGAATGTAGGGCTTGCGCAGCAAGCTGTTCTGCAGAGTAAGGCAGTCTATCTCCTGCTGGTTATCTAATCCTTACACAAGACTGTTTATGTTAGATGCCCTGCCGTCACAACAACCCTTGTCAGTGAATATCACTGATTATGCCTTGTGAAAAGCAATTCTTCCTTTTGTTTTTCTTAAGCCTCCTGCTCTCTATCGGTTTCAGAGGATGATCCTCAATTTTTGTTATGAGAAGGAGTGAATATTTTCTCTAATATTTTTCTTCTTTTTTGCTTCACACAAAACTTTCAGAACACATACATTTCCCATGGTGCACCAACTCATCTTTCCTCCTGGGTCTTGGTCTGGGGATTTCTACTCAGCTCTAAAGGAGTGCAAGCAGGTACCCTCCAGGTGTTTCAGACTACTATTCCCACAAACCTTTACCAATGTGGCCAGTGGTCAGGAATTGTGGGAATTGCTTTTAAAAAAATATCTGGAGGGCACTGGATAGTCCACCAGTGGGAGCCCTTTTCTCTAGAGGCCCCATCTCCAGACCTCGAGTCTGCAGGCCTACAGCTGTTCTCCTGAAACACCTTCTGGTTTCTCTGCAGAACCACCTGTGCAAATCGTGCAGTCCAATGCAGAAGCTATTCATGCTTATCAGGCCTCAGACCGTGTGGTGCTGACCTGTGAGCTGTCCTGCCCCAACGCCCCTGTCCACTGGTACAAGGATGGGGAAGAATTAGAAGAAGGTGAAGGCTTGCTGTTTGAGAGAGAAGGGCCCCACCGACGACTCGTCCTTCCCGCAGCACAGGTGCAAGATACTGGCGAATTTGTGTGTGATGCAGGTGACGACTCTGCCTTCTTCAGTGTTACAGTTGCAGGTCAGTAATGTGCCATGAGTCTTCCCTTAGGACCATTATCATAATACGTTTGCTTTGAGTCACACGGTGAGTTTGGTTCTGACTTGTCATTCAGAGGAAACAATTCTGAGCTAATTACTCTGAACTGGTATAACATTCCCAGATCTAACTCCATTAAATGTTAGGGATCAGGCAGGTATTTGGCTCTCATGACCTACATTGGGCCCATTTTCTTCTTCATCAACAAGTGCCAGAGTACCATTTGCTTTGTGGCTAGAATAATTCCAGCTTTTCTGTGTTACATTCTGCAAAAAGATTATTATTTTTTTTCTCACAAAGGAGTATGAGAAAGTCTTATGACATCTGACCTCGCTTTGCCTACACTGAGGAAGTGGCTTTCCATAGGAGCCTTTCCCCGCCATGGCCTTATGTGGTAGAGATTGAACTTGGACCTTTGGCATGCAGCACATGTAGCCATTCAGCTGGGAAGTTACATTATGAAGAGTTTTGGGGAGGGCGGGGGCACTAAAGACCTAACAAATTTTTCACTGAATAAGCTTTTGTGGATCACAGTCCATCAGATGCAAAGACCTCAGATTAGAACATTACACTAGTCCTCGTTTAGTGACCATTCACAGTTACAGCAGTGATGAAAAAGTAACTTTATGACCATTTTTTTTTAATGGTTTGATTGCACACCACCCAGAGTCAGTTTTGTGAGATGGCTGGCCATATAAATATGATAAATAAATAAATAAATAAATAAATCCTCTCATTTACGGCCTTCACAAACCAGCAAAGCAAAGGAAAGCTGAAGTAAGATCATAAGCACGTTCATGGTTTCACTTAGTGACCGCTTTGCTTAACAACCTAGTTGCCAGTCCTAATTGTGGAGGACTACCTGTATTTATCCACACAACTTTTCTGAGGGGTGGGGGGAGAGGCAGAATAATCAACCATTCTCATGTTGCTAAAGCTGGTGGATGTAGTGCTGCAGCAAGGATAAAAGGGTTAGATTCAGATTTCTATTGTGTCTTGAAAGGAGGGGAGAGCAACAGGAACAGCAAGAGCCAGGGGTGTTAATAGGAAGAATTAAGTCGTCCAAGGAGGAGTTCTGAGGCTAGAGAGACGGTTCCTTACACAGCCCCACTGAGAGTCCTGAAGTGATGTTGTGACGTTTGCACTTGATGGTGCTAAATAACAGCTTCCCCCACCTCACTTCCCTCTCCTATTTCTCCCTTACCTCATCCTGCCTGACACGATACCAATTCCTTCTGCTATGAAATCCTGTTCTCGGGAATACATATTTAAAAGCAACTATTTTTAAATACAGAACCTGTTCACTGTCATTGAATATTCTTAGTAAGGATGGCAATTCTATCTTGGGAAGCCATGAATGAACAATTGTTATTTTCTCTGTTCCTTGCAAAGAATGACACACTAGTTTTGAACAGTGCTGAAAGGTAGGAATTCAAAAGGGGAAGTTTTTCCAGGGAGACAGAAAGCGATGCATGGTGAATGTCTGCCTTTCCATAAGCAGGAAAGTGTCACAGTGCTGCCAGGAGAAAAAGAGTTAGTCTGTTGGCACCCTAGCTGGTGTAGTGAGTAAGGAAGATGACCTTGATGGAGGTATGCAGGAAGTGTTACCTAGGCAAAGGGGGCTAAAACATTTTGTAAGTCCAGAGTAACCAAATGACATTTGGAAGTGGCTCAGACAAAGACCTCCCTAATTCACTGAACTATAAGAGGGAGAAGGAAGTACAGCCCAACCAGACATACAAGGTTCTGTTATTATAACCAATCGCAGTGCAAGTAGTTTTAGCCTTCCTGGGGAGTTAATTTCCTGGCCTGGTCTCCCTAGTGGGGCTGATAGCTGTGTAGATTGCACAGTCCCAGTATCCACTGATTGATTGATGATTGCATGTATATCCTTCTGGGTTTTGGCATGCCCAGGGTGGTGTCCATGAGGGTTTCTCCTAATTCTTTCTCTGTAATAACAACCCAGTGAGCTAGGTTGAAGAGAAAGAGATGGACTGACCCAAAGCCATCCAGGAAGCTCTGAGTAGAGACTTGAATCTGTATCTCCCCCATTCAGAAACCTTAACAGCTGCATGACACTGTCAAGAAAAGAAATACATCTTCTTCCTAGCATTTTCCTGCTATCGCGGGGTGTGCTTTTCGGATCCTGAAACGCCACTGTATAATAATTATCAGAGTAGCACTGGCACTCTTGGCTCCCCTTCTGGGGCTCCTGGTTCCCTTGTAACTTGCTTAGGTTGTCTCTGCCTTTTACCGATCCCGGACCCATTCCTCTGTGTGCAGTGTATATTTTCCTTTGCATGTGCACATGTGGTTCTTGTAAGATAAGAAGGATAACTTTAAGAAATGGATGCCTAAGCATGCTTCTTTCCCATTCCATCCACATCATTTTTCCTCTGTGTGTCGCGACCTCTGGATTATAAGCAGGGCTAACGAGTCCTAAGCTTGTAGTCTGTTTTGAGAGACCTTCTAGCTAAAGAGCAGAATAAAAATGCTTTCAATAAAGTAATAGTTAACTCTGGTCCAAGAGTCTGAGAGACAACTGGAGATATTTACTGAGAAATTTAAACAAAAGGACAATGTGTAATTGAATATGTATTGAAAGACAAAGAGATGTTCATGAGAAAACAAAATTAAGAAACATGAAAATAGCTGAAAGGAATACAGTTTGTATATATTGTATTTCTTGCCATATCTGTGTGGCCTCAGAGTGACTGCAGACTTTTTGATCATGAACCTGACCTTCCAATGTCTCATTATAACATTAGATTTGTGCACAATATGGGCCTTGTGCCATTCTCCACATTTATATTACTGTACATGCAAGGGCCTGGCTGAGGCTTTCTGGTGTCAGTGGGGGTGGTGTGGTAGTGCAGCTTCTCCACCAGAGAAGAGCCCACCCTGTGGATGTGAGCCTTGAGAGACTTGTACCAGCTTTCCATTTCCATAATGGGAAGGCAGCTTCACTCCCAAGGCTATTATCAAGGAAAAGCTCAGCTCAAAATGCCTGAATCTCCTTAATTCCCTGAGGGTCAAAGCAATGGAGGTGTTTCTCTCTCCTCATTCAACCCCTGCCCACCCCCGCAATCATTACAAAGATGCATATTCTCCAAAATCTTCCCTCCACCTCCCAGTCTGTCAAGTTGTTTGGGGAACACTGGCCTTTCAAGCTTAGAGGGCTGAATAGAATGGGAAATGGGTGGGAAGATTTGGGTAAAGGTCATATCCTTGAAGGCGCACATCCTCTGGCACTGAAAGAATAAAAACAAAACCCCAATGTTTTTTTCATCTGAGGTCTCTAGTTCCTATGTCTGAGCGATTGTGCCTGGATTCAGCTTCAGATCCTCCAGTAGCATGAGAGAAGCTCAAGTCTCAGTTGCAGGGAATTGGGAGATGTCTTATTTCTCTTTAGCAAGCCAAGATTTTGCTGCTTGCTTTCCAGGGCTCACACCTCTGCTTTTTTGAGGTCCAGTATATCTAAGCACAATTTACAGGCAAGGGTGATCTATTAATGAACTTGCCCAGTTTTGTGACAATGCAGTATTAAGTTATTTACTGAGCTGGCTCAAATCTCAATAAAACTACTCAGCCTGAAGATAGATAGATAGATAGATAGATAGATAGATAGATAGATAGATAGATAGATAGATAGATAGATAGATAGATAGATAGATAAGTGCTGGGGACTGCAGCAAGCATTCTTAGTAATGAACAAATCATTAGTACAACTCGGGCTTTAGTTTATTGCAAAGAAGAAAGGTAAATTCTGAATATGTTTATGCAGATGCAAAAAGGGATCCCATAGAAGTAGTTGGCTTCCAGCAAGGATCCACTGAAGGGAAAAGCCTCAGGGAAGTTTAGATATTTAGGTATTCTGGGGAGGCAAAATGTCTGGCCAGCCAGCTGATCTCTGGGAGGCACTTGCCTGGTCACCTGTTAAAAAGCTGGAGAGGGACACAGAAAGGAGATTTAAAATCCTGGAAAATAAACAAGACATTGTGTTTACTTCCTATGGGAATCAGTTTCTTCCAAAGCTCTCAGCTGAGACTGGGGATGTTTTGGAAACATTAATAGGAGCAGTGGGAATTGTTGATTGATTATGTCTTTATCTTCCAACACAAACTTTGTGCAGCCTGTAGTTTTTCTCTCTCTCTAATTTATAATGAACATATATTGAAAAACTTATAGCTATAATAAAGATAGCAAAATAAAACTAATGATAAAATAAGCCCTTTCCTAGTGGGCATTTGTCAGAGAGGAGAATTACAACACACTTAAGAATGACTGTAGCCAGGTCTAAATTAAATTACCTTTTGCATACTTCTCTGAATAGCAATTCTTTATTCAATATCCATTTGATTACATATTGTACTTTCATTTTAACTTCTCAGTAAAGTTAATTTACACTTCTTTGTCAGATTCATGAGTTCTCCAATAAGTTCCTCATGGAGGAACTGAGTTTAGCTTTGGATCTTTTCCAAGATACAATTCACAGAAAACTCTTGGTCCAACATTATAAATTGCTGTAATATGAGATACATCCCACTCAACTGTTCTTCTAGTATAAGCTGAACTCATCAAGAAGGAGACAGGGAGAAGGAAGATGAACAGGCTTTTGGAGCAAGTTTTATTTGCCTACTATTTATTAGCATCCAGTTGGTAACCTGAGATATCAAGCAATCTGCACTGTGTGTTCACTGCTAGGATTTTGTTCTGAAACCTGAGGACTAGAAAAATAATGCATTCATAACCATGGGCAAAGAATGTTAAATGAATATATTAAACTCACTGTGCAGAATTCAGATTCGCAGATCAGATAGGCTTGAACTTCTCTTTTCAGAAACAGAATCTTCTTTTGTTTTTTGCAAAAAGAAGAGATAGTCTGTGTCCTTCATTAGTCCCAGTCAGCATGGCCAATGATCAGAATGATGGGAGTCATAATTCAGCAATATGTGGAGGCTACAGATTCCCCATTCTTGCTATTTAATGTTGGAGTGCCTTTAACAACAGGGAAGATCCATTTATTCATAGCACACTTTTGCTTAAAAACAAAACCTTGAGAGTATGTGTCCTAATTCACTTGGGCATCTGAGATCAAAGATTCTTCACCCATTCACAGTGTATCTCTTCAGCTCCCAAGGTACACATCTCTCCAGTGCCAGAAGCTCAGTACTTTCAGACTATCCCGGCTGGGATGCCACTCCTTCTGGAGTGCCAAGTCTCCACGTCTGATGCCTTTGTCCAGTGGCTCAAAGATGGAAATCCTGTGCTGATGGATGATAATAGTCTCATTGTTAAATCAGAGGGCTGCATTCGGAGACTGCAGATTCATTCAGCCTGCCTTCTGGACTCAGGAACATACACCTGTAGCACAGCTGATGATGCAGTTGACTTCACTGTGACAGTGGAAGGTGAGTTGAGACAAAGAGATGGAATAGTGTGCATGAGTAAACCCATAATTAAATTTGAATAATGAAATAAATAATAAAATAAAAATAAATAAAATAAACCTGATAGGTTACTCCCAAGTGAAGAGACAGCATCTTGGATTACTGCTGAATCTCTTCTGTCCATCACCACCTTGGGTCCTTGATTAAATTTTTCTCCTTAATACTGGTGTTACCTCTGCTTGGTCTTTTGTTCCATTATCTTCTCACCATTTTCTTCCAATCAATTCCTAAAGATTACTTCTGTTCATTAATAGACTGTATTACACCAGACTTTGCCAAGCAATCACCAGGGTCTTTGCTTCTCACTTATACCTAGCATATAGTATGCAGAGAGACTGACTCACCCTCTCCTTGTCATATCAGAATTAGTTAATTTCTTTGTATGGTAACATTTCCTCCATAATCTCCACTAACCTAGCTCATCTGAGAAATGTCATATTCTATGCCAGTACCGTCTTTCCTTTCGAAGAGGTGCCTGTTCGTGTTGTACACTCCAATGCAGATGCAGCTCACATCTACCAGGCCTCAGAGTGTGTGGTGCTAAGATAGACTTGAACCCAGCACTTCTCTTTTCAGAAACAGAATCTTCTTTTGTTTTTTGCAAAAAGAATGGATAGTCTATGTCCTTCATTAGTCCCAGTCAGCATGGCCAATGATCAGAATGAGCTGTCTTGCCCAGATACTGTAGTTTGCTGGTATAAGGATGGGAAGGAGGTGGTGGAAAGCAATGGTTTCTTGCTGGAAGATGAGGGGTCCCATCGTCGTCTGGCCATCCCTGCAGCCCAGGAACATGATACAGGACAGTATATGTGTGATGCTGCTGCTGATTCCATATTCTTCAATGTCACCATCACAAGTGAGGAATTCCCTGGGGATTTACCCCGCTACATATATTTTGTATTCAAATAAATAATACCAACCCCTTTTGACTTTGCAGATGTGGGCTCTTTGTGCTTCCTGAAGGTGCTCATATCTTGATGAGAGGAAGCCAGATCTGAAGGATTTGGTTCCAGCATTTTTGGTCGCTCTTGGGCTTTCCAGCATAATATGGATCTGAGCTCCTTCAGGCAGGAAAGAGGAAAGGACAGTCCTGTGCTTAAGGGTGGGATCTTGCTGGCATGGCTTGGACTGAAACTGAAAGGGGGGTATTGTAAATACCAAAACTGTAATTATATAATATCACATGTACCTAAATCCAGATACTGTAGGAACTATTTATTTTAAAGAAAAGTGCAGTGAGGGAAGACAGTTGTTAGTAGAGAAGCAGTGGTTGGAAGATGCTTACTGTTTCCTCCATCTCTCATTTTAACGCTGCCATTCTCCACCTCATCAACATATTCCCTGATTTGTAGTGTATCTGAAATCTAGCAGGAGAGGAAGCAGCTGAGTAGAAAGAAACAATCAGAAGAGAAGCAGGAAAAGGTTTAATGCTTCTTGAATGAAAATGATCTTTTCCTGTAGCTGCTTTTCTCTAGAAGCAATAGCTGTCTGACGTTCAGATATTGGACAGTGTAAGGATGTACTTAGCAAATAAATAAATATAAAATGAACAAATACGATTCTTCCAAAGAAATCCCTCTGATGTCTGGCCAAGTACTTCCGGAAACCACCTGTCTTCCACCTTTGTGTGTGGTTTAGCATCTCTCTAGGGACATTCCTCCTAAAAATGGCCCCTTCGGCTTTATTATTTTTTTATTAAACAAAGTTATATAGCTGCCCATCTAGCAAAAGGGACTCTGATATTTATTGCTTCAGAGCTATCAGATCTAAATGCATGGGAGGTGTGGTTTGATCTGAGGCACAGCAGTGAGACCTCCTGTACTCATGCCGTGTGTCTGTCTACCAGAGCCTCTGGTGCAGATTTTGCAGCCAGCTGAACGTTCACTGGAGAAGCAAGTGTGGGCATTCGACCGCCTGGAGTTGCGCTGCACAGTGTCCATTCCTGATGCCCCTGTACATTGGTTCAAAGATGGCCTGGAGGTGGATGGGACACACAATCTGCTGCTTCACGCAGAAGGTCCGGAACGTTGCCTGGTGATCCTGCGGACAAGTGCTGAAGATGCTGGGGAATATATCTGTGAGGCCAAGGATGAGTCTGTCTCCTTTGATGTCATGGTTTCGGGTGAGCTCTCCAGCCCTGACTCTGCAGTTCTCAGACCAATAAATAATCCAAAACCTAACCTGACCCAGGGCTATAAACTGCAAAACCATCAATACTGCAAAAGCTTTCCTTAATTTGACTAATCTATAAATGCAGCCCTTTGAGACTATCTGTCCCCCCACTCCTGAATCTGGGTCTATACTTCTATTTTTATCACAATATGGAATGTGTTTCCCCAGCTATTTTGATGACAGCCTATGTAATGCTTATGAAAAACCTCTGCAAATTGATTTAATAACAGGAGTGAACTTAGTGTTACAAAAATCATGGAGTTTCCCCTGCTCTGTTTTTTTTAAAAAAACATTCTTTCTGGTAGGGTACAATCAAGTATGAGACAAATACTATGCTATTCATTTCCAAACCTTGCCTTTTATCAGTTCATGATAGGGAGGTGGGAGAGAATAAGGAAAATTGAATGCAAGGAAAGATTAGCTGAGATCAGACACATACAGCAACTGTGAGAGCCAAGTATGAAGATAACTTATATAATTGGCCTCTATGGACACTGAGGCCTTATTAAATTTTAACAAGGATGCATCTCTCTCCTTAACCTAAACTTACTATTTGGCTGCACAAATAATAGTATGTTTTTTGGGTAAATGCAACCAGTATAATGCTGTCTGCATCTGTGTCAAGAGATGGCAATTTGTTTTCTAGAGTGGCCAATCAGATATCCCAGGGAAGCCACACAGCAGGACATGAAAGCAGTAGCAGCTGGTTACTGCCGACGTTCTGTGGCTTCTGATGTTGGAAACAGGGTATAGTGAACAGCTTCCTACTTGAATTTGGCTAATCCCCATTAAGCCTTCCGAGTTAGGAAGCATCACTGCGTTTTATGGAAAATAATTCCATAGCATAACTAGGCAGGCATAAAAGAATGCTTCATTTTGTCATTCTGAATTTTCTGCCATTCAGCTTCATTGGAAAATTCTGGGATCTAATAGTGTGAGAGTCTTATTTATGTTCCCTACAACATGCATACATTTTACACATTTCTATCATGCCTTCCTTGCTTTTTGCCTGAAATAATACAAATAATGAAGAGATCAAACATTACAATCTTTTCTCCCTAAACAGGTAAGTAAGATTACTGTGAAAATAAATTCTGTTAAAGGCAAAGCAGAAAAGGTTGTCATTAAATGAATGCATGTACTGTATATATTTGCAGTGTGATTGATTTGCTCTGTAATTGGCCACCATAGGGCCAGCTATGCTTGGAGAATCCTCATTGACTAAAATTTACAGGGTCTTTAAAACAGTACTGAGTCACCAGAATTTGCTATGTAATATATGAGATTTTGCTTGTTGAAGCCTTGACTAAGTGTAGTGCTAGCAATGCTAGAACTTTGCTGAATGTTTGCCCAAAGTATAGTAAATGCAGAATCTTCAAGATGCTTGGTGAAACAGCAACATTTTGCATAAGTGCATCCCAACAGTGGTATTTATCAGACATTTATCCTGGCCATTATATAGTATGAGCAACATCTATAGAATGAGTATGTGGCTCAGAGAAAAATGTTTGTGCATAAACTGCTAGTGTGAAGATGCAGCAGAAATGGCTAATAACATGCCTGGGTTCATTAATGGAGCTGCAGGGAAAATATTGCAAAATATTGCTTTAAGCTATAGCAGCTCTTTAAAATGGGATTTTAATTATTACTAGCAAGGACAACGGAAAAGCTGCCAGGATAACCTACATCTTGGGAAACTGAGCCAAACTACACATGTCAGTAGGTAGCAGCACCTTGCTGTTCTTGGCTGATCTCCTCTAAAACTAAGCAAGGTTGTATCTTGTTAGTATTTGGGTGGAAGACCACCAGGAAATACCAAAGTATTGGCTAGAGCTGGAAATAAAAAAATATCTTGGAAGGGGAGATATTTCAACTTGAGGGCATCTTTACTCTTTACATAGGATACATAGGATAGTTCATATATAAATATACACAAAGAAACACAAACAAAGAAGCTGCAATTAGCAATAGCAGAAAGGAGGACCTTTAAAAAAATCCCCTTCCCATTCTTCTGAAATTCACACCTTGCTAATTTTTTTTTACTTTTTTATTTTATTTTTTATCCTTTGTTATTTTTACAAATAACTCAAGGTGAGGTACATACCTAATACTCCTTCCTCCTCCTATTTTCCCCACAACAACCACCCTGTGAGGTGGGTTGGGCTGAGAGAGAGGAGCTGGCCCAAGGTCACCCAGCCGGCTTTCAGGCCTAAGGTGGGACTAGAACCCTCTATATCAAGCTAGAGAGGAGTTCTTGAAGCACCAAGATCAACACCACTTTGGGTGGAAGGGAGGATCAATTTTCTGAGTTTTTTCTGCAAGACAGGAAGAGTACCTGTTCCCCTTCAATCGGAGGGCAAAATGGAAAAAGGGTTTATCATAATGTACCTATAGAAAAGATGGATCCCAAGTATCTCCAAGGCTTCCCTTCTCTCTTCCCAAGATACAAGGTTTTCTTGTTGCAAAGGTATTCTCTCGCCCATAAATGTTTGCGGTTTTGCCCAGCAACAGCAATGTTGCCTGTGGCCTCTTCAAACCTGGGCTACCTGCCCTCTCCTTCCAGAGCCCCCTGTGAAGATTGTGCAGCCGCGCAGGACTCCCTCTGTCCTGAAGGCCTCAACGGGGGATACAGTGACTCTGGCCTGTGTTCTCTCCCATGGGAATGTGCCTGTCCACTGGGTTAAGGACGGTGTCACAATAGAGGCCAACAGCGGCCTCATTCTGGAGGAAGAGGGCGCCCGGCGGTGTTTGGCCATTCCTGCAGCTGGCCCAGAGCATTCTGGGAAATACATCTGCAATGCTGTTGATGATACCATGACCTTCACCGTCCAGGTGTCTGGTGAGTGCAGCGTTCAGGGAAGCTGCTAGTATTAGGAAAGGGAGCTGAGAACATACTATTGTGGGGTGGGTAGTTGCTGGGAGAATTTGTCTGCCATTGGTTGAATCATTTAGATACTGTCATGCGCTGCCTACCTCTGAATAACACTCAGACACTGGTTCGTGGATCAGGCTCTGGTTTATTTGCAGGGCAGGTACAGCGTCGGTAGAAAAAAGCTGAGAGTGACAGGAGCGCGCCGGTGCGGGGTTTAAATACCCCGCGCCGGTCAGCGCCCCCTCGCTCACGGTCACGTCACCCCCCTTTGTCCAATACGTTGCCCTGCCGGTGGGTGAGGGTTTCCGGGATCGCCCATCATCAGGTTTCCCATTCCTCTGCTGATTGCTTTCAGCTGGGCGATCCCCGTTGTATTGCCGCTGATGGCTTGGGTGGCTCCGTGATCCGTTTAGCTATTGTTTGTTAGCCGTTAGTCGTTGTGGGTTGATGGCTACTTATCTTGTACCCCTTCACCTATTTCCTTGTCATTGTCATGTGTGCCATTGCGCTGATGACTTTAGCTCAACGGCACTCATGACATACTGCCCCCTTTTCGAATAGTGTTCTCCCCCGGTTTTCTGGGTTTTCCCCGTGGAGCTGTCAAAACGCCACATTTTTTTTTTTTTTTTTTTCAAAGTTCCCGCCGGAGTAGTTGTCGCCCCTCCCTTTGCTCCTCCCTCTACCACGTGCCTTCCCAGGGTGTGTCCATGGTACGCATGCTCGGGTCCTGACCTGGCGTGCGCATGCTCCAGCCACACCCTGTTTGTTTGGCTCAGTTCGGCGAGGAGAGAGGCGTGGCTGGTCGGGTGCTTCTCAGCTCCAGGTAGGGCCCTTCTTTTTCTTATTTAAAGTGCGTCGCCTTTGTTGTGTCTCCTGGGCGTTGCCCCCAGGTTGCCCTGTTGACTTGCTTGCCACTCCCCCGTGGCCGGGGGGCGGGGGGAGGGTGCTGGCGAACGTTTGTCACCACCCCGTGGGCCCGGGGCGGGGGGAGTGAGTCCCGGGGGGGGGAAGGTCCACCCAAGTCGCGGGCTTGGGGGGGCCCTTTCCCTTGGGGCACGGGAGGCGGGGGGGGCCTGCGGGGGGGGGGTTTGGTTTTGCTGACCTTGGTTGCGGTTTGTCGGGGTATGCCCGGTGAAATGCTCTGGTCAGGTCAGGCGCGTTAACGTTGTGCGCCGCCACCCATTCCGGGTGGGGGAAGTGTTTCCACCTGACCAGATAGTGTAGAGTTCCTCGTTGCTTGCGGGAGTCGAGGATGTCCCTTATCTCGAAGTGGTGTTGCCCGTCGATCATCACCGGTGCGGGCTGTGGCGTGCTTGGGTGCCATCGGGAGGTGGTTGCCGGTTTCAGGAGGCTGGTGTGGAACACCGGGTGGAGTCTCCGGAGGTTGTGTGGCAGGTCCAAGCGTATTGCTACCGGGTTCACTATTTGCGTGACTCGGAACGGCCCGATGTACTTAGGCCCCAGTTTTTTCGAGGGTTGGGTTGACTTTAGGAACTTGGTGGATAGATAGGCCATATCCCCCGCCTGGAACGTCGGTTGTTGGCGCCGGTGCTTGTCGGCCTGCTCTTTGTAGGCAGCCTGTGCATCCTTCAGCGCCGCCGTGATTACTGGCCATGCTTCCGCGATCTTCCGTCCCCAGTCGCTAGCGTCCACCTGGGGTTCCGGGGGTTGAGGTAGCTCCGGTATGGGGACGAAGTCGCGCCCCGAGACTACTTCGAACGGAGTTTTCCCCGTGCTCGTGTGGACGGCGTTGTTGTATGCGACTTCGGCGAACGGGAGCAGTTCAGCCCAGTCGTCTTGGTGGTAGTTAGTATATGATCGTATAAATTGCTCTAAGGTGGCATTAAGAACCTCAGTGGCTCCGTCCGTCTGAGGGTGCCAAGCCGTAGATAGGGCCTGTTGGGTCCCCGTCAGCTTCAGGAAGGCCCGCCAGAATTTGGAGGTGAACTGTGTGCCCCTGTCGGTCACCACACGTGCGGGACATCCGTGTAGCCTGTACACGTGGATGAGGAAGAGTTTGGCTAGCTGTTGTGAGGATGGGACCGACGTGCAGGGGATGAAGTGGGCCTGCTTTGAGAAGTAGTCCTTCACCACCCAAATGGCCGTTTTCTTCTGGCTGGGTGGGAGGTCCACTATAAAATCCATAGAGATTTCCTCCCATGGGCGGGAGGGTTCTGCCACCCGTTGCAATAGCCCCGCGGGTTTGCCTGGTGCCCGTTTGGCCCTAGCGCACGTTGGGCAGGACGCCACGTAGGTTTTTACGTCTCGCCTGAGCGCGGGCCACCAGAATTGACGCCGTGTTAGGTGTAGGGTCTTGAGGAACCCAAAGTGTCCCGCTTGCTTGGCGTCGTGTGACCTATGCAAGATCGCCTGGCGTTGCGAGTCCGGGACGTAGATTCTGCCTTCCCCCCATGCCAGGTCTTGTGCCATCGTTACCTTGTCGGGGTTTGCCAGGAACCAGGGGTCGGTTTTGAGGGCGGCGGCGAGGTCCGTGCGCATTCCCCCTGGTAGTTGCGGTTGGCTTCTTTCCGTCGCCGGTTGTCCCGCCGTCGGCTGCGCCGTAGAGTCGAGCTGCCTCCGTGCGCCGCTTCGGGTGGTCACGGCCATCCCCAGTTGCGAGGCGGATAGGACCGTCCCAATGGTGTCTGGGGCGGGCTCTTCGTCTTGGGGCAGTCGGGAGAGGGCGTCGGCCAGGAAGTTCTTCTTGCCCGGCATGAACTTCAGCTGGAAATCAAAGCGGCTGAAGAATTGGGCCCATCGGACCTGTTTCGGGCTAAGGCGTCTAGGCGTTCGTAGGGCCTCGAGGTTCCGGTGGTCAGTCCAGACCTCGAATGGTTGGGTGGCTCCCTCGAGTAGGTGTCGCCATGTCTCTAGTGCCGATTTCACCGCGAAGGCTTCTTTCTCCCAGACGTGCCATCGCCTCTCTGTCTCGGAGAACTTCCTTGACAGGTAGGCGCATGGTTTCAGGAGTCCCGTGGGGTCTTTCTGTAGCAGGATGGCTCCCAGGGAGAAGTCTGAGGCGTCGGCTTGGACCACGAACGGCCGTTCTGGGTCCGGGTGCGCGAGGATTGGCTCCGTAGTGAACAGCGCTTTCAGCTTGTTGAATGCGGTCTGGCACGCGGGAGTCCAATTCAGCACTGTGCCTGGGTTCTTGGCGCGTCGGGTGTCCCCCACCCCTTTGGTTTTGAGGAGGTCCGTTAAGGGGAGGGCTATCTCAGCGAACCCCCGGGCGAATGACCTGTAGAAATTCGCGAATCCGAGGAAGCTCTGTAGTTGCCGTCTGTTGCGGGGCCGCTCCCAGTTTAGCACCGCTTCGACTTTTGCGGGGTCCATTTCGATGCCGTCCCCGGAGATTCGGTACCCCAGATAGTCTAGGCGCTTTTTGTGAAACTCGCACTTTGTAGGCTTTGCATAGAGCTGCGCCCTTCTGAGCTTGTCGAGGACTTGCCTCACGAGGGTTACATGTTCCTCGTGCGTTTTTGTGTAAATAAGGACGTCGTCGATGTAGACCAGGACCCCTTTGAACAGATGTTCATGCAGTACCTCATTGATGAGCTGCATGAACACCCCAGGGGCCCCCGCGAGTCCGAAGGGCAGTACCTTGTACTGGAAAGCGC
The DNA here is from genome assembly GCF_035149785.1 of Candoia aspera. Taxonomy (NCBI): domain Eukaryota; kingdom Metazoa; phylum Chordata; class Lepidosauria; order Squamata; family Candoiidae; genus Candoia; species Candoia aspera. Next base: position 228,149,162 of record NC_086153.1, on the reverse strand, counting down.
CTAGGGGGCAGTTAAACGCCGTCTTCCATTCGTCCCCCTCCCTGATTCGGATGCGATAGTACGCCTCGCGAAGGTCCAATTTGGAAAAGACTTTGCCCGTGGACAGGTGGGCGAGCATGTCCTTCACCAGGGGTAAGGGGTATTTGTTGGACAGGGAAGCCGCGTTTAGGCCCCGGTAGTCGGTGCAGAGCCGTAGGGTCCCGTCTTTCTTCTCCCGGAATAAGACGGGGGCTCCGACCGGTGAGCATGCTGGCTCTATGAATCCCCTGTCTAGGTTTTTATCGATGAACTCCCGGAGGGTTGCCATCTCCTTTGGGGTCATTGAATAGATCTTTGGTCTAGGTAAGGGGACGTCGGGCAGTAGGTCGATCCGGCAATCCGTCTTGCGGTGGGGGGGTAGTTGGTCAGCTTCTGCCTCTCCGAAGACCTCGGAGAAGTCGGCGTATTGTTCTGGTAGGTCTGCTGTGGTAGCGGCGTTGTCTTGTGTGGTCGCCTCCGCTCGTCCTACCGTGGGGTTGCTTCTGCCCGCTGGAACTGGTGCTCGATACTCGCCGTCGCCGAATGTGAAGGTGCGGGTCTCCCAGTTGATCCGCGGGTTGTTTGTCGCGAGCCATGGCATCCCCAGGACTGCAATGGGCCGTCCGATGTGCGTGACTACGAACGATGTGCGCTCGGTGTGAGTGCCCATTTGCAGGGTGACCGGCTCGGTTTGTAGCGTGGCTGGTTTCCCTCCCGCTGTAGAGCCGTCCAGCTGGTGGAATGCCAGCGGCGTGGGGAGGGGGAAGCAGCAGAGGTCGAGTTTGGCGACTAGGTCGGGGTGGATGAGGTTTTTTGAGCACCCCGAGTCCACTAGTGCCGCGGCCGTGGTGGCTCCGTTGCCGGCAGAGAGTTGAATTGCTGCCAATATTACGGGGCTTTCGTCGTTTCGTTGAGGTGGTCCGCGTTGCTGTCCCACCGCCTGCCTCGCCACGCGTCTCAGGGCAAGCGGGGAGCATTTCCCGCCGGCTGGTCGGGGTCTGTATTGTCCTCTTCCCCCCAGTAAGCGTCCCAGCCCTCTTCTGGTGTCGCTGTGGCCACGGTCATTCGGCGGTGAGGGGGCGGCCCCGGGTTGGGTGGTTTGGGGCTAATTTTCGGAGTGGGTTTGGGCGCGCTGGTCGGCGGTCGGTTGGCGAAGCAATCCGCCGTCTTGTGCCCTAATTTGCCACACCTCCCGCAGGGCTCCCGGTTGAACTTCTTTTTTGGGTATATGGGGCCGGCCATCCCCCCGTGTGGTGCGGGTACCTTTTTCCCGGCATAGTTTGTGTCTTCCGTGGTTGTCATGAGGAAGGTGCGGTGCGCATGTTCGGCTTTCCCCGCGAGGTGGATCCACCCGTGTAACGTTTCTGGGTCGTCGTGGTAGAGGGCCCATTGGAGAACGTCGCGGTTGAGCCCCCTTTTGAACATTTCCAGCAGGGTGGTCTCGGACCAGTCGCTGACCTTCCCCGCGAGGGCTTTGAACTCCAGGGCGTAGTCAGGGACCGTGCGTGTGCCCTGTTTAAGTCTTTGGAGTGCGCTTTTCGCCCTTACTTTGGCTAGGGGGTCTTCGAAGTAGTTTTTCATCTCATTGATGAAAGCAGGGAAGGTGGCGAGGGCGGGGGAGCTGGACTCGTACAGTTGGACGTACCAGTCCGCCGCCCTGTCTTGGAGTTTGATCGCCACGGCGGCGATCTTGTCGGCCTCGGAGTCATAGGAGTGTCCGTGCCTCCCCATGAACTCCCTAGCGTTGGTCACGAAAAACGAGAGTTTTGTGGGGGTCCCATCGAAGAAGATGGGGAAGTCCTTTGGGGCCCGGGCGTTTTGTGCGGCCCCGCCTCTCGCTTCCCGGGGTGTGGTGTCGGCCGCCTGTGCCGTCTGCTGACCCTCCGCTGGCCCGTGTGGGTTCGGTGCTTCGCTCGGGGTGTGGGCTTGTGCGGGGACGTCGTTGGGTGGCGCGGGGGGCATAAGCGCCTGGAGCATGGTCCGGACTTCCGTCAGTTGAGCCCGCATGGCCGCGAGTTCAGCTCGTGCCTCCTCGTCCACAGCCCGCGCCGCCGCTGGGGCCGGTTCCGTTGGCGCGTCCTCGGGGGTGGGTTGCCGGCGGGGTTCATCGTCCCTCTGCCGCGGGTCCGCTTCCTCCGCCGTCTGATGGGTGTCTCCGTCGTCCTCCTCCATGTTGACCGCCGTGGGGCTGTCGCTCCACGCCCGTTGCTGGGGTGCGATGTGGGGCGCGGGGTCCTCCGCTGGTTTCGGAAGTCATGCTGCTCCCTCCCGCGGTCGGGTTGCCTCCGTCGCCCTCTCCCCTTGGGGTTGGAGCTGAGGCTCGGGTCGGGTGGGGTGGGCGTCCATGGCTCCGGGAGTCCGCAGTGCCTCTGGCCTTGGTCGGTCCTCCTCTGTCTCTTGCCGCACGGCTCGCCCTCCTTGCCCGCGCCGCTCCGGCCTCATCTTGCTGGTCTTCTCGCCGTCTACTCCTCCCGCGGCTCGTTGTCGTCCGGTGGGGCTCGGCGAGGCTGAGTTTATGACTCTCAGCTTTATGTCATGCGCTGCCTACCTCTGAATAACACTCAGACACTGGTTCGTGGATCAGGCTCTGGTTTATTTGCAGGGCAGGTACAGCGTCGGTAGAAAAAAGCTGAGAGTGACAGGAGCGCGCCGGTGCGGGGTTTAAATACCCCGCGCCGGTCAGCGCCCCCTCGCTCACGGTCACGTCACCCCCCTTTGTCCAATACGTTGCCCTGCCGGTGGGTGAGGGTTTCCGGGATCGCCCATCATCAGGTTTCCCATTCCTCTGCTGATTGCTTTCAGCTGGGCGATCCCCGTTGTATTGCCGCTGATGGCTTGGGTGGCTCCGTGATCCGTTTAGCTATTGTTTGTTAGCCGTTAGTCGTTGTGGGTTGATGGCTACTTATCTTGTACCCCTTCACCTATTTCCTTGTCATTGTCATGTGTGCCATTGCGCTGATGACTTTAGCTCAACGGCACTCATGACAGATACACTACTCTGTGTCAGACCTCTTTTCTCTAGGAGTAGATATTTCAAAGATATTCCACTGTACAGAGCTTGAGTAAAATTGCCCCAGAGCTTCTGGAAGGCAAGGGGCTATCCAATCCCTAGAGTTGGTTCATTGGGCATGAGTATCATTTATCTCCTAATTCAAAGAAAGCATACTCTGATAATGCAAGAAAGGCCGAAAGTGCTACCTGTGCCCCCAACTGTCCAAGCAAGCTAACATTTCTAGGACTGCGATTGTTTGGCCTTGAACAAGTTTGGCGACAGACTGTTCATGAGGACTGGTACAAACACCACTGATGGGTCAAAGCCATCTTGCTGTGGGCATTTCAGTTGCCCTAAATATTGACTTCTGTTAGCCTGGAGTGGATTATTGGTTACTCTGCTTGCCCAGAAGTGCTGTATTCTCTTTGAGTCTTCTGTGTGTGTCATCTCAGCATTACCATTACATGTATGTGTGCATCGTTCATTGAGTGTAGACAATGGGTACATATTCCTACAATCGTTGGCTACAGAATATTTGCAAGCTCATAAGTATATCATAGACTAAAAATAACGGGCTTTTCTCATAGACATCCCTATCAATAGATGGGGAGAAATGGCTTGACTGAGACAGAGATTTTGAGATTGTTAAAGCCATAGTGCATTTAATAGTAGTAGTACTGCATTTTGTAGTAGTAGTAGTAATACCTAGGGATGAACACCAGTCAATCACTGCTCATCTTTTTGTTTCAGATTGTCTAATCACTGAATAGACTATCCCCAGAGTGTTCAATCCAGTCTTTTATGAATTAACAAGCAAGCCTTGTCTTTTTGTGCTTGCCATAGCGCCTAACTAACGGGGCGGACAAGGCAACATTCTAGCAAACCTTGCAAATTGAGAATGGATATGGCAGCAAACTGTCGGAGTGTGGCATTTCAGCAAATTGCATTTAAAGGCTTTTCCCCTAGCTAGGCTGAATGAAATATTCCCAGGCTAGATGCTGGGAAATATTAAAGGCAGCCTCTTTAATGGCCAGAAACTCAGGACAAACTTGTTGGAAAATGAATTTTATCTGTCTCTGAAGTGAGGGGGAAAGAGAATGCAGATGGATTTTTCAAAAGTGGTGAGGATCTGGAGGTTTTAGAAATTTGCATTGCATCACTGCTGATTTGTGGACAATGTGGTGCTACTAATGGGGGATGGTGGGGCCCAAGGAGCAAGGAAAAATCAGCATCTGGAAGTGTTTTATATTTTCAAAAATGCACAGCTTATACAAATGTGGTTGGACCAGATAAAAAGTTTCCAAGGTCCTTAGCCAAGAGTGTGGCAGATGGAAGGAATCTGAACTTTCCCATGGCCAGACATCATTATATTTGAGGATAGGAGGAAATTTAACCCATCTTCAGCCCAGATCTGTTGGTATTCCTGCAAAGTGCATCTCATTCACATGCAAATTCTGGTTTTAAGATTCTCGTAGGCTTTTTATGGCACAAATAGAAGCTTTCTGGGTTTAATGCTTAGTTGAACTTTGGTAGATGCAAGTGATGAGAAGTGCTTTATTGGTTAAAGTACTGAGCTTTATTGGCTATTCCTTTGAAATTTAATTTTTAGTTTGATAAACTTTCTAGAAGCTCTGAGGGTAGTGTAGTCACATGTGGTCTAGTTTCCCTTCTGATTAAAGTTTACCTCTATGATGTATTCTTATTTGCTTATTTAATACCACTGCTGGTACTCAAAGATTGCTACTTTCCTACACAGTGTCACACAACTGAAGTTTTCCTCCCACCTGGCCACCATTTGTGGCTTCTGAGGAATCTTTGGCTAAAGGGTGGTGGGTTTTCTTTCTAAAGAAGCAGCTGGAGTACCCAAGGAGATGGCTGGGTTCAATGAATTCATTTTCAGGCTATTTCATTTACTTGAGCCAAGCATGCTTGTGCCTTCTTGAGACAGAAAATTGGATTCCTTCCCCTGTGTGCTGTTTCACTTAGAGAAAGTAATATTGTTGGAAGTCCTGGCAAATCCAGCATGCCTCATTTGCATGTGAATTAGCAGGTAAATTGAGTTGTCCCACAATGCAACTCTGAGAAGCTGTTTGTTGCCACTCCCATTTCCTGTCTCTCTTCTTTCCCCTTCTTCCACCCAGGGAAAAGCAAGCATGCTGCTCTGGTTTCCATTCATCAGGGCCACGTGCTTGGGCCTTGATGAAGGATTCTGCCCCTTTCTTCCACACAGCTCTTGGCAGCTGTAGGGCTGAGAGTTTAGGGCAAGCTATGTATTTAGAAAGAAAAGAAGAACAAAGGAACTTCATCTTTTCCACCAAGATGGATGTAACAGAAGCAACAATAAAGTCAGTAAGAATTCTTTTACTTATCCTAACCTAATCTGTCTAAGCATGTGATTCTTTATGCTTGGGAGGGCTGAGTGTGTAAGATCAATAACCTGTATTTCTCTGGCATGCTCATTGAAGCTATTTTAAGATAATTCTTTTTTTGTGCCAGCTTCTCAGCTGCGTTATAAGCTCTGCTCCATTTCCGTGGTTCTAGCAGGCCACTAACTTGCTTCAGTTATTAATATAATGGATGTTCTTCTTTTTAAAAATGGAGATCTTTGATTAACGCTGCTGTATTCTTAAACTGGGGCATGGATAGCATTGATTCAAGGTTTGTGTTTCCTCAAAATGTAGCTTTTGGTGTCAAAAATCTTTTGTAGGTCAGGGCCTGCCCTACAATTAGGCAAATTGATTTGAGAGGCTGGCATGAGCAATGTTCTTCTTTAGATAGCAAAATATCTGGGATCAGTCTGCCACATTTCCATGCATTGCTTTGAAGGGCAGCAGTTGCTAGCAAATAAGAAGTGTAATGGGAAGTACTTTAGAAAAGTGATCCATGTTGCCAGAGAATGACCACTGCTGCTTTGGTCAAGTTGGAACTTTATCCCTCATACCAGCCGTATGTAAGAATGTCCGAGTTGGGTAATTAAGAACAAGGGGAAAAATTGTAATGTATTTTTCAAGTATGTTTTGAGCAGAAATCTGGGGAGGGGACTTAATTCCCTGTTGGAGGAAAGAGGTTAACTCCTACAGAAGCTGAATGAGTTCAACCCGAATGGGTGCGCAATAAAAACCGGGAGTGGGCTGTTGTGGGTTTTTTGCCCACCAGGTGGAGCTGGCTTCTTGGCAGCCTTGGGAGACAATGTGTTTTCAGTGTTTTCAGTGCGTAAGTGATGATGAAGGCCAAGAATCAGGATGTTGTTTGGTTCTGATTTTGTTTTTTGTTGTTTGAGAGGAGGAAGGAAACGAAGTACAGCAGTCTCAAAGGTTGCCTTCCTTAATACACCACTTTAAACAGGGAAAGACTATATAACCTGCATAGTGTTGGTCTTGGGGAAAATGTATACTCTGATATACATTTGTTAAGGGAATTTGGGGCCTGACAACCTCTTCCCTAATAGAAGAGGATTTGTACAAAAGGCAAGGAAACAAAGGAAATCTGCAAACTCAGGGGATGGAGCATCCTTCAGCATCTTGTTCACATGGGACCGGTGAATGTTCCGGGGTGCCTAATGTTGCAGACTTGCTTAAAGTCTAAGAGGACCTTTGAATGGGAAACTACTAGGGAGTGTCTAGTAAAAGGAAGATATGCAATTTAAAGAGCTCTTCAGTCAGATTTATAATGGAAAAATAGAAGCTACATGGATAGGATGCTCATTTGTCTTACAATACCTTTCCCCTGCTATCTTTTCTGTATGAACAGTGATGGGATGTTGTGAAAATAGTGGGAGAGTGGTCCCAAATCACTGAAGCTTTACAAATGAAAATGATGATGTCCTTTGTTTCATTTATGTCTGGGGTATCAACGTCCAATTGACTTCAGCATGTTTTAAACTCCTGTGACTGTCTGCATGCCCGTTGATTCAATCTTATGACATAGTCTTGTTAGAAAACATTGACTAATCATTGTTATATTTCTTCCCAAGCTCAAGAAGCCCCTTAGTGCTTCTCTGGAAAATGAGGGCTGGTTCTAAAACTGGCTGAGGGTGGTGAGAAATGTAATCTAACACAGCTGAAGCGTAATAATAGGAGAAATCTGATCTAGGTTCTCCAAGCAGCATGTTCTCCCAGGTCAAGGTCAAGTCTACCTTCAGCTATGTGTGATTTTGTTTTTAGAGTTGATGTCTTAAGTTTGGATACCCCTTGGAGACTAGTTCCTTGGGATAAGCTCATCACATCATTCCAATTTCTTTTAAATTGTGTACCACTTAGGAGACTTTTTATGTAAAGCAAGAGAGGATTAAGATAGGAAGATTGCTATTAGGTCGATCACAACAGTGTTCCCCTCATGAAGACAGCCATTAAAATTAGAACAGGTACTGAAAATTAACTAACATTTGTTTGTACTGGCAGATCCTCCAGTTCAGATAGTGGGGCGAGATGAGCTGCAAACTCGCCACCATTGCTTGGTTTCTGAAGACCTGGTGCTATCTGTAACGCTGTCTTGCCCCAAGGGAGAGGTGAAGTGGTACAAGGATGGGGAAAAACTGCAGGACACAGAACGTCTGTGGCTAGAACAGGATGGAACACGGCATTCACTGGTGATTTCAGCAGTGGAAATCTGTGATGCCGGGGAATATCTGTGTGACAGTGGTGATGACAGCCTCATCTTCTACGTCATGGTGGAAGGTAATGAATGTGGGGATGGAGAGGAAGGCCACTCATGGACAAGTTCCTTTTATAAAAATTTACTATTTTTATAAGGCAAGAATGTCAAGTGTAACATGGAAAGAGCATTATGTTCCAGCTTCCAGATTAGTTCAATAGCATTTCAGTAATCCATATTCAGTACAGGAAATAAAGGATTCAATATAAACTTGTTCTCCCACTTACATTTGAAAAAGGTCAGCTTATTCACAGTCACTAGCTTTGTCTCTTGTTTCTGGCAATGATAGTTGTGGCTGCTATTTTGTGAACAGAGTCTTAGAGGGATCCTCATTATTCATAAACAGGAAAATGCACATTCTACAACGTATATGCACTGTATATGTATATTGGTATTAGGTTTTGGCTACTTAATGCCAATATAATTTAATATCTTCTCAGAGCTACCACTGTACATTTTATTTATTTATAAATTGTACATACCGCTTCAATCTAAAAATACTCTTAAGTGGAAATTAGTCTTTACAGAGTTGCATTTCCAGCACGTATCTGAAATCCCACTAATAAAACACAGCTTTATCATTCAAAGCAGAACTTACGATGGGCTTTGTTTCTGCTGATACCTGTATTCAAAGTAATTACTAGGCTGTGGAGAGCTGGTACTTTAAAAAAGAAGATCAAAATTTAGCATCAAGAAACACTGTATTATCAAGGAACATCAAGTACAGTAGCTGCACAACACTTTGCTTATTTCACATAATGTCTTCCGCTTTTGCTAGTTGTGGGGAGGGGTAACACTTTGTATTGGACATGGCAGTGGATGTTTACTTCCCATGATGGCAATGTTGCCCCCAACATTAGAGATATCTGTTGTCCTCTGCACAACAATTCCCATCTAGGGGAATGTCTTGCTGCCATGGAGCTTTTGGGGGCCTGTCCATTTAAAAGACTCTAACACTAAATCTTGGGTAGGTCTGGGTGGGGAAGTGAGACAGGCGGCTACGTATTTTTAGATCCTGGAAGTAAGTGACTTTCAGGAGCTCTTCTGTTGGTCTGGGTCAGCTACAGGACACTGATATTTCGTGAAGACTGACAAGAGGCAGCTTGTGCCATTCAGCTGACCACCAAACCCTGTCTGGGCCCTGTTTGATGACAGTGTTTTCTTTTTCTTGGTTTCCTAGAGCCTCCCATCTCCATCGTGGGAAATACAGGGATGCCAGAGCATCGCTCCTTGGCAACTGGAGAAGATTTAATCTTGGCTTGCGATACATCTTCACCTACGGCTGTTGTGCGATGGCTCCGGAATGGCGAGGAGCTAGTAGCTAGCAAGCGTATTCACATGGAAGCCAGTGGAAGGCGCCGGCAACTCACTGTCCTTAGTGTCAGACCAGAGGATTCGGGGTCTTACGTGTGTGATGCAGGCACAGACCAGAGGGTGACCTCAATAGAAGTAGCAGGTGAGACTGATTCAAAGGGAAAAAACACACTTGGGAAGGGGTTTAAGGGAGGAAGCACAGAGGGGGCAGAAAAAATGGTAGTTTTGGGGGGAGAAACTGGTGTAGAGGAATGGCTAAGCCTGAGATGTTCAGCAAGAAGTTATTGGTTCAATATTCTCAGCTCAGAATTTATGAAATATCATAGAGAAGCCATTATCTTTCATCCATCCTCAACCCTGTCAACTGTAGTAGGGTAATAACAGCTATCTGATGGCTGTAATACAGATGACTGACAAAGTACTTATCCATATGTCCCCTATACTATGGCTCAAACATGGCTTCATAATTTTTCTTTATAAGGACATGTCCTCGTGATGTTGTCTTTGTCTCATCTCCACCCCATAGCTAAGCTGCCTAATGCTATATTTAGCTGATCTTATGTTAAGGTTGTGCTTTCCATTTTCTCCTGACACAAACCTTGCTATAAGCGTGATTTCTGTTGCTTCAGCAATGGCCTTGGTGATGATATGGTCAAGAGCTGCCTAATTGCCTGAATGACCTTGAAGGGGCTTGGGAATAGCCCTCCACAGTAGTAGACTTCAGTAGGATTAACATCTGTGTGATTATGTCATCACATAGATATAATCATTTGCCCCCCTTGTCTCGCCCCCATCACAGACACCCATGTTCTGGTAAAAGAATGGTTCTGTCTCAGTCATTGCTGGATCCAATGTTTCTGAACTCCTCTGGAGATTGAGTCGTGGCGTTCTTCCCATCTTCAGGCCAGAGAAACCTAGCAATGGAATAGGGCATACAACAAAGGAAGGGAACAGGCTCGTCTTTTGCCTGCACTCAGTTGACTGTGACTTGGTCAGACTCTTAGGTTACCAGGACTTCTGTACCTTTTTTCTTGTAATTCCTCTCTTGACTGAAAGCAAGATATACTGTATATCACTGACTACAGACTTTGAAATAAATTGTGGAGGAAGCACCAGGACAGATGCTTTGAGGAGAAACAGAAAATAGCTCATCAGATCTTGCCAAAAGATGAGGTGGCAGCAGAGAGAAGCAGCATCTTTCAGCATCTAGGACTAGATTCTGAGTTCTTTGGGGAAGTGAGGACACTGGGACATTTCTAGAGGAGCAATGACTTTTGAGGCAAATGTTCAGCTCCATTCGTATAGCATCTTCTGTGGAGGAGTCAAGGCTTCCGTAAATAACGTACATCATCAACATAATCCAGAGGATTGTGGATATTAGCAATTTAATATAATTTAACCTGTAAACTATATTTAATTAAAAGCTGTTTGTTTCTGGAGGTTACGCAGAGGAACAAAGAGCAGCAGTGGTATCCTGCCACTGGTAATGGATTTTTACTCAGCTTCCCCAGATAAATATGAAGAGGTCCTAAGAAAAGACATGACATCTAAATTGTATTCCCTATTTCCAGTTCTCTTCCTCCTCCTCCTCCTCCTAATATTATTACATGCTATTAAAATAAATGATAAATATTATTATCATCTTTATTTATTTATTTATAGCATATAACAATAATTAATAGAAGGAACTCACATTGATGCCACTGCTGTCTGGATATGCTGAATTAATGTTAAGGTGATTTCAATTCTCTGCCAGAATGATATATAATAAAATAAGTGTCCAAGGAGCAAAGATGTAGCTGTAGTTCGTACAATTCTCTTTTTACAGTTTGAGAAAGATTTATAATATATTATACTTCAGTGGTAGCCCAGATCTTCTGCATTCCTGACTACTTTTGCTGTCACAGGACAGGAGACATATCCAGCTTTGCTTATAGGGAACTCTTCTTTCTCTTAGCACCCGCTGTGTGCATTGTGAATAAGGATGATGCCCAGGAGCCCATTGAAGTCCAGGAAGGGGAAAATGTGACACTGGTTGCCCAACTTTCTCAAGAGAAGGCTTGTGTCCAGTGGCTCAAGGACATGCAGCCACTTTGTCCTGGGCCACGAATGCTTATGAGCAGTGAGGGGCTGGTACACAGCCTAACCATCCAACAGTCTGAGCCATGTGATCGTGGCAGGTTTAGCTGCAGTACTGGAGATGATGAAGTGCATTACACAATCAATGTACAAGGTAAGAGCACCAGCCTTGATTTCAAGCCAGCTGCTTTGGTGTCAGGGCTTCTTCCATCCTTCTTCCATCCCTGGAAGACTAAGGTCACTGTATGACAGTGCTGTTCTAGGTCATGCAGTGTATGGTGCAAGGGGCGGTGGAGCTCATGGAAGGGAGTGAGAGGCCTTAGAAAAGGGGAAGGGCTACATGAGGTGCTGTGATAAGAGCATGAGTCTGACTGTGCTATGAATCATAGGATGGCCCTTGTGGTGTGGACAAGGAGGAGAATACTGGGGTAGAATGATGGGGCTGAAACAGATTTGACCATCTCTCAAATATTGTCATTTCTAAGATTCACACATACAGTATGAGGGTCTTTGCTTGCATAGAACCTAGAGGCTTTTTCTTGAAGGTTCATCCTCCTCTGCGTACCAGATATGCTCATAGCATGAGTTCCTGCTAGTATCCTCAGGTTTTTTCAACTGCTACAGCAGTAGCACATTGGCTTGACTTCTCCAGGATATTTGCCTTTCCCTTTAAATGTGTTTCTATTATTACTTATTTTTAATTTGTCTGGTGCTCATCTGCTTATGGTATTTCTTGTTTCACTGAAGTCTATTGGTGTAATTTATGGAGACAAGAGATTCTGTGGTATGCTTTGTCTGCATACCCTTCTAAAATTGTCAATGTTGCCAAGCTTACCTTCTCTGATGGACATGATCTCTGCCTGTTATGCCAGGAGAGGAACATGTTGTGGATGCCTGTTAATGTTTCCAGACCTTTATATATATATATTACGCTACTCTTCTCACTGAAGAGCAACCCTTCGAGAACAGGTAATGAAGACTGCTGATTCAGGACCATGTTGTGGATGCCTGTTAATGTTTCCAGACCTTTATTTATTTATATATATATATATATTACGCTACTCTTCTCACTGAAGAGCAACCCTTCGAGAACAGGTAATGAAGACTGCTGATTCAGGACCAACTGATGCATTTAACTTGAAGACACTGTTGTCCATCTCTCAGTCTAATTATATCTTAGGCAGCAGCCAACATGTCTAAGGCAGCCTCAGAAAAATCATTCACGATATTGACTTGGGGCATGATATTGATGTCTCTGATGCTGGGGAAGACTCTGGATCTGCAGCTGTTTCAGAGACCTGTCCCACACAGGATTTGCATGGCCATCTTTCCTTCATCTTTTTTGATTCTGATTACACTCTCCACCCTTTTGTCCTTTTTGCATAAATATTTATTTATTATGTATCTCTATCATCCCTTACCACCATCAATATCTCTGTTTTATCATGAATGGCTTGGATTATCAGTTGTGAGTTTCTCCATCCTAACAGCCATGGTCTCCCAATTTTTTCCAAAATATATGGCCGCCATGGTGACAAATTTTCACTTGTACGATATTGCCTACCCATACTTGGACAATTGACTCATTGTTGGAGCATCCTATGGGGAATTTACTTGAAAAGTGCAATATATTCTTGACTAGCTATAGACTTCAGACCAACATCAAGAAAGTCCATTTCATCTCTTCCTAGGTGATACGTTCATCGGAGCAGCTCTGGATTCAAGGAAGGACAAAATCTTTCTCTACATTCCTGCCAGTGCCTCAAAGATACTGTCACTTCCAAATGCAAGATGCATACTTGCACAATCCTTCAGTTGGTTGGACATGTAGCAACAACTACGCTTGTCACCTTGTTCATCCACCTGCATCCATTGCAACTCTGATACTTGCACTCTGTCCTAGAGAGGCAGACATTCAGAATGTTTCATGAAATACTTGCTTTAGCTGTTCTCACTTATATCTCTGCTGGTACCAACATGGAGCATGTCATTGTTCCTGTTTGTGCTAATGGTGAAGCCATTTGAACTATGGCAACTTTTGCCATTTGTTATGAAACCCTGCATTCTTAGTAGCTGTGACTTCAGGCAGATGAACTAGCTGTGTACCTTATGAACAATATGCACTGAGGCAGAGAACAAGTTAAATTTACTTTTTGATACTTCTTTCCTGCTGAAGTCCTCCTGCTTAAATCAAGACGTCTTGCCACTCCTCCCCTCAAACTCTTTGATGCTGATGGAATGGTCTATGCATGCTTTGGATATCTACAGAACAGTTGCTTTTTATTTGTATCAACTGACTGCTTTCTGGAGAAACCAACCCCCATTTGTGTCCTTTCAGGGGCTCAGAAGAGTTTAAGTTTACCCACTCAGAAACTTTCCAAATGAATTATGGCTGGCATAAGGCTCTGTTACGGTTTAGTTAAGTATCAGGGCCTACTTGCCAACTGGAGATACTCTAGGAGGGCAACAGCAGCTGCGGCAGCTTTTCTTAATCACATTTCCTTGCCCACACTGTACTGAAGAAACCTTTGGGAACAACCGTCTGCCTTTATTCAACCCAACTTGCTTGATCTTCAGTCCTGGAGGTATGGGAGAGCTTTCGTCTGTGAACTGCTACCTCCTCCGGATAATAAAGCTAAGTAATGACCCATGTGTGTGAGTCACAGAGACCATGATGAAGAGCTAATTATTCATGTTTAACTGTAGGTTTTTTGAGTGGTCATATGTGAATTTACGCTACACATCCCCATTCAGTGCTGATGGTATATATAACACCTATCTGTTTTGAGGATTGCTATGTTGATCTCAGAAACAAGAGATTAGCAGGAGTCACTCTGATGAGTTTGTGTGGTACGCAGAGTGAGGTGAATCCCCCCAGAATCTCTGAGTTCTGGAATATTCCTATGAACCACAGTTGCAAATAAATAACCAGTTCCTCCAGCTACAAGGGAGAGTTTTGGTGATGCCCAAACAACATCTGTTGAGAGGGAGTAGAGAGAGACTAGTAGAGACTAGAGGCTAGCAGCACCTTCAATGGTCACAATGGTGGATGTGGATTAGAGACCTAGTTGGGCATTTCTTGCTTCCTTTAAGTGCTCCTGCAAATCTCTCTGCTCCTTTTCTGCTTCTAGAGGCCCCAGCGCTGTTTGTGCCAAAATCAGAGCACCCAGAGAAGGTGCTGGTGCTGGAGGGGGGCAGTGCGGTGCTCTCAGCCATTGTCTCCAAAGAGTCAGCCATTGTAAGCTGGGAAGGACCCCGGGGGAACCTCATGGCAGGGGAGCACTGCCAGCTGCGCACAGAAGGACGGGTCCACAGCCTCCTGCTGAGTAACGTAGGCAAAGCTGATGCCGGCGAGTACGTATGTCATTCTGCTCATGACCAGCTGTGTTTTGAGCTTAGTGTGAAAGGTAAGAGATCTGTGCAGAGGCTGTTTGGTATGGCAATCCAGGGAATTCAAGAGGCCCTCAGATATGGGCCCACAGCAGGGGGTTCATACTTGGTCTTGGGTAGGGTGCCAGGGACTGTGCTCCACTAAGTAGGAGATGGGAGCCAGACAAAAACTATGCTCAGTTTAATTTTTCCTCTTGGTTATCAGTTTGGGAGGCCTCCAGAGGCCATGCCCAATGATTTAGGGACCACTTGTGGCCCTAAGGCATCAGGTTGTGCATCTTTATCTTATGGGATAACTGAATAAATGAAATACAGCCTGCTCAGGAGGCTCAAAATGGAATGAGTTTTGCTGTTATATTAAAACAAGGGCTTTGACAGACAGGGAACCTTTGGTTACAGCATTCCGCCGTGGGATGAGCCATACTGGTCAAAATTCTCCCGACAACACACTCACAAAAGGAGCCTGTCTCACTAAGGATTCTGTGTGTCCCAGCTGGACCTTCTGTCTCTTTAGCTTGACTGACTAAGGAGACTGTAGATCTTCTACCAGACGGACCAGCTTTCTTTGCAAGAGGGGGCCTTGTGACCATACAGCAAACAAACTGGGCAGTAAACCTTTGTCTGCAGTGTGAAAGCTTTAAAGCTAATTTCCCAAGCTCTGATGTGTTGCTCAAGCGGTTGGGAAGAGGGGAGGGTTTATTATCCCTTCAGTAGTTCTTGCTATAAAAATGTCTGGCTGTTTGAAAAAATAGCCTGTTTTTTTCAACAAGGGAACTATTGGTGGTTATTAGCTATGAGAGCTAAATAGACTCTCCATGTGTAGAGGCAATATATTCCTGATTAGCATATGCTTGTGGTCAAGCAGTGGGACAGCGTTTATAGTCTGCTGGGAGATTTCAGAGGCATCTGTCTGGTCACTGTTGGAAACATAATGCAGGGTGAAACGAACCCCTGTCTGATTCAGTAAGGTAGTTGCTGCTCAGTGATACACAGCAATGTTCAGTGTTCTCTTCTAGGTGCACATACCTTGGCCAATAATTCTGGATTTTCATACCTGATTGATGCAATTAACCTGACTCTGGAGTGGCTGCAACTTAGTAGCTGAGAAGTTCCTGTGCATGCAGAAAGCCTCAGGTGTATTTGCTGGCATCTCCAGTTAAAAAGATCCCAGGGGGCAGAAGCAACGAAATCCTCTTTCCTGAAAATTCATTGTGTCAGGCCAAATAAATAGGCTAAGCTTGGGAGGATTATAGCCCTGTTCCTTGGAGCCATTCATAGGTCAGGATGACTGACCTTGAGAAGGGACAGAAGGGACTGTCCTTCTCCTTTTTGTGGAAGCCTTTCCTAGATATTTTTGAGCCAGAGTGAACTGTTGTCATGAGGTCTGGAAGTTTAGAAAGAGAGCAAACTGGGAATTTGAAAGTCTGCAAAAGCTGTGAGTTATGGCATATTTGGGATGCATTGAAGATTTCCAGTCTGCTCTAAACCCCCAACAATTTGACATGGGTTCTGCCAGTTGCCAGGATCTGATCATCATAACCAAACTGTTCTTTATACTCCTCAGAACTGCTGGTGAAGTTTGTTCGGGGTCTCTCAGATGTGACAGCACTGCAGGGTGACACAGTGTTGTTCTGGTGTGAATTGTGCAAAACCAAGGGTGAGGTAACTTGGCTGAAAGATGGGCAGGAGCTGGAACCCAACGAACACCTGGAGATCCGAGCAGAGGGGCGAGAGCG
This sequence comes from Candoia aspera, assembly GCF_035149785.1. NCBI lineage: Eukaryota > Metazoa > Chordata > Lepidosauria > Squamata > Candoiidae > Candoia > Candoia aspera. The sequence continues at coordinate 228,132,980 of NC_086153.1, read as the reverse complement.
TTCCTTGACACTCAGCAACGTGAGGCCCGAAGATGCTGGCGAATATTCATGTGAAAGCAAAGATGACCGTACTTTGGCTATTCTCACTGTCCAAAGTGAGTCCTTTGGAGAAGTTGGAGAGCAGGTGCCTTGTATGGAAAAGGTCTAGTTTCAATTTCTAGTATCTTTAGGTACAACCTCCAGTTAACGTAAACCATCCTTTGGCCCCACTGATTAAAGGGGGACTGAAGTTGTTTGAACACATCCAGATGACATCAAAATAAAGAAGAACACAGTCTTAGGAAATTGTTTAGGTCATTTAGCTATGTTTCTTGTTCATAATACCATGCTTATGCTCCTCCATGCAGCAGTATAATTCTATAATCCTCTGCACATTGCTATACAGTAGAGCTGATGTCCATAAATCTGCATAAATCAATGAATGAAATGAAATATAGAGGGAAAGAAGGGCAGTGAAGCTAAGCTTGAGTACCAAGAGGCAAGCATATAGGTCCCATGGAGATACGGTGTTGGGTGGGCTTTGGGATCTCCTACTGGACTGGTTCTGGGTTAGCAAGCTCTATGTAAACTGAGATGGCACCTTTTTCTCAGTCCCTAGGTTGGTGGAGATAATTTCTGAGCTGCACAATTTAACAGTGCTGGAAGGGGACGATGCCACCTTCAAAGTGGTGATATGTCCAGATGATGTGAGTTTGAATTGGCAGCTGAATGGACAAGATGTAGTGCCTAGTGAGCGATTGACCATAACCAAGAATGGGCTATGCCATGCCCTCACCATACGACAATGTCGCTTGAGTGACACTGGCACGGTCACTGTCCATGTGGAAGGTCTGTTGAGTTCAGCCAGGCTCAGTGTGCAAGGTAAGAGGAAAGGCAACACTAGGTATGTTGCTTTTTGATAAATGCAGATCTTTGGGCAGAGTTACTGTGCACTGGTAGTAGGAAGAGTTTGAAGGGGGTAATCGGCTAATGCCAGGGCTGTGTCCTTTCTTGTCTCCCCAATTCCACACTAAGAACATGTAAATTCTTTACTCAAAATAATGGTCTCTACTTACTTATTTTGCATAATTTATGCTGCTTCTTTAGTCATATAGCGAAGATGATAGAATCCCTTTTGGAAATTCTACTTTGACTTCCCTTCGTCTTTGAAGATTTGGCTAGGCACAGCATGTCGAATTTTCAAAACTTTATCTCTATAGCCCTGCAGGTTCTGAATTTGTACTTTTGAAAACTAAATGCTGGGGTTTTCGGGCTTCTGAAATCTGTGTCTGTAAACATGCCAAATTGACCCAGTTCTTGGGAAGTAGCTGGAGTGCCTTAAATCCTGGCTTCTCTCTCTGTAAAGAGGGAGGGGTCATGGCCTGGGAATGCATTGGGGCTAGAAGTGTATCAGCCAGTAGCCAACCTCTGAGCATTTCTTTTTGCAGAGGCTCAGGTGCTGTTTACGCAGACGTTGTGTGATTTGGCAGCTGAGGAGGGGCAGGACGTACGCTTGGAAGTGGAGCTGACCTTGGAGAGTGCTGAGGTGCAGTGGATGAAGCAAGGCGTCTTACTGCAGCAGAATACAAGATACTCCGTGGAGGAAGAAGGATCAAAGCGGGCCCTTACCATCCACAACATCGAGCTTGCCGATCGAGGCACCTATCGCTGCGAGAGCCTGCATGATCGCACCCAAGCCAGACTCAGTGTGGAACGTAGGTGCCAACCTCTAGTTTCTGTCCTGATCTTACTTTGGCTCTCAGTTGCATACTGTAAATCCTCAAGACAGGGTCAGGGTCACTTTTTACCTTGGTTTTTTTTTCCCTGCTGACATCTCTGTTGAATGTGAGAATTCCTTTAACAATGATTAGCTGAATATTACCAGTTGCTTGGGAAGGTCTGCTTGCTTGCCTGGTGAATTTAACCCTTTCTGTAACCCTAAACAGAGCTTCATTCCATATTCAGTTCCTGTTCCCCTTGCTTCATTTCCACCCTGTTTTGTTTCTTTTTTTTCTTTTCTTTCCTTCCCAGTAGAGCTAACCTTTCTTCTCACTCCATCTCCATCTCGTTCCCTTCCCTTCCCTTCTTCCTTTGTTATTTATGCTGGAAGGAAAGATGACAGTGTCCCTATATGTGTATTTGCATATATCTGGGTGTAAGAGTGATTTACGCATGAGTGAAATAACTTGATATACAAAGATAATGGATCAGTTAATATCTTTCAATATGGTGCATTATTTTACAGGCAATTATTTTTAATTAGTAGTTTTTAATTTGGTTACTGGAATTTTTTTTTGTCCTATCCTTGCCTTTTTTGGAATCTGGGCTTTAGCAGATATATATTTAGTGGCCAAAGTGCAGCAGTGGACACTGCATAAGGCTGTTGCCTTTGTTTATAACTTGTTTTTCTATCCAAAGTTCACCTGAACTGAACATGAATCCTGGTTCTTGTTGCTTTCTTGGCAACCATATGGAAGTGGGCTGCCATTGCCTTCTTCTGGGATTTTTTTTTCATATTGCAGTCTACTCTACAGTCCTGGGGTTTCCTGTTGGTCTCCCATTTAAGTATTAGCCAAGTCAAACCCTGCTTAGCTTTTGTGACATTCGTCAAGATTACCCTGATGCTACCAACTTCTCTTCTGAGGGAGAATCATCTTGAATTCTAGTTCATCTTCACTTCTGATAAATGTTCTGATTCCATTCAGAACCTTCCACCCTATTAGTAATAAATGTACGAGGAAGAAGAAGAAGGAGTGTGGATCCTGCCCAAGTAGGTCAGAGAAGCATTCAATTTTCTTGCTAGTGGGAGCCACATGAGGGGCATCCTACAATTTGGTATCCCCTGGATTAGAATTTTGGTACCATATATACTATATATACACTATATATCCTGGTAAGTCGCTTTAATTTGTAAGAAGCAAGTGAACTCCTTTCATGACAAAACTGGATCTATCACAGACTTTTTTGTCCTCCAGCCCGGAAGGTGACGGTGAAGAAACCGCTGCTGGATGTGGAGACCTTGGAAAAGGAGACGGTGACGTTTGAGCTTGAGCTATCCCACCCCAATGTATTGGGGGTCTGGACGTGCAACAGCATCCGCGTGAAGCCTAGTTCCACCCGCCGCATGAGCACCACTGGTTGTGTGCACAGCCTGACGCTGCAAGGGCTCACTCTCGATGACACAGGGACTGTGGCCTTCACTGCTGATACTGTGCGGAGCTGTGCCCGCCTTACGGTCCGAGGTACTGGAGCGGCAGAGGGAGGGCAGCAGAAAGGCAACTTGCTGGTGCTGGAAATAAAATAGCGGAAAGCCGTTGCTGTCATACCCAGATTGTAACATTCCCCAGGGGCATCTAGCTGGCCACTGCAGGAAACAAGGCACTAGATGCGAAGCAGTTGATAGCGACGGCAGCTTGGGAAAACTGGGCATGGGAAGTAGGACACGTAGATAAACGGGTGTCCTTCGAACTGAGTGTGGATAAGGGATGCAAGCAGGTGTGGTTTGGCTAAGCACCATCTCTTGAAGATATTACATCTTTTTAGTCTCCAAGACAGTGCATTTCCAAGCTACTCATACCTGTGTTTATCTCTGTCCCTGCAGAGCCACCAGTTACTATGCTGCGCTTGCCCCAGGACCTGGGAATCCCTGAGACAGGCTCAGCTACCTTTGAGTGTGAGCTGTCTCGACCCCTGGCTGAGGTGAAGTGGTATAAGGTGAGGGTGCTACCTCTAGCACTATCCCCCCCTTCCTTGATCTCCTCCATACCTCCAAGAACAGGGACTCTCCTGAAAAACTGACTTACTTAAGGGAACATTCTTGATTAATATGACGAAGTCCATCTCTCCCCTCCATGTTCTCAATACACCTGAGAGTTGCACTTAGTCCTTTCTCCACCTCTGCCTTGCTCCGCTCTAAAGCAGACCCGGCTCTCTGTGTTTTTAATTCTCATAGGATGGCAAGGAGATCCAGGCAGGCCCCAACTGCCGCATATATTCAGTGGGGCGTCGGCGTCTCCTGCAGCTCAGCCATTGCAGCCTTGAAGATGCTGGTGAATATACGTGTGATGCTGGTGACTGCCGTGCTTCTGCCAAACTGAGGGTCTTCGGTATGGATGGCTAGGGCTGGGTATGGGGGCAGAAATGGGGGCCGAGGCTTGGGATGGAGGTCCCCATACCAAGCAGCCTCATCTATCACTTCTGGATGAGGGCAAGGCCCAGTTTCCCTTTCTACTACACTGATTTTTGCTTCCAGTGGTCTGGAGGGGGTTGGCCATCATCCAATACAGTGAATCAGAATCTTCTTTAGACTTGCAAGGCTTATACAGAAGGCTAGATTTTTTTTTAGTTAACCAAACCATAAGACCTTCATGGCATGGGACTGGGTTACTTGAGGGACCGCCTCTCCCTGATTTCATCTGCCCGTCCCACCAGATCCAGCAGAGTGGGTATGTTACGGGTTCCGTTGTCTAGGGAGCTACATTTGGCAGGCCCGAGGCAGCAGGCCTTTTCTCTGTGGCGCCCATACTGTGGAATCTTCTCCCTGCAGAGGTGAGGTCAGCCTCATCACTCCTGAGCTTTCGAAGACCTGGTTATGCCAGCATGATTATGATTCTCTTGATCCAGCAGGCATTATAAAAGGAGAGCTATGTTAGTCTATAGTAGCCCCAAATCAGGAGGCATCTGACAGCACTTTTTCCCATGAACAAATTTTAATAGCTTTAAATGTTTCTAATAGATTTTGTGAACTGCAGCGCACTTCATCAGATGCAAGGGCTGGTTGTTAAACTGATGGAGGATTAAAACATTATTGTAGGATTTTGATGAAACGAGAACAAAGAAAGAATGAGTATGCAGATGCAGGTTACATGAGAGACAGGTTACAAGTACCTCATCAATTAGCAATTGTAATGTATTAAAAACCCATTGTGTTTGATAAGGCCTTCTGAGATAGCCTGAACCTTTTGATGAATGTGAGTTTTGCAGTCTCACTCAATAATGCTGGCAGTGGTGTACTGTGGTTTCTTTGTTGTAAAACAGCCACTTTGAACTCTCTGTTCTGGTGTCCTGGGAGGGTAAGATGCTCTTGTATTACTTTGTCCTTGATCCAGCAGGGTTCTTGATACGTTCTTGTGACTAGATTATGTTGCAGATGCTGGGAAAGCCTTTAGCCCAGGAGAGGTCAAAAAAGTCACACACCAAGCATTTCTATAAAAATAATTTATTTACAGAAAACAAAAACAAAAGCAAAACATTTAAAGGACCTAGCTCCCTTTTTGGAGCAAGCCTTGCTGAGCTACATTTCCAGCAGAGAGAAAAAGAAGAAGTGAAGAAGACAAGTCCGGGCAGGATTCTCCCCTCCCCCAGGCTATTTGCATGAAGCACGTGAGAGGAGACAATCTAATACAACCCCTTCACCTGGCCAAAATGATTTGATACAATAGCAGTCTTAATCTGTTAGTAGGAAAACCTCAACACTCCCCTTTTTACACTACAGATTAAGATGCAAACCAATCTTCTCTGACTTTATATGTCTTTCCATTCATATTACCATTATCTCCCCTTTGGTTTAACAGAAAGCTACCATTCTTCTTCCTGTGTTTTTCCAAACCTAGGTAATTGGTCACAACTCCAAGGCTTTTTAATATGAAATGGCTTTTTATGCAGGCTTCAAAATCAAGCCTTTGTTTTTCTGTTGATGTGAATAGCAGCAAATCATCAACATAAATGCACAGATACATACAGCCTTGTTTGTCCTTCATATATACACAGGGATCTGCTTTTCCTTTTTCAAAACCAAAATTCTGCAGTTTTTCATCTACTTTTTGGTTCCAGGATCTAGCAGCTTGTTTTAACCCATAGATTGACTTCTGCAGTTCACAGACTAGATTCTCCCCTTTTTCATAGCCAGGGGGTTGCTGCATGTATAATCTGTGGTCTAAATCACCATAGAGAAATGCAGTTTGAATGTCATAGTGGTTAACTGACATTCCCTTGAGTGCAGCAACTTTTAACAGTAATCTAATTGATTCACCTTTAGTAACTGGTGCAAAAGTCTTGTCAAAGTCTAAATCTTTCCTTTGAGTGAACCCTTTTGCAACCAACCTTGCTTTATATTTTTGGATTTTGCCATCAGCATCCCTTTTCAGTTTGAAAACCCACCTACAACCCAGACAGCGTTCATTGGGAGGTAGATTTACCAGTTTCCATGTTTTATTTTCCTTCAAGGATGCTAATTCCTGTTGCATGGCAGAATGCCAATTTTGTGCAATCTCAGGTGGTAAAGCATTCACTTGTTCTAAAGACTCAGGTTCTGTGAATATGTGAAAAGCCTTTACTGTTTCAGCCTGAAAACGTGATGGAGGAACGCCTTTATTACTCCTCTGAGATCTGCGAGGTAATATAGGGCTTAAATTTTGACTCCTATCACTTTCCTGAGAAGCATCTGTCTCATCAGACAGATCTTCAGTTTGCTTTTCTGGTTTAATGTCCTCATCAGGCAAAAGATCACCATCAGCAAATCCTTGCTGTTCTCTTGTGGTGGTCAGTTCAACTGGAGAGCTAGAATTTAATCTCCCCCAGTTTTGTTCAGCAAAAGAAGCGCTTTTGCTAATTATTAATTTCTCTCCCATTATGAACCTGTAGCTCCTCTGGCTTTGTTCATAGCCAACAAAGATGGCTTTCTTTGTTGTGGGGCCTCCTTTCCTTCTCTGCTGTTTTGGAATGTGAACCCATGCAGTGCTACCAAACACTCTAAGATGGCTTACCTTTGGTTTCACACCATAAAACAAATGGAATGGAGTGTCCTGAATCATAGAGTTATACAACCTGTTCTGAACATAACAAGCAGTCGATAAAGCTTCTCCCCAGAACTTAAAACATAATCGTGAATCTTTTAACATGCATTCCATCGCATTTTGCAAGGTTCTGCCCTTTCTTTCAGCAACACCATTTTGCTGAGGGGTGTACGGGTTAGAAAGAATTTGTTCTATCCCTTTTTCCACTAGGAACCTTCTGAATTTGTGAGAAAGGTATTCTCCTCCTCTATCACATTGGAGTGCAGATACAGGCCTAGGGAATTTTCCATTTGCCCATGTCACAAAACTTTTAAATTTCTCAAATGCCTCATCTTTATGTTTTAAGATGTAGATAAATGTGTATCTTGAGAAATCATCAATGATGGTCATTGCATACCTTGCTTGTCCAAGACTTGGAGCAAAAGGACCAATAATATCAGAGTGTACAATTTCCAAAGGTCTAGTTGTAACTCTGTCACTGTGCTTACTCACAGGAGCTTTCAGTGTTTTGCATTCTTTGCAAACTACACAATCTAAGTATTTATCATAGGGTTTTATCTTTAGGTCAGCACATAGCTGTGGCATTTGTGCTATATACTTGAAATTAGCATGACCAAATTTCCTGTGCATCAAATGTACACATTGGTCATGATATGGTGTGTTGCCAACTGCAGCCTTGCAGCTTGGCTTCCTTGCATTTTGCACAATGTACAAGGAGTCTTTTAACATACCAGTAGCACACAATTTCCCATTTTTACGTATCTCACAACCATTTTTCTTAAATGTTATGATATACCCTGTTGCAGCCAATTGTGCCACAGATAAAAGGTTTGATTGTAAATTTGGCACATACAACACACCTTTTACAGTTTCTCCTAAGCAGGATAAATACAAGTCACCTTGTCCCATAATTTTGGTGACAGACCCATCAGCCAAAGATACACTTTGTCTTTCAGTTTTAGACAGTGACACAAAAGAGCTTTTACAATTACATAAATGACAACTGGCCCCAGAATCTAACACCCATACATCAGAATTACCCTTCTCAGCAACCTGTGCAATTTGGGTTGTCTGAAGAGCCTTCTTCTGCTCTGTCTTTCTACTCTTAGGTCTCATGGCACAGTCTCTTTGCAAATGTCCAGCTGAACCACAAGTGAAGCATCGCTGGCTTGCTAGCGCTGTGGCCTCAGGTTCCTTTCCCTTCTTTTCCCTCATTTTCTGGTCTTGCAGCTTTCCAGAAGAGATGGGGGGGGATCTTTCCTCTCTCTTCGATGGGGTGAGGTCTGCTTCAGGCATAGCCTCCAGGGTACAAATCAGCGTGTCCCACGTTTCATTTAGTGAGGACAGGAGGATATAGGATTTTGTGAGAGGTGTAAATTCCATTCCTCTCTCCTGCAACTCAACAAACAGCTGCTGAATATAATGCAGGTGCTCAGGAAGGCTTTCTCCTTCTGCAAGGTAGGCTCTGTACAGCTTTTTCGTCAGAGTAACTTTACTCCCTGCTGTTGCCTTTACATATAAGTCTCTCAAAGCGTCCCAAAGTTGCTTTGCAGACTGCATGCCTCGCACGTGGACTAGCTGATTGTCCTCAACTCCCAAGATAATGGTGGCTCTAGCCCGCTCATCCTGTCTCAGCCATTCAGCATTGGGATTTTGGGGGGTTTGCTCACCAATTTGCAGCCAAAGATCCTCTCTGCGAAGATACATCTCCATCTTCAGGGCCCAATTCAAATAGTTGGTCTCTGATAGGCGCTCCAGAGGCATCGCTGAGGGCTGGGAGGTAGCCATGGCTTCTTCCTTCTTTTGCAAGTCACCTCAGCTAGCTTCTTTGTCCTGCAGACCGGCAGTTGCTGGAAAATCTCCAGGTGGCTCCAAAGAAAATCTTCACAGGTCTTTGCTACCTGCCTTTAAATTGTGCATGAGGTGTGGAGTTGATCTCTCTTTTCTCTCTGGGTTTTACTGCGTTGTTTACTGGGCCCATAACCTGTTGCAGATGCTGGGAAAGCCTTTAGCCCAGGAGAGGTCAAAAAAGTCACACACCAAGCATTTCTATAAAAATAATTTATTTACAGAAAACAAAAACAAAAGCAAAACATTTAAAGGACCTAGCTCCCTTTTTGGAGCAAGCCTTGCTGAGCTACATTTCCAGCAGAGAGAAAAAGAAGAAGTGAAGAAGACAAGTCCGGGCAGGATTCTCCCCTCCCCCAGGCTATTTGCATGAAGCACGTGAGAGGAGACAATCTAATACAACCCCTTCACCTGGCCAAAATGATTTGATACAATAGCAGTCTTAATCTGTTAGTAGGAAAACCTCAACAGATTACAGTTGGTAGCTCTCACAATCTTAGAGAACATGTTTCCTGTTTCTTACCAAATCATGACTTGTGATATATTTTGCACGGATGACATCTGTTTGTTCTAGTAGCAACTGAAGGAGTACCATGATCAAGGGTAGAGTTTTAATTTAGTCCTTTCAGGGGATCCACATGAGTCCAAATAAAAAAACTTCAATCCTCACTGCACTGGCTTTCTCCCCCCATAGAACGTCACGTCCAGATTGTGCGAGGGCTGGAGGATGTCCGTGTACGGGAGAATGAGAATGCTGTTTTCATGTGTGAGGTGTCCCTGGTGGAGGTGAAAGGTGAATGGTTTCATAACGGAGAGAGAATCAAAGTCACCAGCACCGTGAAAATACGGCAGGAAGGTAAGTGTATCCTTTCATTCTTGCAATGGCAGCGGATACGACTTTTCCTGAATAGATTACAAAGTAGATAAGAAAAACAGTTACACCTGAACAGTAGATGACAGGACAAATGAGGCGACAATCCCATCTGAGATCCTAGCTTGCACAGAATAGCATGAACATTGCTGGAGTTAACCTGGGCTTGGATTGCACTTGTGGCATTCTGGCCCAAACTGACCAATACTGTTCTTACCATTAGCAGGAAATGCTGCTTGTGGCATGGGTGCAACTAAGGCTGGTAACACCTTCTCTATTGTACTAAAATGTGTATGTAAAAACTGTAATAAAGTCAAGATGTGCAGTAAAGGTTATGTGAGGTCCATGGAGTGATGATCATGGATATGGAAGTTTGGAACCTGGAATACAGGAGAGGTAAATTATAAAGAACATCAACTGATGAAAGAAAGTGTGAAAAAATGTAGGAACTGGCCTTGGGGAAGGGGAAGGGAACAATTAACCATTAAGGAGATAAAAAGGCAACTCACTTTTGGGAAAGAGGAAAGTGTGAGAAAGAAACTCAAAATAACCCCACCTTGATTTTGTTTAGTATAAGATGGGGCAGAGAGAAACTCTGACAGGCTTTCAAGATTCTGTTATTCTATCCTACAATAAACAATGCAGAGCATACCTGAAATCCCTGTTGCTTCTGTTTCTTGTCCATGCCTACGAGGAAGGAAGGGAGGAAGGGAAAGAGAATGGGTGTATTTTTTTTTTTAATCGTATGGCATAGCAGTTCAGTGTTCATGCTGCTTTTTCTTGCTGGGAAATCCTTGTGAGGTCCAGCAGCCAGATGTGTAGACTATTTAACCGTGACAAGTCACGTTGCCCAGGGTGCACCATGAGGAGGCTAGTCTACGTTGCACCGAATTGGGCTGAGAGAGAGGGACTGGCCCAAGGTCAGCAGCCGGCTTTCATGCCTAAGGCGGGACTAGAACTCTCAGTCTCCTGGTTTCTAGCCCAGCACCTTAACCACTAGACCAAACTGGCTGTCAGTGGGTGTAACAGATTAGGCTTTGTGCCAGGCATGAAATGTGCAGACCAGATTTTCACTTTCCAGTAGGTCACTGAGAAATGAACAAAACTGTGAAAGAAAATCTATTGTAAAATTGTTGATTTAAAGGAAGTGAATAGGCTTGAATTATGGACTGTTATCCACGAATAAGGAGCTTCAAGTTGGTTGCTTATTGCAATAGAGCAATGTGTCGTGGCAATAACACATGCTTCAGAACAAATGGAATGCTAAGTGAATGGTTCAGCCGTACCCAAAGACTAAGACAAGGATGTGTGATGTCCCTTCAGTTGTTTCATAGAGGTATGGTGACATTAGAGGTGTGTTGGTGGAGGACTTGAATATGCATGGCTGTCATGAGCACCGTTGAGCTGAATGCATCAGCACAACGGCACTCATAACAATACCACGGAAACAAGAGCAAGGGATTAAAAGATAAGCAAAGCGACACACAACAACAGACACAGACCCCGAGGAGAAGGGAACGACCCCGGCCAGAAAAACCAGTCAAGAGAACACAAAGGGGGAAGAAAGAGCGACAAAGACAGGGCGGATCACGAGGCATGCCTTAAGCTGTCAGCAGGAACGCAAAAGATATCGCCCAGCTGACAGCAATCACCGGCCGGAGGAAGAAAACGATTATGAGAGAAGCCCAGGGCACCAGCAGGGGCCCCGCGACCCCTCACCTACCGGCAACGAAGCATACAGGACTTGGGAGGATGACACAACCCAAGGTGGGGGGGGCGCTGACCAGCGCGGGCTATTTAAACCCCGTACCAGCGCGCTCCCTTCACTCTCAGCTTTTTCTAGCTATGCACTATGCTGAGATAAGCCAGAACCTGATCTTCCCTGAATTAGTGTCTGTGTTTTACTCAGTAGTAGGCAGCGCATGACATAAAGCTGAGAGTCATAAACTCAGCCTCGCCAAGCCCCACGGACAACAACGAGCCGCGGGAGGAACAGACGGCGAGAAGAACACAATGGAGCCGATGCGTCGCCGCCAGGACGGGCGAGCCGCACGGCGAGAGGCGGAGGAGAACCGACAGAGGCTAGAGGCAACGCGGACCCCAGGAGCCACGGACACCCTCCCGGCCCATCCCGAGCCTCAGCCCCACCCCCGGAGGGAGGCGGAGGTGACCCGACCACGGGAGGGAGCAACATACCTCCTGAGACCCGTGGAGACCTCCCCGCCCCACATCGCACCCCAGCCACAGGCGTGGAGCTTCAGCCCAACTGCAAGAAACGCGGTGGAGGACGGAGGGACGAACCAGCCGATTCGCTCCCAAGTCGAGGGAGCTGACCAGCGGACGGAAACGCCTGACCCCCACCGGTGGCCCAACTACGCGGAGACGCCGACCGGTCCGATCACAGCTGCGGCACGGACCTTGGACCGAGAAACGCAAGCCAGACTCACGGCCATGGAAGCCCAACTAAGGGACCTCGGGACCATGCTGCAGTCGCTGATGTCCTCCATGCCTCACATGAACATACCCGCGCAGGTACACACCCCTATTCAAACCCCGAGCGAGTCTTGGCACCCCCATAGGCCAAATGCTAACAAGCAAGCTTCCCTGGCGGAAGAAGCCATGGGACGGGACGCGAGGAGAGGGGATCCACCGAACACCAGGGCCCCAAAGGACTTCCCCATTTTCTTCGACGGGAACCCCACGAAGCTGTCGTTTTTCGTCACGAACGCCAGGGAGTTCATGGGGCGGCACGGACACTCCTTTGACTCCGAAGCGGACAAAATCACAGCCGTGGCGATCAAGTTGCAAGACAGGGCGGCGGACTGGTACGTCCAAATGTACAAGTCCAATTCCCCAGCCCTCTCTGACTTCCACGCCTTCATCACTGAGATGAAGCACTATTTTGAGGACCCGCTAGCCAAGGAGAGGGTTAAAAGTGCGCTTCAAGCCCTCAAACAGGGCGCACGAACTGTCGCGGACTACGCCCTCGAATTTAAAGCCCTCGCAGGGAAGATTAACGACTGGTCTGAGACTACCCTGCTAGAGATGTTCAAAAGGGGCCTCAGCCGCGAGGTACTCCAATGGGCACTCTACCGGGATGACCCGGAGACACTGCAAGGCTGGATCTACCTAGCAGGGAGAGCGGAACACGCTCATCGCACTTTCTTAATGACGACGGCAGAGGACAAAACAAGCACCAGCCCAAAGGTACCCGTGCCACACTTGGGGCCGGCCGGTCCCATGTACCAAAAGAAGAAGTTTGCTCGCGGACCCTGTGCGAAGTGCGGGAAAATGGGGCACAAAGCGGCAGACTGCTTCTCCAACAGAACACTAACTAGCGCTCCCAAACTCGCACCAAAAACAACGTTCAAACCAACTAACCCACCGCTGCCCCCCCACCGCCGGATGACCGGACGAAGACTTGGACGCTTACTTGGTGGGGGAGGATGCCGAAGTCCCAGACCGGCTGGTGGGAAACACTCCCCGCCTGCCTTAAAACGCGCCGCAAGGCAGGCGGTGGGACAGGGGCGCGAAACACATAGAGCGACGAAAGCTCCATAATAATGGGGACAATCAGGCTTTCCTTCGGCAACAGAGCCACCACGGCTGCGGCACTAGTGGACTCGGGGTGCTCCAAGAACCTGATCCACCCCGACATCGTCGCCAAGCTCGACCTGCCTTGCCTCCCCCTCCCCACACCGCTGGCTTTCCACCAACTGGACGGATCAACAGCGGGAGGGAAACCAGCCACGACGCAGACCGAGCCTGTCACCCTGCAAATGGGCACCCACACCGAGCGAACATCTTTTGTGGTAACCCACATAGGGCGACCCATCATAGTACTAGGAATACCGTGGCTCGCGACCAACAACCCGCACATTAACTGGAAGACCTGCACCTTCCAATTCGACGACGGCGTGTACCGGGCACCAGTTCCGGCGGGCAGGATCAACCCCACAGTGGGACGGGCAGAGGCAGCAGCCCAGGACAACACAGCAACCCCAGAAGACCTACCTGAACAATATGCTGATTTCTCAGAGGTCTTCGGGGAAGAGGAGGCGGACCAACTACCCCCCCACCGCAAGACAGACTGTAGAATTGAGCTGCTTCCCGATGTCCCCTTACCCAGGCCAAAGATTTACTCGATGACCCCGAAGGAGATGACAACCCTCTGGGAGTTCATCGATAAAAACCTGGCTAGGGGTTTCATAGAGCCAGCATGCTCACCGGTCGGAGAGCCCGTCCTATTCCGAGAGAAAAAAGATGGCACCTTACGGCTCTGCACCGACTACCGGGGCCTCAATGTGGCGTCCCTATCCAATAAATACCCCCTACCCCTCGTGAAAGACATGCTCGCCCACCTGTCCACGGGAAGAGTATTCTCCAAACTGGACCTCTGCGAGGCTTATTACAGGATCCGAATCAGGGAGGGGGATGAATGGAAAACAGCATTCAACTGCCCCCTAGGTGCCTTTCAGTACAAGGTACTGCCATTCGGACTAGTGGGGGCCCCGGGAGTGTTCATGCAGCTCATCAATGAGGTACTGCATGAACACCTGTTCAAAGGGGTACTAGTTTACATAGATGATGTCCTCATCTATACCCAGATGCACGAAGAACACGTAACCCTAGTCAGGCAAGTCCTCGAAAAGCTAAGAAGGGCGAAGCTCTATGCCAAACCATCGAAGTGCGAATTCCATAAAGCACGCCTAGACTACCTCGGGTACCGAATCTCCGGCGAAGGCATAGAAATGGACCCCGCAAAAGTCGAGGCGGTGGTGAATTGGGAACGCCCACGTAACATGCGCCAACTTCAAAGCTTCCTCGGCTTCGCGAACTTCTACAGGTCATTCGCACGGGGGTTCGCGGAGATAGCCCTCCCCCTAACAGACCTCCTCAAAACTAAAGGAGTTGGGGACACACGGCGAGCCAAGAACCCAGGGACAGTACTAAATTGGACTCCTGTGTGTCAGACAGCGTTCAACAGACTGAAAGCGCTGTTCACGACGGAGCCAATCCTCGCACATCCGGACCCAGAACAGCCGTTCGTGGTCCAAGCCGACGCCTCAGACTTCTCCCTGGGGGCCATACTGCTCCAAAAGGACCCTGCAGGAATCCTGAAACCATGCGCCTACCTGTCAAGGAAATTCTCGGAGACGGAAAGGCGCTGGCACGTATGGGAGAAGGAGGCGTTCGCGGTAAAATTGGCGCTAGAAACATGGAGGCATCTACTGGAAGGAGCCACCCAACCGTTCGAGGTCTGGACAGACCACCGGAACCTCGAGGCCCTCCGGACGCCCAGACGCCTCAGCCCGAAACAGGTCAGATGGGTCCAATTCTTCAGCCGCTTTAACTTTCAACTGAAGTTCATACCGGGCAAAAAGAACTTCCTGGCTGACGCCCTCTCCCGACTGCCCCAAGACGAAGAGCCCGTCCCAGATATGATTGGGACGGTCCTATCCGCCTCCCAGCTGGGAATGGCAGTGACCACCCGAAGCAGCGCTCAGAAACAGCTCAACCCCATGTCTCAACTGACGGCAAGCCAACCAGCGACCAGACGGCACCACCCGCGACTGCCAGGAGGGATACGCGTGGACACCACCACCCTCAAAGCCGACCCCTGGCTACTAGCAAACCCCGACAAGGTGACAATGGAACAGGACTTAGCATGGGGGGAAGGCAGAATATATGTCCCGGACTCGCAGCGCCAGGCAATCCTGCGCAGATCACACGACAGCAAACAAGCGGGACACTTCGGGTTTCTAAAGACCCTGCACCTAACACGATGACAATTCTGGTGGCCTGCATTGAGACGGGACGTTAAGGCCTATGTAGCATCCTGCCCGATATGCGCTATGGCCAAACGGGCACCGGGTAAGCCCCAGGGACTACTACAAACGGTGGCGGAACCCTCCCGACCATGGGAGGAAATCTCCATGGATTTTATAGTAGATCTACCACCCAGCCAGAAGAAAACAACCATTTGGGTGGTGAAAGACTACTTTTCTAAACAGGCACACTTCATCCCCTGCTCATCAGTCCCGTCCGCCCAGCAGCTGGCTAAACTTTTCCTCGTACACGTGTACAGGTTACATGGATGTCCCGTACGCGTGGTAACCGACAGGGGCACACAATTCACCTCGAAATTCTGGCGGGCTTTTCTAAAACTGATTGGGACCCAAAAAGCCCTATCCACAGCCTGGCATCCCCAGACGGACGGAGCCACAGAGATCCTCAATGCCACACTAGAACAATTCCTACGCTCATATACCAATTACCACCAAGACGACTGGGTCGACCTGCTTCCGTTTGCAGAAGTCGCCTACAATAACGCCATTCACACGAGTACAGGGAAAACCCCGTTCGAAGTAGTCTCTGGGCGCGAGTTCGTACCCATACCGGAGCTACCGCAACCCCCGGGACCCCAAGTGGGTGCTAGTGACTGGGGACGGAAGATAGCGGAATCATGGCCAATAATCACGGCAGCGCTGAAGGAAGCACAGTCCGCCTACAAAGAACAGGCCGACAAGCACCGGCACCAGCAACCGACATTCCAGGTAGGGGATATGGTCTACCTGTCCACCAAATTCATGAAATCACCTCAACCCTTGAAGAAACTGGGGCCTAAGTATATCGGGCCACTTCGAGTAACACAGATAGTGAACCCGGTGGCAGTACGCCTGGACCTGCCGCACAATCTAAGGAGACTCCACCCGGTATTCCACAGCAGCCTCCTGAAACTAACAACCACCTCCCGATGGCACCCAAGCACGCCTCTGCCCTCCCCAGTGATGATCGATGGCCAACAACATTTCGAGGTAAAAGAAATACTCGATTCTCACCGTCAACGGGGCACACTATACTATTTAGTAAAATGGAAACACTTCCCCCACCCAGAATGGGTGGCGGGTCAACACGTTAAGGCACCGGACCTGACCCGAGCTTTCCACACGACATACCCTGACAAACCAAAGGGGCGCCCAGCCGAACCGGCCCCTAGGACACACTTCCCCCCTCGGGCTTCCCCCCCCCGCATCGCCCCCAGGGGAAGGGACCCCCCAAGCCTGCGACTTGAGTAGACCTCCTCCCCCCTGAGACTCACCCTCCCCCCCACCCTCTCCGGGCCCCTTGGGGAGGGAAGATGGTCATAGGTGCATCGCCAGAGGGCAAATGGCCAGGATGCACACATGACAACACGATGAACATCAAAACAAAACAATCAACAAAACAAAAAGGATCCTACCTGGAGTTGAAACAGCACCTGACCAGCCACGCCTCCTCTCACAACGAACTGAGCAAGAATGAGCAGGGTGTGGTCGAGGCATGCGCACTCGCAGGGTGTGGTCAAGGCATGCGCACTCGGAACACACCCAAAAGATGGAAACGAGGTAGAGGGCGGAGCAAGGGGAGGGGTGAAAGCACTCCGGCGGGAAATACAAAAAAAAAAAAAATTTTTTGACAGCTCTCCCGGAAAAAAACGGAATGCCGGGGGGGGGGGCTACCATTCGAAAGGGGGGCAGTATGTCATGAGCACCGTTGAGCTGAATGCATCAGCACAACGGCACTCAACAATACCACGGAAACAAGAGCAAGGGATTAAAAGATAAGCAAAGCGACACACAACAACAGACACAGACCCCGAGGAGAAGGGAACGACCCCGGCCGGAAAAACCAGTCAAGAGAACAC
The DNA here is from genome assembly GCF_035149785.1 of Candoia aspera. Taxonomy (NCBI): domain Eukaryota; kingdom Metazoa; phylum Chordata; class Lepidosauria; order Squamata; family Candoiidae; genus Candoia; species Candoia aspera. The sequence continues at coordinate 228,115,801 of NC_086153.1, read as the reverse complement.
AAAGGGGGAAGAAAGAGCGACAAAGACAGGGCGGATCATGAGGCATGCCTTAAGCTGTCAGCAGGAACGCAAAAGATATCGCCCAGCTGACAGCAATCACCGGCCGGAGGAAGAAAACGATTATGAGAGAAGCCCAGGGCACCAGCAGGGGCCCCGCGACCCCTCACCTACCGGCAATGAAGCATACAGGACTTGGGAGGATGACACAACCCAAGGTGGGGGGGGCGCTGACCAGCGCGGGCTATTTAAACCCCGTACCAGCGCGCTCCCTTCACTCTCAGCTTTTTCTAGCTATGCACTATGCTGAGATAAGCCAGAACCTGATCTTCCCTGAATTAGTGTCTGTGTTTTACTCAGTAGTAGGCAGCGCATGACAATGGCCTTGTGTATGCAGAAAATGCCATGTGGTTGGCTGAGAATCTGAAGGATATGCGGTGAATGTTAGGTAGACTGTATATTGCAAGAAGAAGCATGTTTTTGAAAATTAATATATCAAAGACCACGGTGATTATGTTTGATAGAGAAAATGGAGTGAACATTTGCAAATTGTACATAAATAGCAGAGAGAGAGAGAGAGAAGGAGAGAATTGATGAATTGCATATCCTGGTAACCTATTTACTAAAGAGGGAAAAATGGATGGAGCAATTTTAAGACATGCAAATCCTGGTAGAAAGGGAGTGAGTAGTGTGTGGTCCACTGCAAGGAATGAATGTTTGTTGAGAGAAACTGGCTGTGTATAAGAGTGCACTTCTGCCCATTCTTCATCCTGCTCCCCTCATATGTCCATAGGGAAACCGCCCCCCCGCCCCCCGCTGATAAGACTACTCTGCCCAAGCCAGGTGTGCGTTCTCTCTTGCAGCCCAAGCCCAAGTGGATACAGAGGGAAGGACCCAAGCAGCAGACAGGACATTAATATTCCTATGTAAATAAAATAATAAATAAAATGTGTAAAAAATAAAATAATAAAATAAAAATTGGGCTTCCAGAAGATTGATAGACCTATGTTATTATTTTTTTTAAACAAACACAACCTTTAACTTATCAGGCAAGATGGAGTTTATAGGCAGATCAACAGATCTTCTTCCTACTTCCCACTTCACCCAGCACCCCATTCTGCCAGCCAGGGGTGCTTTTGGAACCATCTCTCCCATGATGAGGAAGGTTTTGGGTTTGACCCATTCAAGGCATTTCTCCTAGATGAAACTGCTGGTGGTGGCTCATTTCTGGGAGGTGAGGGAGGTTGAAGCCAGGCAGTGCTGCTTCTCTGGGATGGCTTCCTACTGGAGGTGGGATTAGCTCCATCAATGTAGCCTTCCGGAAGCTGGTTAAAACCAAGCTATTCTGGAGGGCTTTGGGGTCAGCTGTGACACAGTGAGGATTGTGTGTTTTGACTTTAATTTTAATTTAATGTAACTTTAAAGTATATATACTATGGATGTTTTATTGTTGTTTCATAACAGCTATGAACTGCTAAGAACTGTGAGATGTGGCCCGTACTTAAATAGAATAAATAAACAAATAACATCTTTGACACAATTTCCTGGAAGAATGGCATTTGCTTGGTGTGGCAGAGACCCTTGTAGACTGAAAGGTGGAGAGCTGACTGGCAAATAACAAAAAACAAAGCTCCGTCCTTCCAGGAAATAAATATTTCCTTGCCAGAAACAACAGCTAAATGGCTGTGTGAATCAGGTGTCTGGTCTGTTCCACAGCCCCAGTCAAAATGACCATGGAAGGCACTACCCGACAGTCAGCAAATTGGGAGGAGGCATGTCTGCAGAAGACTTAAGTGGCCAATAATTGGTGGACAGATCCTGCCCCAACTATATCATTGTTAGACTCATCACAGATTGGACAGCAAGATTTGTATGGGGGGAAGACAGAAAACACCCCTTCAACAGTGAATCAACTAAAGTGGAGCTCTGGATGCCTCCAGCAGGCTGTGGTTGACACAGAGGCAGTGTCATGAGGACATGCCCCTTACAAATGGTTAGCAAGGTATATTCATGCCATGATATGTGGCAGATAGCAATTTGCCCATAGATTAAAAACAAATTAGGAAAAATATTCACTGAACAAATAGCACATCCTCCTTCTATTTCAGATTGTAACAATGGCAGAAAGTATTCTTAAAAATCTGAACGATCAAGTGCTATAAGTACCCCTCTCAGATTTTTTAAAAAGCTAAGCTCCTAACCCTTATAATTACAAAGACAGACTTCCAGGTATATGGGGCAATGCCTGGAGTGAGAGAGCAAAGTGGGGGACAGTGAAGATCCTGAGAAAATATTTGAGTGGCTTTTCTTATGCTCTCATCCTTTGGATGGTAGTCTGGCTGCTTAAGGGATGAAGGAAAAATAAATAAAAAAGCCTACTTGAAATTAGTCTCACTACATTAAATACAAAGTTATCACTTTTGATTCTCAGGATAAGCTCTGAAAAATTAATTCTGCATATTTCAGTGAAGTCAACCAAAATGCAGAAAAATGAGTTTTGGAAGGGCCCATGATGTGGCCATGTTTGCACACCATTCAAAGCACAACAGTATAGCATAATAAACCAGGATATGAATGAACAACTTGCTGCTGCACATAATTTTGCTTGTTCCCACTTGGTTCCTACCTTTGCAAGGCAGGCGGTCAGAGTGACTGTATCAACATGCAGCTCATTTACATAACGTCAAGCCACATATGAATGGAGCACAGACGTCTCTGCCTCTAGATTTATTTCTGTTCAATTACTGGAGGGGGACTAAAGTAAAGGATGTGTGCAAGATATGGTTAAATGACAAGATGTGGTTAAGATAAGTCAGGATGCATAGGACAACCTGATTTTATGTGGTGGTTTCTTATAAAGCATAGTTTCTCCCTGAGGATGGGTTCACAGCTCATTCTAAACCAAAAACAAACTGCACTGTGGTCGTTATTTGCAAAGCAGACTTGTGATTAAAGAACCCACTGCAATTGCTCTGAAGACATCATGTTGGCCTCCTCTAAGTTTGTGACCCTTTCTGTGATGGTATGTGGGAATGACCTTGGGAGACAGGAGGAAGAGCTGCAGACTAGACAACAGTCAGGTAAGAGGCAGCTGAGCCCACAGAAGCAATGGGGATGTGGCAAACATCTCAGAAGGGACTCTCCCTAGTTTCTTGGACTGTAAAGTAAATGTTGCAGAAGAAAATCCTATTTCAAGTTCACAAGAGAGTGATATTCTAGCACTGAAGAAAGGGGACAGGGAAGGAGCAGATGGGGAAGTGGTCACACTCTGGCAGAGCCCCTCTACTTTCAAAAGCATTTTATTTCCCATTGAGCCTATCAATAATAATAGTGGTTTCCTCCTGCTGCCCCCCAGTTCATGGGAAGAGAAGTCCAAAGAAGGCCAAGCCTTGCTTTCAATCCAGGAGGCTCTCTTTCCAGTCTGTGGTTGAAGTGCTGGCCTTGGAGTGGCAATGGGGGTGGAAGCTTCTGCCCCCCAGCCAAGAAACCTGAAGAGTTGGTGAAAGTTGTCTGCTCTAGTTTACAGAGTAACCCTGATTTGGGTGAGTGAAAGCAGCAGCTGCTGATCTTCAGCCTTGGCTTGGAATGCGAGTGTCCCAATATAAAACATTTTTCTATTCCACTGAATCTAAATAAGGTATTAAGCATATGCCTAATTCTCCCTTTGGTGACTTCCTCCCAGTTCTCAGAACAGCAGTGTTGTGGGGCGACAGGATCATGTCACAGGCAATCACCAATCACCTATGTGGTTGCAGCCCACGTTGTATTTATTTTATCGCAATAGGTGGAGAAAGTGTTTTTCTCCCAGGATTTGAATATTGTGATTTAACAGCTGGGAAAAAGCAACAAAGGCTGTGTTGTGATCCTCTGGAACAGCTGTTTATTACTAATACAAATGTATCTGTGTTTTTATACCCAGACAAGCCTTTTGTTACTTCTACAAGCAAGACAGAGTCCTTGCTTCCAGCCACCAGTATCCTGGCACCCTCTTTCTTTCTAGGGCACCCCAGAAACCCCTATACATCCCTCCTTAAGAATGCAGAAAACCCTCTTTTTCCTTTTTCCTCCATCCTCCCCAGGAACCCGTCACTTCCTGCTTCTAGGCTCTGCCCGTCCTGAGGACACAGGCCAGGTCCGTTTTGTGGCCAAGACAGCTGCTTCAGAAGCCAGGCTGGAAGTGGAAGGTAAGGAAGCTGCTCCTCAGTGGGGCCTGATATTCAGCTCTAGGTTTCATATTTAATAATTTCTCCTTTCTGATGCATTAAAAATAAGTTAGCAACAATTTTGAAGGTCTCTGGGAGGGATTTGGGGCCCTTATTTGGCCTGAGGGCCCCAGATTGTGCATCTCCAATTTAAGGGAGCGTGTGCTACATAATGAGGGGGATTGTATGTTTATAGGCAACTAGACCAGGCTTTGTGTGTGTGTGTGCACACGAGTACAAACAGGGAAACGATAAAGATTGGTGTGGCTGCTTGGGAAAGACTATATGTGAACATACTGTATGTCCTAACAGCCAGGAACCACGCTGAGACAAGGAACAGGTCTCTAGTGTTTTATTACTGCTACATAACAGAAATCCTAACAAACTGAAGAAGCGTGGGAAAAACCCAGACATATAAACCCCAAAGGTTAAGGCGGGCCTGATCTGTGTCTCTTGGAATGGCTACCTAATTCCTCAGTGCTACGCATGCGCTTTACAGCCTGGATGGGAGCCCCCTGCTCACCATCCTTACTCATGACACTGTAGAAGGCTGAAAGCATGTTTGTACCAAACTGGCATCTCCAGTAATCTACTTGGCTTTGAAATTTTATGTCTATATGCGCACAGCAGTGTCTACACGTAGGGTCAGAATTACACTTATTTACTTGTTGCATTTCTATCCCACCACTATCCAATGACTCTCAGTGGCTTGCATGATTTATATTCATGTAGCAAAATGAGAAAAGTGGCGTCCCACTCCTGTGACGCAAGCCCTGCCCCCTTTGTCATGCATCATGATGACAGGGGTGGAGCTTATGGCATGATTCTGCTTTCCTCCTTTTTACAAATGCCACAAGGTTCTGAGGATGCCCTGGTGTGTGCAGGCCATCCAGAGTTTATGGTGAGGAGCCAGATCTCCTTCATCAATTTGCAAAAGTGGGTCAGGGGTCAGGAGGTGAGACGCCAACTTCTCAGAGCCTTTGGGTCGCCTCTTTCTACAGCATTGCCCATTTGCATTGTGAAACCACTGCGGGATAAAACTGTACTAGTGCCCCACAAAGCCACCCTGGAATGTACGGTGTCTCAGGCTCGAGGACGTGTGCGCTGGTTTCGTGGTGACACAGAGATCTTTGCTGGGCCTAAGTATGAGATCTGCAATTTGGATTGTTACCGAACTCTGGTTATTCACTCTGTTGAGCCTGCAGATGAAGGCCTGTATACCTGCGATGCCCTGGATGACCGTTGCACAGCCCGCCTGCTAGTGGAGGGTAAGGGTGTGAGTGCTGTGGAATGTGAAATTGGACCAAGAAATAATGGAAAGGAATTGGAAAGGAATTGGAAGCCGAACTAACGGACGCAATTCCCCTTTTTGGGAGAGATGGGCGGTGATAGAAATTTGAAGAATGAATGAATGAATAAATAAATCTGGCGTATCTATGCCCTTGCCAGGAGGTTGGAGAAGAAGGGCTGGGGGCTCTGTTATCTGTTCCCAGACGAGGGTGTTGCCAGTGCTTAAGGCAGGGAGGGGGCACAGTAGGTGACAAACCAAACACCCCTGCTCACTGGGCAGTGACCCCTAGCTAATTACCATTCCAAAGTCTCCACTCCAAGGCAGGGATTTAGGGGAAAACATAGAACATGCTAAGAACTATTATGGGATACCATGTGGGATGTATGTGAAGAAACTGCACAAGTGCTGAAATAGTTAACCAATAAGCAGCTTTGATCCGTTGATGAACTGTTTTGATAACTGCTGCCAAATTGTATAAAACTGCTGCTTGCAATGTACTTGGGGTCATTCCCTTTTCATGGGGAGACCCTATTTCTTCTAGACGTCTTGAATAAATAGCTGTTTTATTCCCCCGCTCTGCATGATCAATTGGCTGTTTAATTGCGCCAGGCGAAGAACCAAGAAGCCCGCATTTTGCGTGCAACAGTGCAGTGAAGAACAAGAGGGAGGGGAGACGGCATGCTCCTAAGGAAGACAATGCTGCAGAGAAATGATTAGCAGGAGTTGAGAATGCCAAAGAGGCAGGAGTGGAGTTAAAATTAGAAAAAGGATTGGCAACCTGCAGCTGCCAGCAGCAAGCCCTTTTTGGCAGCCTCTAACTTCACCACCACATTTTGGTGACATTACCCTAAACTTGGCGTGATTTCTCAACTTTGGAGGGGGCAAATAGATGACAACTGTAGCAGAAGTCTTAAAATAGGATCGACAACTTTAAATAAATAAATGTGTGAAGACACCCCGCCCCGCAAGCCAGCAAACAAAATCCTCCACCTCCCCTTTTGCACAATGTAGTTCACTTTCCACCATTATTCTTTCCACTGCAGCTTTCCAAAATAAAAAGCTGAGCAGCCCCAGTCCCCAAACAGGTCCATGGTTTAGACTCTCACACCAGGGTGTTTCTGAGTTATATGCTCAGCTCGAGTTTGCTTTTATTACCTAGAATGAGCTGTCTTTTCATACAAAAACAGTGATAATCCTTTCGTGAGTTTTTCACCTAGTAGCCTTTGCCTTGTTATTTTAGTTTTAACACAATGGAGGGAGCCACATTATTGTTGTTCTCTGACACTTAAGAACTGGAAACTTGCTAATCCATGGCAAATTACCCAGCAACCTGTTAGTTTATTTCAGCCTCATTCCTTAGAGACTGGCTGTTGAGTCTATAAACCACTCTTGCTGTTCTCTCCCCTTGCAGCTGAGGGAATCCAGGTGGTCCGGCCTCTGAAGAACGTGGAAGTGACTGCTCCCTCAGAAGCTCAGTTTGAGTGTGAAATATCTGCCCCTCCAGACTTTATTCCCCAGTGGAGCCTCAATGGGGAGGAGCTGCAGCCTGGCTTGCAGGTGCAAATGGAGAGCATGGGACACATCCATGTGCTGAGGCTCTACAAGACTACCCCTGCCATGAGTGGGATGGTGAAGATTACCATTGGTAATGCCCGTTCCAAAGCCCATCTCACAGTTCGAGGTAAATATGTCTGGTGTGTTTGGATGGGAACAGGGAATATGTGAAATTGATTCAAGAATAAGAAAATGTAAGCAAATCCCTGTCCTAACAGGCCTGGCTGTAACAATAGTCTGAGCCATGTGAAATCATGTGAGAAATGGACCAGATCTTCTGTGGCTTGGACATTACCATAGACCTACTTGGGATACTGATCAAAGAGGGTGAAATGGGCTATGTACTTGGTCCAACAAAAGACTGAATTCAGAGTGACCATCTCTAAACTTGATGTTGAACTACTGTTCTTAGGATCCCTCACCACTGGCCATGCTAGCTAGCATTGCTAGGAATTATAGTTCAGCAACATCTGGATGACTATAGATTCCTATCCCTGGGAATATACAACTGAGGGAAGGGGAAGTGATTGAACTGTTCCCCAGTCCTGATAGATTTATTTGTAGCAACTTTTTCTTTTTTCAACAGAGTGCTAGCATCAGGAAAGTCCTGAATACAGTGGAGCCAAGTTTAAGCTTGGAAAGGCAAAGACAACAAGTTTGGCAGTTGTATGAACGATCATGAGAACTGACATACAGAAAGACAAGTCATCTTCTTGTCTTCTTCCTCTTCTGCATGACATGGGAAGCACATTCTGCTTTATTAAATGTTCTTAAATCCTGATTTTTTTAAAAAAATATTGTTGCTTTTTGGTTGATGTGATGATCTGCTGGTCCTGGATCAATGGGGAAAAGACAGAGCACTGGAATTACATTATCTCTAACTTTATATACTCTTCAGTGGGTCTCATTTAGAAGCCACTAACTGAATGGCCAACTATTTTGCTTACTTCTCCCCCGCCCAAAAAAACACCCCCCCTCACAGATGCATTGATGTCATGGTATGTACTGCATCCCCCTCTTCTCCCAAGTTCTTCATATAAAGCAGCAACAGGCTCAGTGGAAGGCTATATGCCTAGATAGGTTCGCTGTGCAGTATACCTTTATGTGCATTATCTATACTTCCAAATCTCATTCCTTAAGGAGGACCTGAAGCCAAAAAGAGAAAGGACTTCCTTTGGAGGAAAAACACAAATGGATAATTTAAAGCAATTATCTGGGGTGCATTATGCAAAATTCAAGATTGTTCTGTTAGGTAGATCTGCTGAAAGTAATGTCTCAAGATGTGGGTTGATTTCATTCTCCTTCTTCCAAATTAAGCCCTAACTTATCTCCAGTCCCATCTTAATGCACATGCAAGTAACAGTAGTTTGGTTCTAGTTCGATGCTTGTAGCACATTCATTGATGGAAGCACTATTCCTAAAAGGCTTTTTTACTTGCGCAGCCACAGCCTGGCAGCGTTTGGCACATATACAAAAAGAGAGACAAAACGAACAAGAGTGCAAAGTTTCTGGGGTGACAACAGTGACGATTGGTGACAGACACATGCAGTTTCTCAATGGAGAGAAGCCTTGCTGGATCCTTATCTGCCTCCCCTGAAATAAATGGCTGATGAATCCTCCCCACTGTCAGCATTCTTTAAGTTGGAGATACTGAGCAAGCCCCAGCCCCAGAGACAACAGTGGAAGTCAAAACTCAAATGTCGGAGCTGCTAAAGGTTGTCCAACACCAGTGCAGGGGAAACACCTCTCTCTCTGTCCTCCCCCAGCTTTGTGAGATTAGATAGGAAAACGTGGTTGAGGCCTAAGATGCTATTCCCTTTCCTTTATCCATCTTCTGGATCTGGCAAAACTCTCTAGGCCCAACTCTTGGTCAATAATAAATTAATACAAATAACCGTCACAAGACTATGTACATGGGTTCCCCCTCCCCAACTCCATTACCACCTCACCCTCATTCCAGCATCCGAAGTGGAGGGGGAGGGGCATCCGAAAGGTTCATTGCCTGGATGCCAGTCGCATGTCTGTGTCTGTTCCAGTGCCACCACCCGCACACAGACTCACACTCACGCTTGCATACTTCAACAGTGACAAAGCCCAGCCCAGGTTGCCAATCCCCACCCTCCTCCCCTTCTTTCTTGAGTCACCCATTTAAACAGAATGCCAGGCACTGGTATGGGCAAGGGGCCCAGGGCCAGAGGGCCCCATTTCCCTGAGCTGGCTAGTTCCCACCAGACTGGAGTGAACTGAGTCAAAACCTTCCACTACCCGTACACGATGGCACTTGTGCCCTGAAACAGTCCTTAGGGTCAGTGCATGCAAAGACGGGCTGCAGGACAAGGAAGCTGTGGCCAGAGAGCACACAGTCATCCAACTGTCCTCCTTTTTGAGGCCTGCTCCAGAAGTGATGGATAGGAAAGGTTGCCATTGCTTGTTGTGGGGTTGATCCAGATGAGTAGTTCGTTCTTTAGTGGCCTCCCCTCAAGTTCTGCATTTCACCGTCCTGACTGGGGTGGGTTGCAGCCAGATCACTCTTCAGCCCTTTGCCTCAAGCACCTGCTCAAACTCCTTCCTTGCCCCTTGTTGCACGATGGCCTGGACAGAGCCAGTGAAGCACTGGGAAGAATTCCACTTATACTCCGTAGTTTGAGAGGTGCCGAACTACATCTGCACGTAGGCCACAAATACCAATGAAGAATATCCTCAAGTCCTGACAGTACCCCAGATGCTAGCTGTGGCCACATGGCTTGACCCAGGTGACCACAGGGGACAGCCCTTGTGTTCTGGGGGGAGGTGCTGGTTTATACTCGCATGGCAGGGCCTGAGCCGGTTGTCAGGGGCACAGTGGAGCCACAGTCATAGTCTATGTCAATGGCAGTGTGAGCATTGGCCAGGAGGCTGTTGAGAGAGGAACCTGTCTGCCGTTCCCGGAAGCTCTGTATGTAGCTCTAGGAGAAAAAAACAATGAAAAGTATTTTAAAAATTATTAAAAATAAAAAATCTCCACCCCTTTTCTTGTTGAGATTTTACTGTATGGAAGAACTGACTTTGCTGTCTTGCTCCAAAGCACTTTGGGCAAGTCCAGGCTTCACCTCCTGATCTGCCTGGGAGAAGGAATAATCTCTGAGCTGTCACTGATTATTGCAGTATTGCTGTTACCTTCTGCTAGCTGCTAGAGGTTTCACTCATTCTGCCACTTTAAACAGGTTGCAGTTTACTGCATTTAGGCACCCCGGTAGCAGGAGGGACAGGGTGGCTCGTCATAAGACCAGAAAAGTTTGTGCCAGGTCTTTGTAGTCAGGGAACTAAATAGCACAGATTACAAAACAGAAAACAGACATTGGCTGGCATAGTTAACTATGTTTATCATTAATAGGTGGAAAGCTCACTGCATGCGCTTTAATTATGTGGGCTCCACAAGGGCCTTATGGCAACACTCTTGGTAAAAGGCAGTCATTCCTCTATGGTTAAAAATAAATTTTGAAGCGTTAGAAAGACACTCCTCCACTCCTGCCTTCCAAATGCAACCGCCAAGAACACAAGTGGAATACATTTTCTCTGAGCATTTTCTCTTTATATATGCAACACCTATGCAACACCTATGTTGCCGGGGGAGGGGGGCATGGAAAGCAGTAGATGCAGAAGCACATCCATGCTGCAAGGAAAGGCTACTGAAAAAGTGAAGTACTAGGAGTACACTGTAGAAGTGCTTCACGGATATTGAGCAGGATGGTGGCAATAAACAGGGGGCCTGGGAGGAAAAGAATGGGAGACTGAAGCCATTTAGCGGCCAGCTAGGACTACCTAAAGGAGCAGAGTTTAACACAGCAGAGGAGCTGTGCACAGAAAAAGAATATTATCTTAAATAGCTTCAATGAGCATGTCAGAGAAACACAGGTTATTGATCTTACACACTTAGCCCTCCCAAGCATAAAGAATCACACACTTAGACAGAGTAGGAGGAAAATAATGGGAGACAAGTCCCCTTCCTCCAGCAGCAGCTTCCATCCCATTCATGGCAATTTCAGCTGAGGTTCCTATACCCTATCCCTGCATAGGAAGGCACCGGTGTTCACTCACCGGGGAGAGCACATCCCCATCAAATCGACGCACAGGATTAGGCTTGCGACGGTAGGCCGGCTCAGGCGGGTGGGCCTTATGTTGCAGGTGGGGGTGAGGATGTGGCCGCCTCTTCTTCTTCTCTTTGCGCTCTTCCCGCTGCTTGATCCGCATCAGCTGCACACGGCGCTGCTGCCGACTGATAATCACTGGGAGGGAAGAAGAGTGTGATGTGAGAACCCCACAGGACAAAGGGCTGGCCCCAGTGAGGGAGCACAGCCATGTCTAAACTTCTTTACTGTGGATTTTTGTTTTTAATGGAAAAGCCGAGTTGATACCAACTCCCCACCTGCCAAACATTAGGTGAGTTTATGGCTGACACAGGTCCTGAGGTATTAGTGGGCGTGGCTGAGGAAAGAGCATCTATTTCCCTAGGCTGGGGACCAGGCACTTGGCTTGGTGGCTCTCTTCCCCAGGATCAGTCACTAACCCAGGAGACAGCCCTGCGTGGGCAGGTCTTCTGCATTCACACCATAATCTCTAACCAGTCTTAAGCTCTGCTGGGAACAATATGGGGGACCTTCACTAAATAAGCACCGTTTGTGCACATTTGGAGTTCAGGGAGAAAAGGTGTTCGGGATTTGCAGTGAAGAAATGGATAGAAAAAGAGTTAAGCGTACTCTGCTGTCACCACCATCAGCTGCATTCTCCTAAAGTGGGTTTAAAAAAACAGGACGACAAGTTGCAATTATAGCTACTTCCATGTAATACTGTAGTTTAGTTCTCAGAGGCAAATATATGATCCTGAATAAAGTCTGAACAAAGGTTTTAAAATAGTAATTGATTAATTACTGTAATTAATCAGCCAAGCTTTAATCATATATTAAAGTTTGTTACAGATTAATTGTTGGGCACTTATGTGAGGAGGGCTCATGCATATTTCAGAGACATGGAATGTAAAAATGGCATTTGTTCCATTTGATGCTAACGGAAGGCGCACATGTTGCCTTTCAGGATGAAATCAGTGTGACTTTCTTCTAACAATAACAACCCTAGGCAACTGACACTGAGAGCATTCAGTTGAAATTCATGCCAATATGCTTTTAACGTTGGACTTTACATAAGTCTGATGCTCATGAATTTATTTTTCAAACTATATTGGCACAGATGTGTTACCATAGCAGGGAACATGCCATAATTCCAATCTTATCTTGATTATTTATCTTGAATTTATATCCCCGCCTTTCTGTTTATTCCAACACTCGAGGTAGCTGGCAACAATAAAACTTAACAGCGTAAAACAATACAATCAATGGCATTAAAATCAAAGCCAAAATTAAAATCATTCCCCAGAATAATTAACAATTAAAAACTTGGTGAGATATGTATTTTTACCCTCTCCCTAAATACTGAGAGGGTGGGAGTGAAATATAGCTTTTTGGGAACCACGTTCTTTAGCCCAGGAGCCACACAAAAAAAGGCCCTTTTCTGCATGCTCGATGGTCCAGCTCCAGGCAGTTGGGGCACCTTCAGACGAGCCTCAGGAGATCTAAGGAACTGGGCAGGTTCACACTGCGAGAAGCAGCCCCACAGATATTCAAGACCTAAGCCATTTTAGGACTTCGAAGCACTACGCCAACACTTTAACTTACACCCATCAGTAACTGATAGCCCCGCATAAAGTCAAGTATAGATCTTTCAGTACAAGCATATACTACCCCTGTACCTTGCACCGGTCTGTAGCCTTGCTGTTGTATTTACCACAGATTGCAATTTATGGACATTTTTCAGTGGTGGCCCCACATAAAATGCATTGCATAGCTGAGTTGGGTTGTAACCAAGCCATGGATAATCAAGTCCAACTGTCTCAGGAAGGGCCACACTTGGTGTACTAGTCAAAAATACAGTATGCAAACGTGCCTTCATCACGGTCACATCCAGTGATAAGGAGCCACCCAACTGTAAACTTGCTCTTTCTGGGGAAGTGTAATACTATCCAGAACAAGCTTCATCTCAATCCTAGAGTCCATCTTGTGCAATACCACAAGTCAATATTATAATCTAAATGCTTGACGGAAGTCCCTCAACATCACCTTCTGGGTACATCCCAACAGAAAAGATTAGAACTGCAAAACAGTGCCTAACTCTTCCAAATGGCCTGGAAGAATACCTTAGTTTACTTCTGTAAGCTGCCTAGAGTCACTGTGTGTGAGTTAGGCAGCTATATAAATTTGTTTAATAAATAAATAAATTTATGGTATTAAAAGCTAAGAGATCCAAGAGAACTAGCAGGATCACATTCCCCCACCTAGTTTCTGGCATAGTTCATATAACAAAATAGTATTTTATTTTGTGAGGTCAAAGGTCCCCTGTGCCAGCACCGAGTCATGTCTGACCCTTTGGGGGGATGCCGCTTTCGTGACATTTTCTTGGCAGACTATAGAGCAGGGTGGTTTGCCATTGCCTTCCCCAGTCGTCTCCTTCCCCAGCAAGCTGGGCACTCATTTTACCGACCTCAGAAGGATAGAAGGCTGAGTCGACCTGAGCCGGCTACCCGAGAGAGAATCCAGCTTCTGCTGGGATCAAACTCGGGTCGCGGGGAGAGTTTCGGGTGCAATACTGCCGCCTACCGCTCTGAGCCACACGAGGCTCTCTATTTTATTTTACCTTCTGCTTATAGAATTGTAAGTTCTCACACCCTCTCAGAATTTTCATTTGGGCAGGTTTAAACTTAATTCTGATTTTGCAATATATAAAATCATTCATTGGTTAATTTTATTTAACCTGCAGCAGACCATTTAGTGTCCTGTAGCTGATTTGGATTACAACCTCCATAATATGGCTGCTGGCCAGGGTTGCTTTTATTTTTAAAGAAAGAATAGATCAACTGGTGATAGTAAACCAATGCAACAAACTCTTATTACATTTTTGTGGACCAACAGCAGGCGTGGGCACCCTGTGAATCACACCAGGCATCCCACCCCCATTTGCAACTCACCAGTAGCCTTAAATCATGCTATCAGTATTTGGTAACAGTATGACATGCCTTTTTTTTTTTTGTAAAAGTAAAGCTGGGAATGGGAGTACGAGACTTAATTTTGGACACTGTTGGTATTTGCAATTTTGGACATTGTTGGTGTTTGTAGGGTAAAGGGTGGGAATGGGAGCAGGAGATCTCTGAAAAGCAAAGCAATCTCATTCCCATCCTTATACCTCCCCATCTCTGAAACGTGGCCCCAAATCACTTCCAAAATGGTGATCTGGTGGGCATCTATTTAGAGTTGGGAAGGCTTTAGGATGGGGATGGGAGCAGTCTGCCTCCTTGAGGCCTCGCACTACTATTCCCACCCTTTATCAGGTTGAAAAAAGTCATACCCCTTTTGGTGATCTCAGCATGGAATGGGGGCAGAAAAGTCCTCCTAAACATTCAAACTCTGCTCACGCCTGACCAAGGGTAAAGCTTTCTACCCTCAGGAAATTGAAACGATTTATTGCCCCAGAAAGTAATGCAGGAAAGGACAAATCTGTAAAGGACAGAAATAAGAATAAGGAAAAGTTGCTGTGTACACACAGCCTCGTGTGGCGCAGCATGGTAGGCAGCAGTATTGCACCCGAAACTCTCCCCACGACCCGAGTTCAATCCCAGCGGAAGCCGGATTCTCTCTCGGGTAGCCCGCTCAGGTCGACTCAGCCCTCTATCCTTCCAAGGTCAGTAAAATGAGCGCCCAGCTTGCTGGGGAAGGTGACCACTGGGAAAGGCAATGGCAAACCGCCCCGCTCTATGGTCTGCGAAGAAAATGTCACGAAAGCAGCGTCCCCCCCAAAGGGTTAGACATAACTCGGTGCTTGCACAGGGGACCTTTCACCTTTTCACACTGCGTAATTTTACAGCAACTTTAATTACACTGTAATGAAGAGCACAGCTGCAAAGCTTGGTAGAAAAACTTGCTGTATTTGAGAAGAGTCACAGGAAGCACAAATGGAGAGGTAGCCCTCCAGATACTAAGTACAGGTAGTCCTCATTTAATGACCATAATTGGGACCAGAATTTTGATTGCTAAGCAAAGCGGTCACTAAGTGAATCTGACCCATTTTACAACCATTTTTGCAGTGGTCATTAAGTGAATCACCATGGGTGTTATGTGAACCACATGGTCATTAAGCAAATCATACAGTTCCCCATTGATTTTGCTTGTCAGAAGCCAGCCAGGAAGGATGAAAACGGTGATCACGTGACCACGGGATGCTGCAACGGTCATAAATGCAAACTGGTTGCCAAGCACCCAAACCATGATCATGTGACTGCAGGGGTGCTGTGATGGTCATAAGTGTGAGGACCAGTTGTAAGTCATTTTTTTCAGCGCTGTTGTAAGTCTGAACCGTCAGTAAAGAAATGGTTGTTAAGCGAGGACTACCTGTAAAGATACAAGAGAATCCTCTGCTTCTCCTTCTATTCTTTGGCAATCTTGGAACAGGGCCCTTAGGTCTGAAACGCAATGGGCCACACCTGAAAGAAGCATTGCTTAGGCACTACCAGTGCCACCTCTTCCTTGCTTTTGGCAGAAAGGTTGGCAAGCAATTCTTTTTTGACTTGAGCAAAGGACAGCCTTGTTAATAAAAACAGTGCTGGCCACCATTATCAGGAAGTCTAGGCCCTACCACCAACTGCAGTAATAAACCCAGTCCTACTGTTTATGATATTCAGGAATCTGATGGTGGGCAGAACCTCATCTGTCAGAAAGCTTTGGCCCATTGTGCAGAAGCATTTGTGTGATGCCAGAATGACTTGAGACTCATTAACCAATTTAACTGCTCTACTTTCCACACTTTTAAACTCAAAGAAACTGGCCTCCCTGAATCACACCATCAAAATTCAGGCAGGGCTACCTGCTTCCATTCTGCCCCTTCTTGTGATGCCGCATGAGATTGAACAAATGGTTGAAGGAGTAGGATGTAGCCCCTGAAACTGGGAAAGTTAACCATTCCAAATGTAGGTCTTAGCGTATGAGGAGAAACCAATAAATTGTTATTGCTTCAGTAAGCATGCTTAACCAAGTATGATATATAAGCCCAGCCAATACGAAGCAAATCATCCATAAAACTCATTCAATCTGAATACTAATTTGCTTACTTTCAGCCTTTTTGCCATCCACCCTGTGGTACCATACTCACCTTCGGTGTGTGAGTATCCTTCAGCTGTGACTTTCCATTGCACCAAGACACCCAAAAATGCCAGGACAGGCCAAGTACCCAGGATGACCCAGCTGTACCAGCAGATGGGCCGGGCAGGGGCCACCTTGACACGCTCATAAACATACTGCAGCAGCAGAAAGAGCTCAACGAAGTAGTCAGCAGTGGCAGTCATGACAGCACTACCGAAGACAGCAGTTGACAATGTGGTGAAGAGGTGCTGCCATTGCAGGGTCAGGACAGCACACAGCATGCCCACCCCCAGCAACAAGCCAATAGGGATCCAGACAGTGGGTGGGTGGTAGAACTGCTCCATCACTACCAGTGCAGCCACAGCCAGCAGCAGCCCCAGCAGCAGCCCCACCATGAAGAGCCCGACGCTGCGTACCAACATGGTGACCAGCCCACAGAGCACACCAATGCCCAGCCCAATGCCCACAGAGGCCTCCACGCTCAGCTGAGTGTCCAGCACCCGCTCTTTGTAGCACAACATGAAGATGATTACTGAACCAAACATCAGCCCAGTCAGGAACATCACTGCTTTGAAGCATCGGTATCCTAAGGAAAGAAGGAAAGGAGAGTGATGAGGTGGACGGGATAGGTTACTCAACCATTTACTCTAGCAAAGCAGAACAATTCCCATTCCATTGGGTGACCTCTGTGTGTGTGTGTGTGTGTGAGAGAGAGAGAGAGAGTGCATGCTCTCTCTATTCTCTCTCACACACAACCTTTTATTATATATTACTAGGGGATATCTGGGGAGTTTTAAAAGCAGGTCTATGTATCCTTGAACATTTCAGATCCTCTGTAATGTGTAACTGGAAGCACAGAGCTGTCACTCTGAATGTTTCCTCCTAGGGCTTTATTACACTTAGCACAGGAGTTTGCTATGGTTAGGAATGTAACCACAGGAAGATATTGGCCAGAGCAGTTCAGAAACCCGAGTTCCACTACATTGATGCTAAATATACATTTGCTGTATTCATGCAACATGGAAGATCCAGATGCCCTCACCACCCTCAGTCAACAGACTATTGGGTTTTATTTTATTCTATTTTTCATTTTATTCCTTTTACATGGCCACCCACCTCAAACAAGTGACACCGAGTGGCTAACAATTAAAACTAGCAAAAAAACACAAAAGAGACACAAAACAAATGCACAATCAGCAGCCAAGATAAAAACAACAGCAATTGTCAATGCAACCACTTCACCGCCTCTGACGCTCTGACTCCCACACCTGGGAACATAGCCACTCATTTTGGTGTGCAGGCAGCCCACAACTCAAAATGGCTGAATGTGTCATGCCACAGTATTTTCTCTTTTGGAGGGGGGTTAAGTTCTACCAGCTGTATCCAAAGAGAGGCTGTCCCTTTCTTCCTCACTTCCTGTGTTTTAGCCAGGCACGTGGGGACTTTCCTACCCCTCCATCCCTTCCAGCCGAAGAATATGCAGGTGAAAAGTTTCAATGAAAGAGAGATTTTGGTTGGTTAAATGTGGATTAGAGAGTTGATACAACACATTCGCTCCTTCCCCCAAGATCAGTTAAGTTTGTCTTGCTATACAGCTAATGAGATTTGTAGCTGGCTGTAAGTGGGATGGCCCATTCTGATGTCCTGATAAGGCACTGAGATAATACATTCCCCTTGAGTCCACATGCTGTACTTCCAGTTGCCCTCTATAGACCCAGAGTAATCTACAGGCCATCCCACCGCAACACACTCACCAAAGAAGCAATAGATGATCCCAAAGAGGCAGCACATGGCACATACAACTGAGGGCACTACTTGATAGTGCCTCTCAATCTCCTGATCGCAACTATGTGTCCGGTCTTGGTCTGGTTCATGTGGAAGCAGTGGGAAACGCAGCGTCTGTACAGTTGACGTCATGGCTCTTCAGGGCTTCTGTGGCGATGTCAGGCTCCCCACTCCCTCCCGGTCACTTGCAGAAAATACTGCCTCATGACTTAGCTTCCATCTGTTGAGAAAGGATAGGAAAGGAATGGAGAACCAGTGTGGTACAATTGATAATACAACATACCATATGAACTTCACAGGCTACAACTTCTCTGAAGGAAGAACCAGCAGGTCCCTATACACATGGCAGGGCTATTCTACTGAGAATTCCATAGGAACTTAAGGAGCTCCCCTTCGATCATCAGATCATCACTCCCACCTAACTCTTGATTCTCTCTTCAGGCAGGAGACTTTCCCAGTTCTGCTAGAAACCAGGACCTTCTTTATGCAATGCATGTGTGCTCTGCCACTGTGCTAGAACAACTCTCCTCTTTTCTGATGGCTGCAAGAAGCAACTAAGAATCAGAATTAAACATATGACATCAGAGTTAGGAACACCCACCAGATCCTTGAACTTGAGCCAAATCTAGCAAACATTACAGTCAAGCAGAAACAGCTATCTAGGATGTCAGCAAGGCATTAAAGAGGCCAAACAGGCCAGATAACTAACTCCTAGCTATTTCTATTCTTGAGGCTATTTAGAAACTGGCAGTTCCTCCTTCCTTATAAGAACCTTGCAGAGCCTGCTGGAAACAGTGTTATTTCATATTCCATGACAGAATGGGCTCAGAGCAGTTCTGGAAGAAGAGAGAGCTAAACAGGAATGGGACAACAAGTTACCAAAATGGAAAAAAAAAGTGGCTATAAAGAGAATCGCCACCGTATGGTCTCCATAGCAACTAAGCCAAGAACAGATGACACTTTTAACAACATCCCCCCCATCTCCAACCCCCAGTCTCTAGCATAAAGAGGGGTAAGGGAGTGAGTCATCAAAGGGGGTGTAGCAGTTCAGAAAAAGCATCTGTCAAAGGCTGACTTGCATTAACCCTGTCTTGGTGTGTATGGGCTGCCTGAGTCGAAACCTAAGAACAGGCAAAGTATCTCAGTCTCCTCTTGTATTTACTGTGTTTACTGTTTACCACACAAAGGACAATAAAGATAGATACCACGTGGCTCATGTTTAAAACCAGGACATGCAACGGTGGCACACTTCCTGCTCTGTTTTCTCACGTCTGATAGATTATAGGCTGCAAGGCAAGCAACGAAGCTTGGCTTTGTTAACTATTTCCTGCTCATGATGAATTTGCTAATCAACCAAAATACAAGCTGAAGAAGCACACAAGCCCTCCCTGCTCTAGTGTTTGGCAATTGAAAGGACAAAATCCTGAATCAATGATTCATTTCAGACTGGATGATTGTTTTTGCAACCCACTTCCAGACAGTTATGAGTAAATGCCACCTTCTACATCTGCCCACCCACCCACCCACATACATGGGCACAGAGGAATCCTTCTGCAACAATGCAATCAGTTCTTAGTATGGGGGGCAGGAGCACTGAAGGTGGTCACACACAGGTCAATAGCCTAGGAAAGCTGAAGCACCTTCTTGCTGTCTCTCCCCTCCCCCCCACACTCTGCTTTTCATTCACTCCCTCCCCTTCCCTGTAGCCAATGAATACCGGACTAAAAGCATACCATCTTCTGATTGGTGTGCTCTTTGTTGCTAAGGTAGGCAAGGCATTTTCTGATTGGGTGCTGAGAAATGGCCAACTGACTGCTTTTTTCAGGGTTGTGCTTTTTTTTTTTTGCTTTGTTTCAAAAGCTCCTCATCCATCACCTGGCAAGAATTTGCAGATAATGGCTTACCAAATTATGAAATCAGCCTTTGCTAATAGAGTGTCTGCTGGATACATGGCTAGGAATTCTGGGAGTTGTAGCCCAACTTGCCTGGAGAGCACCAGGTTAGGCACAGCTGGATGAAACAGTTACCCTGATTCTTCCTGGCTTTCAGGGTGGACAATGTGTCCCTCTCCAGATTCTGGGAGACTGAAACTCCCGTTATCTTCAGGTGCTGGCTTGCATGGGAGCTGAAGTTCAGCAGCAGCTGGTGGGCTACGCAATGCCATTCCTGCTATATATAATTGCTACCTAAGTTACATCCCCTCATGATCAGCAGCCCAGTGAATCACGCCCAACAATGACCAGACTCCTGGGTCAGGGGTTACAGTGGCAGCAAATTTTTACAGGGAAGCAACATCACAACTACTGGAAAGAAGAAATCCCTTTGAATCTCATATCTCATTTTTATCTAGAGGTAATAATGGGAAACTGCCTGATGATCAGCTACCTATCATATAGTCCCTCTGATGGGAGGAGATGGATGGTGACAAATTTGATAAATAAATAAAATTAAGGATAATCAATAATGGGTCCAGACCAGGTGATCTAGGAATCCTGGGTGAAGGTCATGTCAGATCCGCTTAACTCAAGGATAATTCTGCTTAATTCTTTTTTTTTTTAATCTGTTCAATCATGTCTGATTCTTGGAGACTGCCTGGATGAGTCCCTGCAGTTTTCTTGGCAAGGTTTTTCAGAAGTGGTTTGCCATTGCCTCCTTCCTAGGGCTGAGAGAGAGGGACTGGCCCAAGATCACCCAGCTGGCTCAACTTCGCTGATATTTTATCAACTGAAAGTCTATTTGTCCACTAAGATCTGCTATGGGCACTGCCTAGAAAGGAAGTGTGGCTAGAAATAACTACGGCTAGGGCCTTTTCAACTGTGACCCTTATTTGATAGAATGTCCCCATAAATTTCTGGAAGCTATACTGTACTGTGCAAATATATGTGAAGAGTGAATAAAAAATGGAAGGACAGAAAAAGGTCAGCTGGATTAGATCAACCGTCTACTAAATCCAGCAATCTGTTCTTCAGCTAAATGCCACTAAATGGGAGCCCACAAGCAGGACAACAAAGCAATAGTTCAGGCTTGTGGTTCAACCTTAACATTTCTTATTCATAAATATACTACCTCTGAAAATTGGAAGTTGGCTTGGAAATAGCAGAATCAGAAGATCTAGTACATATACAGAATTTATGTCAGGATCTCATGTTGAACCTCTTAACCCAAGAAGGGGCTTGTGTTCTGTTCTTACAAATGTTTATATACAAAACACACTGAATCCAGCAGGGCCTAATTCCAAACAAGTGTGCACATAATACAGAATGAATAAATATATTTGCTACCATAAAAATACCACAGAGGAAACCCTAATAAAATACGTAGGATGTTAGGTTACACAAAATTTCATAATCTGAGAGTTTTCATCATTCAAATTCGGTGGAACTTATCTTCCTTTTTACATTAACATAATGCAGGTCCAGTAAAAACAAATCACTGCCCCTTGTTGATATAACTGAAAACCACACCAGTCCACTGACACAAATAATCACGCTCTTGTTCCATAACATCAACATTTGGAATCATGCCAGCAATTATCTGCCAACATCGGTCTAAACCGAAATGTGGGGTATTGAAACGCCAATAGTATACTTTCTAGTCAACCACCAATTTAGTTTTCTTTTTTCCCTTGTAGCACAGCTTTTCTAATTCTTCTTGCACCCTGGTAGCTATGTTCCCTTTTTCTACAGGGTACTGCTGCCAAGGGAAGAAGAATGTAGCTCAGAGCAAACTAGTAGGCCCAATACTAGCTCTGGTAGGGCTATAATATCTGGGCTGCAAAACTGTGGTCAAGAGCTAGATGGCAGCAAAGACATACAATTTTATGTATTACTTTGCTTCCATCCAGTGGTTGTCTGGATTTTTGAAACCCAGCTGTGGTAGCCCTAGTTTCAAGTATAACCATTGACACTTGCTGTACCGAAGAACTCTTGATCCATACCATCTCATATGTGTACATTAAGCAAACAAGATTCTGCTCCTGGCTGACAACAGCCCATGTCCCCATCCTTCTTCACTGGGAACAAGGAAATTCACACCTTAACACTTGTTAGTATTTAACATATTTTAGTCCTCTCCAGAGGCAGCTGGAGGGGGGATGCATGACTGACTGACTGTGTGTTCCACGCCAGCCAGTTCGGCTCCTTTCCCGGAATTGATTGAATCCCAACTAATCCTCCTCTGCAGTGATTGAGGGTTCAAGTTCCCACTTTCCCACAGGCTCCTTCATAAACAATATTCATCCCAGGAAACTTTGCAGCTACAAACAGAGCAGTGAAGCTGACCTTTCCTTCCAAAATAGATGAATCCAGAAAGGAAAGAGGAGAAGGGGATACTGCCTCCGTACCAATTACTGGGAATTTGTCTGAGCAAGATTTGGGTAGCTCTGCAAACCAGTCTTTTTAAAGAGGCACTGCACCCAATGTTGCAATCCTAAATTACATGCAAGGCTTGCCATAATGCAGCTCAGGTTCTTAGGATGAGGTTTCAGAGATGGGAGAAAGACTGGCCCAACTGAAGATATTAAAAGAGGGTGTGAGAGCATGTGGAATATGGTAGGAGTTGGACAAGAAATTGATGCCATAAAAGTGCCACTGGTGCAAGCTAGTCCTGATGGAACTAGTTTCTGCAAGGCACAAAACCATTGCCCCAAGCTATTTGTGTCTCAGGAAACAGTGCCAGAGCACACCTTGTTATGCTCTGCAAATGTTTCCTAAAAGCTCATAGGATCTGTATATGAGGAAGAGCCTCCTCCTCCTCCTCCTCCCCTCTGGTATTATTCTGCCAGCTTGCTGAAAAGCTCCTCCTGAAGTAATCCTATTAACCTGGGAGCAACCCAGGGTAGTGGTACTATGAAGGAGCAGCTGCAGCATGGGGGTCTATGTGCCAGATGCTCTGCAAGCAAGGAGACCCCAGAGCTTTGCTTTGTGCTATAACAAAACCCTGTGCTGTGTTTCTAGAGAGGCAGTAAAGAAGTATGTTTTGTTTGAGGAGGAAGGCACAGGCTTGAATGTTTTTAGCATTCATTTTGTACCTGGCATTAGACTCTATCCCTCCTTGCATGAAAGATAAACAAGCTATAAGTACTTATAACCGCATATCCATATAAACACACATGCACACACAAGGCAGGGACTATGGCCACAGCCTACACATGTCCCTGTCACTTAGAGGCTTTATTTTTGTCTCCAGAATGATTAGTTCAGGATTACCTCATTAAGCAGTTCTCTGTGGCTAATTTCTCATTATCCTATAGCTAATGAGTCTAGTGGCTGGGGGGCAGCTTCAAAGATAGAAGTAACTTTATCAAAGCATAGATTGATTACTCTGGAATACAAGTTCCTTCAGAACTGAATCCACATTGCTCTGTTCCATGCAAACCTCATCCTAAAGTTTTCCAAACAGCAGGACCCCTTCCACTGTCCTGTTCCATACAGCATCCAGCTTCAGATGCAACCTGGTAAACTGACTACATCCCATTTCATAGCAAATCACATACCCCTTTCCATCCCAAACATAAAACTAGGCTTCCAGGTATTTTCAGAAAGAATGTTTACTGAATCAGTCTACTTGAACATTTAGGAGTTGTACCTATGCCAACCCCTATGTTGACTACTATGCATCCAGCAGTCACAGCAGTGCAAATCTTCACTTCCTTCTGTGGAAAATAGCATTTCACTGAAATAACAGAGAGCCTGGTGGCATCTTAAAAAGTACACTTCTATTACAACACAACCTTCTGTAGATCAGAGTCCATTGTATCAGATGCACAAAGTTTTATCATAACTGCAGGTAGATATGAATACACACATGATGCTAGTTATGAGAATTATAAACTCTCTCTCTCTGTGTGTGTGAGTATCCATCCATCCATCCTGGAAGAAGGCAATGGCAAACTACTTCTATACTGTTGCCAAGAACATTGCATTGTGATGTTCCATTTATCAAGAGGAGTTGAGCTTGACTTAAGTTTGTCTTTTCTTTTTGTTTCAAAAGGAAAGGAAATGCAGAAACCACAAATACTGCCAAGTACTTTCTGACTTGGTAGTAGAGTGACTGGGGTTAGATAGCTTTACAAAGCTTCCCTTTTGCCATGTCTTCCTAAGGAAACCTGTTTTGCTAATGGTATCAGCCTGCCTTCTTGCCATCCAGAGCATACCAGCCTCATCCCACTATGTCCCCCATTTCTTCCCAGTCTGCATTTCTTCCCTTCCTTCTGCTTACCACCATACCTGGCTGCATCCATCCATTAATACCCCAGGCTGCTTCGTCCCATCAGCTCATCAATGTGCTGCTGTCATTAGCACAAGCCAGATCAAGATGCATCCTTGTTTGGGGCTGGCAGACCACGTAAGGGAAGCTGGAGGGTTGCTAGGATACTGAGCTGCAAAGACTTCTGGGGAACCCAGCAGACTCCCTTTGTTTGGGATGAGGGGTCCACTGGGAATCATGGGCTCAGGGACCTTATTTTATTTATTTTATTTTTATTTATTTATCAAACTTCGTCACTGTCCATCTCACTCTCTCTCTTATAAAGCTGGAGTACACCAACAGGGTAAGGGTTTTCTTTCGGAAGGGGTCGGCCTTGTTTCTGTCCCCCCAGTCAAGGGCCGTGGGCTTTGTGGCTGTTCTTTTAAAGCTTAGCCTTTGTTTACCCGGGTGATGCTAATTAAGAGAGGGAAGGAGATAGTGGGGGCTGGGCTTTTACTACCCGCCCTCTCCCCCGCAGGGTGCTATGTCTAAGCAAATACAGGCCGGAAGAATAAGAGCTTAGGGGCACACATGGGCTCCCTGAGGGTTTAGCTTGCAATGGGGGTGAGCTGGGGCGGGATCTGAACGGTAACCTCTGTGCCGGACTAGGGCAAGCTTTGCCTACCATCCGAGAAGAGCCAGTTGTGTGCATGGATGTTCAGGACAATATGGAATAGCAATCCTCCTCCGCCCTTCTCTCCTCGCTCTAGGGCTAGGCCTGCCTAGTCCCATCGGTGGCTTCCCCGTGGCCCGACACCGCGGTGACGGGCATGCAAGTGAACTTCACCCCCTGCCTCTCCAAACTTCTTACCTTTGCCAGAGGCTGTCCCGGCGCAGGAGGGAAACAGAGGCATGGCTACCAGCGGCTCTCTTTTTCGCTCCCGCATTAACCCAGCGCTCCCGGTGATCCCGGAGCACAGATGCCGCTTTGTGTTTCCTCCCTACCTCCCTTCCACCGAGCCCCCTCCTTTGCTTCTCCATCACGGGGAGCGTTTTCCGCCCAACCCTCGGTGGGGACGGTGGTAGCCGTTTCCCTCCCCTCCTCCACCAAGTGGCGCTGCTGCAAGACAGCGAGCCCCCAGCAGTCACCCCCCTCGCCTCGGTAGTTCCCCTACCTGCAGGACCCAGGCTCGAACCCGGAGCGCCAGAGCCCGCCTGGCTCGGCCCGGTGCTGAGGGACAGCTCCGCGTGACGTCACGGCGCAGTTTCTCTCCCCCACCCCCTTTCCTTTCCCCTCCAGTCTGCTCCTCGCGCGCCCTCGCGAGACCCGGGGAAGAAAGGTTGGCTCGGTCCAGGCGCGCGCGTCGCACGGCAGCCAGGCCGCCTTCCCCGTTTCCCTTTGCCTGCCTTCCTCTCTTTGAGGTCGTCGCCCGCCCCCAAGTCTCATCCTCCCCCCGCCCCCGCTTTGCTTATCGCCTGGAGCCCGCGGCGGTGTCGCGGGGGAGGGGGGTGAACATGTCACACCCGCTGTTCGAGCTCCCACACAGGTCCCTGCTGTCGCCCCTCTCTGTGTCGGAGAGACGGCAGCTCCCCTCTAGCTGCTCTCGTGTCCCAGCTATTTCCGGTTGGAGATCTCTTTGTTTAGGCATATCCCGGTACACCCCCTGCTTCCAGAGCATTGCGCTGGCTGGTCCTTGAGGCTGCCTCGTTGTGATTGAATCGCATTAGTAGCCGCCGCTTGGACCTTCTCTCTATTTTCAACGCATTACATATGCAGGTCCTTTTGCTACCCGTTGCATTTGCTGCGAAGTCCTAGTGCACGCGCTGCACCTGAGAAAAATGGAAACAAAGCGTCGTGTGGCACCACATACGTTATTCTGGACTGAATCTTCTTGATCTGCGATCCCTTTCATCAGACTAATTTAGAAACGGTCCATTCCCTCCTAGCTCCAAACACGCATCTATTTCTGCTGTGATTGTACAGTACTGTGTTTAGGCTGCTGACAATTACGTTAATCCTTCTATAAGTTAATTCCCACTGTGGCTGCAGGATACATATATTATACTTCATCAGCATACAGTATATGAAATCTTTTATGATGAATTGGTTTTATTCAAAGTAGAATGTATCCTTCCAATCCAGTTCTACTCACCTGTACTATTGTCTATGAAAGAACCATCAAATATTATGACACTAAATCACCAAGGAAGATGAATAGTCACCACTTAAAATTTACAAAAGGTATTTCACAGGGTTATATATGATGTTATACATGAGGCTGGAAGACTAGCCATTTGGATAGATCAGCAGTTTTAAGATCAAGGTTCCTAAAGACAGCTAGATACAAAACTGTAGAAGAGAAGTATACTTAATGTATTCCTGAGCTCTGGAATGGTACAGAACCTGGTAAGGTATCTTAATTTTTTTCCAGCTGAGCAATGGCAAAAATGTTCAGTTCAGTTTAAAACTAGCCTGGATATATTGTTTTTACCCATTATAGGCTATGATAGTTTCACATGAAATTGCAAGGCATTTCAATCAGTTTAGTTGGTTATGATAACAAAGGAAAAAAATAACATTAATTTTACTATGTGCTAATCTTTGAGCTGGGCATTTCATTCTAAAAGAGCAATGGACAGGAGAATAAATCTACCGACATGGCTGGCTTGACCATAAACAGGAAACTCTCCTATTCCCATTGCTAGAAGTTATAGCAATTGCTTCCTCTGTAGCCATTTGATTGGTTCTTTGAAGCTTCTCCTTTACATATAGGCTAACAGTAAAGCATAATTGCAAAATACCAAATTGGTGGCATTCAGATTACAGGAAGGACATGAGTCTGCAAGTGAAGCCAAACATCCTTGACCCCCCCCCCCCCCGAGGTTAGCTACTTCACTAGTTTAGACACCTCACCCAATCTGCTCAAGTCTGAATCCCACTTGCCATCTGCTGAGCTCTCAGCCTCACAAAGAGGGTGATGCGTAGGAATGATGGGCCTTTGCTGTTCTTGCTGCCTTCTCCCCTCCCACATTCAGTATTCAGCAGCTCAATTTAGATTCTCCTCTGCTGTACCAGATGATTAATTCTGCCCCACGGAATGAAGCCTTTCTTTGCCTTAGTGCTATACTCAGCAGAATTTGAGTACATTTAAATCTTCCCCTAAATGTAAATGATTGTATAAAGATACTATGACCCCCATCCTGGCACTCAAAATTGTATGTGGCCCCTATTTTTGAGCACATCAAACAATGTTTTATATTGTCCAGCTCTGGATATCACATCCCTAATCCCAGCAGTTCTGTCTATTGGGCTATCATGGTCATTTATTTGTTAGGATGGGGAGAAGGAGTTGACATACTGTTCTTACATTCCTGTCTTAGAACTGAAAGCATATGGTACCCACTTTTGGCTCAAACCAGCATATTTCTGAAAATATGTAAACTCTGAGCATACTATATGAAAGAAAGGCTTTTGGAATCAAAGGCAGATGAAGTGACAGAAAGAAATTGTGTTACAAAGTAAGTAATATTGTGTGAAGCTTTAGAATTCTTTAATACCAAATTACCCCCAGCTACAAAATGGAATATTTGCTTATAAACCTTTATCAGGGTTCGTAACAATATGACTTAACACATGCTAACCTTTTAAAAATAAAATCAAAGTTTTATATTGTTACATATAGTTCAGTGAAACTATATTGTGTTTGAAAGAGTTGTAAAGAAAGCTTTCTGAAGTTTTCAGCCTCTGTCTTTGTGTGCTCTTGCCCAAATAATTAAGGATCTATAATTTTTTTAGAAAATGCTTTTAGTTTCCAAACAGCCCTTTGGGGTGGACTGGAATGTAATCTTGGATGATTGACAAGGATTCAACAAAACATAAGCATAAGTAAGCATTTGGCAAAGCATTAATCTCCCATACAAATGCAATGTGCAATGCTCACAGAACTACATAAAGGAAATCATTATTTATGAATTTGCAATGTGGTATTAAAAGCTAGTGGCTTGAGGTCTCAAGCATCACTGCAAACATGGTGCAGAAAAGAAACAAGAGAATATGGCACTTTAAAGATTTGTTGTCAATATTAATGATTGACTGTAATAATGTTTTTGTTGTGTTCACTACAACAGAATAACAGCCATTCTTCTGGGAAATGATATGAAAGCTTCATGGACTGCACGTGCCCACACTTAGAGAAATGTAAAGGAAACATATTGATTTGTACTTTCCTGATTCCCATCTCATTTTATATAAATTGAGACTGATCTGTAATTCCCCCCCTCCACTCCTGTTTAGATGTATAATAAAGTTCAATACTGGATGATCTCTGTAGAAGACAAAATATTGTATTTATGATATTTGTGTACAAGAATGAAGTTTATGTGAACATACAATAGTATATGCTGGCTTTGAAAATGGGAATAAAAACAACAAGAACTATGAAAGCAAGGCACTGTGGCAAGAAAAACCCTAATTTATACGTATCAATTGGCAAAGGATAGTTGCCATGTTTCTGTTTTAAGGGGCTACAACAGGGCATGCTTTCTTTGGATTAGTCATATGAACCCAATTACTTCTAAATAATCATGCAAAATATCCAAGTAAAGTGAATGGTTGACCTTTTGGCCTGAAAGGAAAGATAACAGATTCAGTAAATTATATATTCTGGTGAAGCAACATAGGTTGGTATGTTGTTGTTGTTTATTCATTCAGTCACTTCCAACTCTTCATGACTTCATGGACCAACATTCTTGTTTTGGCCAGTTAAAAAAATGGTACTCAGAAACTTCATTCTATATTCATTGGCCTGCCAAAATTATTTTATCTCTACCTACGATAAACTGCATCCATACTGAACACAAAACCAAAATTTTTAATATTATCTTATTGAATAATCCATACTGGTAGTCTATCAAATCTGGGCTGCAGAAATCCACAATATCACTAGACATCAGAAATAAATACAAGATACTCTTAACTCTTTGCTGTTATGTAGTGGTTACCTAGATTTCTGCAAAAAAGAAAATGTCTTGTTCTTCTTTGTTTTTAAACAGTGAAATATGATTTTTAGCTTTTTTTTGTTTTTGTCACAGTAGGTAGCATCAATTAGCTGCCTTTGGCTGATCAAACTGGGGTTTGGTTAATCCCGACTATCAGGAAATCAGGGATGTGAAAAAAAATATCGGAAGAATACAATCAGAAGAAACCACATCTGTACTGCTGCCAAGAAGTTTGCATAGAACATATTCACCAAAAGTTGATCTCAATTCTGAGGAATCTTTACTTTTTCATTAGTTCTGTTTGTGGCTTAGGCAATAAAGGCGAATCTATGCTTTCAACAGAATGAGAGAAAAGACCGGAAATGGCTGATTGGATATTCCAGTTTAGTCCGCAAAGAAGCCATACCCGAACCCTTTCCCTCTCGGTAACTAGAAAACTATGAGAGCAGCGGGAAAAATTCTAATTCAAGTATCTTCCTGATCTGCTAGGTTTCTGCATGCAGGAAGCTTGTTCATTTCCTCTGCCATTTCAAAAGCGTTCTACTGCCAACGGTTGGATATAGTGCGATTTAATTTAACACTTCCTAATAGAAGTCTATTGTATTTGCCAATCCACCCATGTCACCTTGATTCACGATTTCTACCATCCAGGTTGAAAAATGCATTGCACTCCAGGTGCCAAGCTTCACACTGAGCCGGGGGTGGGGGATTGGGCACCCAACGAAATTGGTTTGAATTGCCCAGACGAAGCGCTCCTTTAGGTCCTGCACCCCTTTAGGACCCCGTTCCACCTCGAATTCAATCGAGCTTAGAAACTTAAGGCGGGCTCTGTCGACCACGCATTTTCGGTCCGGGATTGGCTGAGGAGGGAAGGGGGCGCGGCCGGACGAATGACGGTCGGCGGAGAGGGCGGGACTATTCAGGGTGACACGTCGGACGGCGGCGCCAGCGCCAGCGGCGACTCTTCCAAGAGAAGCGGGAGTGACGTTTCCGCGGTGCTTCTCTCGTTCGGCGAGAACAGGCGAAGAACTGACCCCCATTTCTTCTCTAGGGCCGGCATGGAACGGCTGGACCAATAGGCGCTGCTCCTTCAAGGTTCCAGAATTGGGCCGGGCCCACCTCCTCCGTTACTTAGCTGCAGCTGCAGCTGCTCCTCCTTCTCCTTCTCTTCAGGACCCCACGCCGGTACCAGGTTCCCTCCCCGCCTCGTGGGAATGGTCCCTTGCTGCCTTGATCCCCAAGAGTGCTGTGCGGGTTAAAGAGGCCCCTTGGGATCTTCCTGGGTGGGCAGGACCCTGGTTCTCCACCCCGGAATCCCCGCACCTTCCGAGTGCGCTTCTTCGGTGCTTGCTGTCCTCCCGCTTTTGTCCCCTTAATTTAGCCTCCTCCGTTTTTTGTCAGGGTCTTGTCCCCTCGGCCGGTGCCATGCGCTTCTCTTCGCTTCTGTCGCTCCTGCGTCCCGTGGGGCCTGTGGTGGTTGGGGTGTCTCTAGGTTTCACGCTTAGCCTGCTCAGTGTAACCTGGGTGGAAGAGCCGTGTGGGCCCGGCCGTGGCAGCCTTCGTGATGGGGGCCTGGAGCAGCATCAGCATCAAGGAGGGCAGGGCAACGCTGCCCGCAAACCGAATTCTGTCTCTGGGGGGCTAGGCACAGAGCCTGAACAGAGCTGGGAGCCCCACGTTCTGCCCTACAAGCCTCTGAACTCAGGGAAGGCAGCCAAAAAAACCATCAGGTACCTATGGGGAAGGGGAACTGGAGAGGTTGGGGAAGATGGGCCTAGGACAGAAGCTCTTTTCCAAAGGGGATTGGGATTCCTTCTCTGCCACCATTTGTGTTGGGCAGCGAGTGCATAGAGCCTTACAAACACCTTTAGCCTTTTGTAAATGCTGATGCAGATCAGCAACTGGGTTAGGCCTGATTGTGGGTCTGATTAGTTCTTGGACTACTGGCATCAATATTTAGGCAATAGGATTGCTTTCATATTAGAGCAATCTTCTGAACTACATCACAACAGCCCCATGAAGTACATGACTAGGAAATGAAAATTTGAGGGCCAGTTCGCTGGTGCCACTAAAACCCCACTGCTTAGGGGTTTATCTTCTGATTTTAATATATTGGAAACCAGTTTAGAAAACCTTAGCTTTGAAGTATGGCAAACTAAGTTTTAAAATAAATAAATAAATATGCTTTGCATGTGCTTGTGTGTACCCATTGGCTCCCTTTGGAAGTGGGTGTGGCTAACAAGTTTGGTTAACCACGTTTTACATGACTTGCAAACCTAGGAGAAGCTAAAAAGTTAAGCAGTTATCAACCTGAAAATAAAGGCCTAATCTTCAGAGGGGCGGGTTGTGTCCAGAAACCAGAATTCCAGAGTGGTAAGTGATACTAAACATGGTTTACAAAACCACAGGTGACTTATTGGCTGCACTACTCATGGGCAGAGCCAGTATGTCCAGAGTAGTGTGCAATCAAAATCTTAAGAAAATAGGAGAAGAATAAAATAAAGGCAAAAACAAAATATTTGTTAAAGGTGAACCATAACTGTCAGAACCTACGAAAGTCCTGCCAGAAAACCTCCTAAAATCCAGTACAGGCTTGGAGGCAGCTTAGTTTTTTCTAGGAGAGAGTCCTACAACTGAGATGCTGCTACAGAAAAGGTCTCATTTCACAGATCATCTGACCTGGTTCCCCTTGACCATGGTATATGCTACTGAGCCTCAGTGGAAGACTTTAAATTATGAGAAGGCTTATATGGGCAGAAGCCTTGGGCTTAAGTGGATACAGATTTATAAGTCAAAATCAGCAAACGTTGTTGAGAATCAAACTGTTGTCAGTGTTGGACATAATATATAACCAGCATTACCAATCATTGATAACCTTTTCCTCCATGAATTTGGCCGAGACTTTTTTAAAGCCATCCAAAGTGATGGTCATCTCCCCCCCCCATCTTTGTTGATAAAAGGGCTGAACCCTTTTTAGTGCTGATGTCTTGGGCTGGTGAGTTCCACAGCTTAAGTCATCAGCTCTTGAAAGAGTAGTTCCCTTATAGTCATTCATAATTCAGCTGCAGCTTCCTGGGCCGCTGTATTAGCAGTTGAAGGTAACTCCTACTTTTAAAGGATCTTTGGAATTAGAAGGGCCTACGGGAAGGATTTACACCTTGTTTTTTTAAACAATACCCAAGATTGGAGGAAAAGTGGGGTGCAGGCAGCATGATTTATTTATTTATTTATCAAATTTGTCACCGCCCATCTCCTCTGACTGGAGGGACTCTGGACGGTTTACAATATAGAATAAATATACAATTTATTTTGTATATGATGCTGCAGAGCTGTTACCCATGGGTTTCTGGTTTTGTTTTTGTTTTTGCAGAGTTGTTCTCTGGTAGTGGGGCTTGAACTCAATGGATCTCTGCACCTGATCTCCCACAGGAAAACTTGGGGCCGCACTCTCACTATTCAGGAAGTCCTTCTGTGCAAATAGTTTCCTTTAGAAAGAGGTGGGCTAGAAGGAGGAGGAGTGCTGATGGCAGCTGCTCCCACAAACTAAGCAGTGTGGCTGTGGCTTATTCTGAGCAGGCTGGATGAGAGGGCTGAGTCACACAACTGTTTGGGGTTCCTTCAAAGTATTTTCAGACAGTGGGTTTTTTTTTTTTAGATTA
This sequence comes from Candoia aspera, assembly GCF_035149785.1. Classification (NCBI taxonomy): domain Eukaryota; kingdom Metazoa; phylum Chordata; class Lepidosauria; order Squamata; family Candoiidae; genus Candoia; species Candoia aspera. The sequence continues at coordinate 228,082,911 of NC_086153.1, read as the reverse complement.
AGGGCGGACAGAAAGTAGATCAGGATCTGCTGTTAGGTTTCTGGGGGATTTGCAGGGGATCAGGACAAGTTCCTGATTCATTGTTTCCATTAGCAATGAGGTGCTACCAAGTCTTAAATTATGCTGCAGAAAAGAAGAATGTGCAAAGGGGGAAGAAGTCATCCAAAGTGGTCTCCCCCCCTCCCCATCTTTGTTGATAAAAGGGCTGAAACCTTTTTAGTGCTGATATCCAGAACAAATACTGGGGTGAAGAGTATATGTCTCCTCAATCTGCTCTGTAGTAGTTGGTTGATTTGCAGGGTTAATAAAAATGAAGCAGAGAAATAACATATGTCAGGGCTCTGCACATTTTGAAAATCATTCAGAAGAAGTGCTTTGGACTTTGCACAAGCACAGCAGCTTTCTGCTATTTATTAAAGCATGCAAGCCTCCCCACCCCCCAAAAGATGCATGTACTTTAAACATCGCCTTGAAAATGTATTGCTTGAATTATTCCATTGATTGGGACAGCCACAATTTTTTTGCAGGTTCATGCAGAGGTTTAAAGTGCTTTAACATAACAGCCAAGACATGCTCTGCTTGTGTGAGGTCTGAAACACTTCTCCAAATCATTTTTAAAGCTTGCACAGCTATAATAAATAAACATTCACATTTGATTTTCAAGTGACTGCATTGTCTAGTTATTTCAACTAGATACTATTAATATACTGCATATTGCATATTAGTTTCCCTTACTGTTAGTTCACCCCCATATTGCAGATGGGAGGAATTGAAATTAAGAGACTGTGGCAGGCTAAATCCACCTAGTGAGTTCATAACAGAGGCAAAATTCAAATCAAGTGCTTCATGATTTGCATTTAGGTCTCTTAAATACTGTACAGCTTATTTAATTTGGATCTATTCCTTCATGGAAGCCCTTCTCTTGCAGGGACTCTGCATTCCTAAGTCTGCTATCTTAGATACTCTGGAAAAAAGATGGGATAAGAATCTTTTCAATTCTCAAAAGGAATATTTTGTTACTGAGAAAATACATTTCTCCCAATGCCACTTCTATAATATTACAAGTGCTCTAGTTTCCCTCCCTTCCTCCCTCCCACAGCAAAGTGTGTCAAATGTTACAGTTACAGCCATAAAGTATAGGAGTGCTCACACATCTATTTTGTGGCAAGGAGAAGAGAGGGAAACTGAGCGTACAAACAAAATTCCTCTTGGGGACAACCCCCCCCCCCCGGTGATTGGGGAATTTTCTGCTTATTGGGCATGAATTGCTTGTCTACTATTAGCTTAAAGCATAAACTAACAAAACTCCCTTTGTGCAGTGCTGCTCACCTCCATCTATTGTACCTTGACTGTATATCCTTCTGAGGAATAACGGGGTCTAACATGCATTTGAGGCACACCTTTGATCAATTTCTGGTGGGTGGCTTCTGGCCCAAATTGGATAAAAATATTACAGCAGCACCTATTTCGCCCTTACATACTGTCTGATCCCACTTTATCATGCTGTGCTACCATTAACTGTTAATTTGCAGTGAGGCAGAAAAGTTGGCATTGTGTGTGTGTGTGTGCTTTTCCAAAGCCTTAGACTGTCCTGAAATGGCTGGACCTCCCTGTTTTTATGTCCCCACACACACATGCAAGTACTGATTTCTGGTCTTTTCCAGTAGCCTACACAATGCTGTCACATTTCTGAAAAGCACCCTGGCTCTTTAGTCCTGCATTCGCATCTCCCTGTGGCTGTCAGATGGTGGACTGGGGAGTGTGTGTGTGGATCAGAGAATGTGTATATGTAAGCTTATGTTTAAAGCTTCCCTGGCTGATGGCAGATTGCTTGGCCCATTCAATAATTAAAAATCTATCCAATTTTCTTGGGCAAAAAGAGCAAATTACACAAGAACTCTGGTGATTCTGCATCCAGAGGAGCACAATCTGTGACCCCTTGCTTAATTTCATTTGGCCTTCGTCCTAATTTAGACAGTTCTCTGAAAATCTGACCCATGGCAAGAGTGATTGCTTCTTGGCAGGATGAGGAAAAAGACAGATGCACAAAGACGGAATCCTCTCCACATCTGACTTTGCCTTTCCCATTCTGCTAGCGTGCTGTTCCAAAGAGATTGCATCAGAGCAAACGCAGCCGTTGCATAAAACCAAAATAAAACTGTTTTCCCAGCCTTGCATTAGTCCAAATTCCAGGACAGGGAATAAGCAGGATGATAGAATGAAACTGGATATGTAGTTGAGTGCTCTCCAGATGGTTTGGACTACAGCGATTTACTCTACTACTTGGTTGTTGAGAGCCAAAAACCAAACATTGATGGGCAGGAGTTTATCCCTGAGATCCTAGGCATCCTTGGATGCAACCAGTTGGTATCGGGATGCACCTTGTTCATTGCCCTCTCGCTACAATTGCTGCTTGTGTAAAATGAGTTGCTCTTGTCCCCAGCAGAATAGCTGAGTAGCAGAGGAGGTGGCACATGCTTTGTGAATTCAGGAAAGAAAAAGCCAAGCTGATATATGCAACTGGTCACCTAGACATTCCTAAGCTGCCTGCATCTGTAGCAGTAGGAGGGTGGGTGTGCAGGAAGATAACTTTTGGTGCCGTATCCTGTTGGACTGTGCACATCTTACAGAGACAGACAGAAGGTAAAACTAAGAGTAACCTTGCTGTCTGTCACCAGATGGGGCTATGCAATCATCTTGGATACTCCGTGCACAAGGTAGCATTGTGCGTATGGGTGGATTGAGGCATGTATTCCTCTACTCATCTCTCCACTGCTTCTTTTGGTCCTTCTCCTTGAGGACAATGTGAGGATGGAAGGAAGGGGTGCAGTGGTTCCTCAACCCTCAGTAATTACCTGGGCATAACTGAAAGGAAAGAGACTGTCTTTTAGGTAACTGAGCTGAGACTTGGGAGAAGGGTTTTTCTGGAAGTTTTTCTTTTCCCTAGATGTTATATTTAGGCTTTCTGCCTTTTATCTCTAGGTTGGGTTCTCAGCACCAGTGGGTTTACCATCTTATCTTATCTGAGCTTGCTCTGGGAAGTTTGAGGTCATTCTGTTTGGCTTGTGGTCAGCTGGGTCATGAAACCTCCTCAGTGTAGCATCCCCTGCTCATAATTGGTGCTCAGACCAAAGTTTGGTAAGTATTTAAGGATGCATCAAAGACTGCAACATCTGTGCAGCCTGGACAATCCCCATTAGTTTTGCACAGATCCCTGTTAACTGCATGTAGCAGCCAGAGAAGGGGCTGATGCTGAGGTCATCTTAGTGTAGAGATTTCCACATTGTGGTGGGCAATATGTCTTCTCTTTGGCTAAGAAGGTGATTCAAAAGATCCAGGGCAGTGAACTTTCCTAGAGAAAGGCAGACACCTCCTAGGATTACAGAAAAGGAAATTGGGTGGGTAGGTGCATGAATGAGAATACTGCAGATGGAGGAAGCCAGGAGATTTGCTAATGTTACAGTTGCATGTTTTTTTTTTAATAGTTGCTCAGTTTATTACTTCCTTTCAGTAGAGTATCAGTTCCTCTAATTACGGAGACATCTGCTCTTCTAAGAGTGTTACAGAGATTCTGTGTGTTCAATAGATACCGGTGGTTAATTCAACCAATTGCTAGCAGGGAAGGCCACATGACCTTCTGGGAATTTTTCTTTATCCTTGTGTGTTCTCTCTTTACCTTTCTAATTCATTCTTCCCCCTTTATGCTCTATTCGATTGGCACTTCATTTCTCTCTCCCCAATGAGAATAGGCTTTCTTTTGTTTCTTACTTTCCAGCGGTGATGATCTGAACTTTTTTTCACTCCTCATTTTTGTTCCTTTTTGCCATGTGTGTGAGGGTATATAACATCTTAATATTTAGGACCGTGCCCTCTGCTGCATTCCATTTCTCTTCCGAGGGCCCCAAATTAAATTTCTGTGTGCTGGCTGAGATCAGCAGAGAGGAGAGATTGAGTGAGTTATGTTTCCACAGGAGAGAGCAATGAACAGGAAGTGGAGGCTTTGAATGAGTCTACTCTGAATGAGGTTAGAGATGGGAGTGGCCGGACAGCAAGGACATCCTGCTGCATTTGAATTAGGGAACTCTGAAGCTAATTGTAGAGAAAGGCCATCTGTCTTCCAACACTGTAATGTTAATAGTGAGCCAGGTAAATGCTTTCCCCCATCCTTTGCTTGATCCAGCTCCTATGCATTTCCTCTTGCTATGAGGATGGGTAAAGCCATAATGGGACGAGGGCAAACAGGAGTTCTACATCCATGTAAGACATCCCCCCTCCCTTCCAGGGGGGTTGGCCTTATGTAAGATAAGCATCAACCTTCAGGTTTGTGTAATGAAACTCTTGACAGGTTGCTCTGCCTTTTGATATTTTAACAACTCAGAACTAGGAAGACAGACCAGCATGGTTTGTAAGCCAAAGAAATCACAGTAAACATTTACGAGAACTAAGAGCAGTCTGTTTTTATGAAACAAGAAACTAAATCTTAAACAGGTTGATTGCAGATTTTTTTCTGTTGGTGCTTGAGTAAGTGAACTCTTAGCAAGTACTGATGAGCTATTTAATAGTGAATAATTAGAGATGCATAGGCATATAAGAAGTTCCTTTTAACTCTATGAAGAATGAATGGTGTTAGAGTAGTAAAATTAGCTCTCTGACCTTTTCAACGGATTGAAGAAAAATTATCTAGGATTTATTTTAATATTGGCTTGATTTATATAACATGCTGTTTTACTTATTGATTTTCTATCCCACCTTTATTATTTTTACAAATAACTCAAGGCGGCGAACATACCCAATACTCCTTCCTCCTCCTGTTTTCCCCACAACCACCACCCTGTGAGGTGAGTTGGGCTGAGAAAGAGGGACTGGCCCGAGGTCACCCAGCCAGCTTTCATGCCTCAGGCAAGACTAGAACTCAGTGTCTCCTGGTTTCTAGCCCATTGCTTTAACCACTTCATACCATGTATTCTGAATAGATAAAATTAATAAACTTTTCTATCTTTTCCTTTCATTTACTGATTCTTCAACATGCAGGATAAGATAGGCTTTTCCTAATGTGGAAGCTTTGTTTTGGGGATTTATTACCTTGTACTCAGCAAATTTTGAGTTGCCAATCTCAAATCTGCTTGGGAAAGATAGGCAATTCCTGGGAAAAGGCACACCCAGTCTCAAAGCCATTCCTCACTGGAGAAAAAGGACCTGCCATTGCAGCCACAAGATTATGATGAGAGCCCAGATTTCTTGGACACTGAATTCTAATTTTAATACCCTCCCCTCCTCTTCCTCTCATGCCCTTTGTGCTGCTTTTGCTATTTTCAGCTCAACTGGAGATTATGATTAGCTCTTTCCAGGAGACTGATCTGGGAGTTGCAGCTGATGTCATCTGGTCTGGGAAGGAAAGAGTACTAAAGCAGATTGGATCAGGATACCTACTCTCTGGCATTTGATTTATTTCTTTGGCTGGAATTCTGACTTATGGTTGTGTATAGTCACAACACACCAGAATCATTTGACATAATAATTTACTCCGATGTCTGACAGGAGACAACTTCTGCCAAGCTTTGTCCTTCAGGGAAATCCCTGACTTGTTTTGCCAACAACTTTCTCCTTCAGAGAGTGGAGGAAGACAAGAGGATCAGCTGCTCCTACTTGATTTTAATCAATAGGGAAGACTTAGCTGAGGAAGTGAAAGTAACAGGTTCATTGGAGGATAGTGACTGTGTAAGGTTGGAGTTCCTGATTTTAAAAGAAATAAAAACTCAGAGTAGTCAAACACATATCTTCAGAGGTGGATTTTAATACACATAGAGTAATAATAAGTAGGATCCTGTGGGAAGAGAGACTAATAGGAAAAAGACCTCAAGATGGGTGGGAATTCCTGAGAACATGTCCTTTATTATAAAGGACAGTCCTTTATTTCAGAAAGCTGTCCTTTAGATTTATTTAATTTAATTATTTTTTTGGTTTTGCTTTTGAATTTTCCTTTGTAAAGCAAAGTTTTAAACACGAACCTCTTTCAGATTCGCCCCTTTTTCAGATTTGTCCTTTATTTTTTCCAAGAAAATATGGTCAGTGTACATTAGAAGCACAATTGCAAACAATTCTAGTTAAGATAAAAATGGAGGACACTGAAAAAAGCCAGTGGGGCTGTAAAAAAGGCTTAATGAAAATCTGAAAACAAAAAGGAGGACATACAGGAAATAAAATGAAAGCCAGTTCACAGAGAAAGAATATAGACAAGTTCAACTGTGTTAGGAAAGTGAACACTAAGAGTAAAGAATGCTAAGAATAGTCACAACAAAAAAGGCTTGTATAGATAGATACTATAGATTCAAAGCAAATGTAAGACTTAGTTGCTCCGTGAAGAAGGCAAAATGCTATAGATACTCAAGAAATGGTAGAACTACTCACCTCCTATTTTAATAAAATCTTCAACAGAAGCAATGTGTTCTATTGTGAAATTGTGAAGAGTAGGCTGAAGAGGCAGGACAAAGCTTCAGACTGATAGAAAATGACCAGGCAATACTGCTTGATTTTGAGTCAGTTTAAATCTTCAGGACCTGGTAAACTACTTCTAAGGGTACTAAAGGAGGCATGGCCAAACCCTTTTATAGTGTCCTTGAGAGAACCTAGAGAATTGGTGAAGTGCCTGATGATTGGAGATGTGGTCCCTAACTTCAGAAAGGGGGGGGGGGAAAGTTCCAGCAAACTATAGATAGTTGGTGTGACATTGACACCTGAGAAGGTTCTAGAGCAGATTATAAAGAGATTGACCAGTAAAGACCTTGAAAATAATGCAATAGGTATCAGAAGTCAGCATGGATTGATCAAGAACAAATTTTGCCAGTTTAATCTCATTTTTTGACTGGTAACTTTCTTAACTGAATGTGAGTATACTGTGGACATAATCCATTGTGTCTTCCAAGCATTTGACAAAACCCATCCTGACATCTGATTTACATGTGGCCATATAGCTAGTTCAGAAATAGTCTCAGAGAGTGCTTTTTAGTGGTTCCTTGTCAGGAGAGAAATATCAAATGGAGTGCTGCAAAGATCAGCCCTGGCTTCTGTACTCTTCCATATTTCTATTAATGAGTTGGATGAAGAGGTTGGAATGATGATCAGACTTGCAGATGATACATAGAGATAGCCAATATCCTAGAAAACAGAAATAAAATTTAAAATGATCTTAATTACAGTAGTTGGAGAAATGGACTCAAAGTAACATAATACATGTTGTTAAAGAAACAAACGCAAGGTGCATCATCAAAGGAACAAAAATTAAATGCACAGGGTTAGAATGGGAAATACATGATGGGGCTGCAAAAGAAGATGAACCAAGAGAGATTTAATTTTCTAGTTATCAGAAATAATTGTACCGCTCTGTTCTGCATTAGTTAGATCCACCTTGAACGCTATGTTCAGTTCTGTGCTATGCACTTAAAAGAGTCGGGCAGTGAGATAGAGAACAAAGGTGATCAGGGGACTGGAAATTAAGACCTATAAAAAGAGATTTAAAGGCACTGGGTATGTTTAGCCTTGAGAAAACATCAAATACCTGCATGATAGGAAGGTCAGAACTTGTTCTCTCTTATTCTGGAGTGTGGGTCATGGAATAATAGATTGAAATTACAGGAAGGCAGATTCCAGTTGAACGTTAAAAACAGCTATCTTATTGTGAGAGCAGCTTGACCAGTTAGAGCATTGATAGGCTTCCTTTTACTTAATGTGTTCAAGTAGAAGCGGGACAGCCCTCTTTCTGGGATGCTCTGTTTTGGATTACTGCATTGAGGAATGGCTGCTTCTGACATTATGATTCTGAACTACATGGCATGTACAAAGTCCTTTGGTTATAGCAATTGAATGTGGATGTTATAGTGGCATTGCTGTTATGCCCGATACTTCATCTTGGATGGAACTTGCTTCCAAAACTTGAAAATGGAATCAGATCTCCTTAGTGGAAAGAATTATATGGAAAAGTAAACCTCAAGGAAAGTCGAGAGTTTTCCTAGATGAGAAATGAGTAAAGAACTTTGAGGGCAATCAAATTACTCTCTGGTATGTTCTGAGGTGTCCCTAGCCTCTTTTTTCCTTTGTGCTCTCATTGCCAGAGTTATAGTTGGATCCGGTGGCCACGATCTGCTTGTTCCAGATTGTGCATGATGAGATTCAGAATTGTTTACCTAAGTAAATAAGCTCTGAGCCTATTTATTCTTGGCTATTTGTGTCGTTTCCCAAAGACTGAGCAGGGCTAAAGAGTTGACATTCTTCTACCAACTTGCAATTGACTCTCCAGGATATTATTAGTCCTGCCCAGACAGTGGGCCCCCCCACTTGTATACTCCAGACTCTGACCTATTATGGTGATCACCTTTTTCGTGGGTTTCCAGAACAGGCCCCTCTGAAGGAACAGCATCTCATTTTAAAATTGCATACTTGCAACACATTAAAAGTTTAAAAGTCTTTTTTGTTCTTTACTTAGCTCTTGATGGCTCAGCTGGTTGGAAGCACATACTGTACCTCTTTGTAGGGAGCACAATCTTTTAACAAGGCACAGCATTCTGAGACATCGTTACAAATACAGTGATATTTAGTATTTTTGCAGGTATAATATGTAAAAGTATAATTTTTGCTCTTTGAACCAAGTAGGATTTTAGCTTTTGTAAATGCCCAAATGCCAGAGATACTTACACACACACACACACACACACACAATTTTTGTGAGTGGCTTGCCATTGCCCTCTTTCAAGGACTGAGAAAGAGTGACTGGCCCAGGGCCACTCAGCTGGCTTTGTGCCTAAGGTAGGACTAGAACTCACAGTCTTCTGGTTTCTAGCCTGGTGCCTTAAATGCTACCCCAAACTAATATGCAGCATTATTGATGAAGCAACAATAATGTACGTGGTGCTTTACAGAATAGGATAGCCAAAAGGTATGAAGACCCCTCCCCATCTGGGGGTGTAGCTTTCAGATCAGAAATGTGATGTTGGGAAGAGAAAGGAGGTAGAGTGCAGCAGAGGTAAAGATAACAAAGGATACCTGTGAACAAGTGTCCTGTAGTAATGTATGCTGTAACAAGACTAAGGTATGTCTAGTGATCATTGATAGTTGGGAAGGAGATATTAAATAGGGGAGCATGGAACAGGGTGTGGCTGATTAACTGGAGAAGTGAATAGGAGCAGGTAGGCTACATCAGTTTACTGCAGATCGTATTTGCTTATACTCCCTTTGGGGGGAGATGGGCGGTGACAGAAATTTGAAATATAAATACATACATACATACATACATACTGTATATAAGGTAATGATGTACATGGAAACTGCTTTTCATATGGTTTAGGCACAGGTGGCTGTGATCTTTATATAAATACAGAAATCTCATTACAATAGTTTTTCCACCCAGTTGTCATCTCCTGCACCTTCCTTGGCTGAGTGAAGACCAACATGATTTTCCTCAACCATTTGGAACCATAATGTTTTCATAGGCATGTATATGTGCTCTAACTGTATCAGGCTGCACTACAAAGAACCGTATTCTACCATAAGCAGATTCTTATGTACAAGAGCAAGCAGGGTTGAAGACAGTGGATTTTATGGGAAAACTGGGTTCATCTCCAAATATGTCCATTGTCAGTGTGGAACTTCCACTAGGTAGTGTGTATTCTTCAAATACTCCCAAAGGTGATTAGTAAAGTAAGCAGACATTTTGTGGTTTAAGCATCCCACCCCTCAAATGCTATTCTGACCTTGCTGGTAAGATAGGAACAGGCTATTTGGCACTGGATCTCTTCTTAAACTGTTGGAACAAGAAGCTCTAGGGTTGGGACATTTTGACAGAGGTATTTGCACATCTCTAGAAATTGGCCAATTGCTGTGAAACACAGGGCTGAGATGCCCTTCCCTTGATTGGAAGGATGTGATTGGTGGAGAAGAAGGGACTTAACAGTCTTGTTTTCTTTTCTTTCCTTTTTTCTGCATGCCTCCCCTATTCCTGAAGGACCCGATACATCAGCACAGAGCTGGGTATGCGACAGCGTCTCTTTGTGGGTGTGCTGACCTCAAAGAACACGTTGAACTCACTGGCAGTGGCAGTGAATCGCACACTAGGCCACCGGCTGGAGCGCCTGATCTACTTCACAGGCACCCGGGGGCGCAAGGTGCCCCATGGCATGATGGTGGTCACGCATGGAGATGAGAGGCCCATCTGGAACATGTACCAGACTGTCAAATACGTGATAGACCATTACCTGTCTGACTTTGATTGGGTGTTCCTGGTGCAGGATGATACGTACGTCGAGGCCCATCGGGTGAACCGCTTGGCCTCTCACCTCAGCATCGACACTCTGCTCTACATGGGCCGGCCAGAGGAGTTCATTGGCGGGGACACTCAGGGACACTACTGCTACGGTGGCTTTGGTTACCTCCTTTCCCGAGCTCTACTCCTGCGTTTGCAGCCTCACTTGGAAAGCTGCCGGAATGATATCTTGAGCGCACGCCCTGATGAGTGGCTGGGCCGCTGTATCATTGACTACACAGGAGTAGACTGTGTGGCGGAGCAGGAGGTGAGGCTTTCTTCCCCCTGATGTGGCTGCGTCCTGTTTCCTCTTCCTGTGGGGATGGCTCCGCTTGGGCGATAGCTTCACAGTCACAACTTTTGAGAAAAGGAGAAGAGGGGAAACCCTTTGCTCTTACCACATGGAGGGTTCAAGGAGGGGAGCCATGATATGTGTGGCGTGCAGTTATCAGACATCTCCTGTTCAAGCTCTTACCCTAAAGCCTCATTGGGCTTTCAGAATCAAAGAGACAAGTGGTTTGTTTGTTTGTTTGTTTGTTTGTTTATTTAAAAGTCTGAATCATTTTGAAACAGGAGATGCTTTTGGGTTGGGCCCTTCTCACTGAGGGAATGTTACTTAGCTGTTGTTTTTGTAGCTCTAACTACTATTTTAGTACTGGCAAAGCTTTCCTTTTTGCATAAAAGGCAGGCAATTTTCTATTGCTCTGTCGATTGCTCTGTCTCTCATGGTAAGGAGCACTTGAGACTTAAAGTAATTAGCACATTTGCCTTTCTGCTCCCAAGCGAGAGCTGAATTAAGAAAACAGACTTTCAGAACTGTTCGGTCCCATCCCATCTCCAGACCAAGGAGTTCAGTCCCATAGCAGCAAGAGCAGGATGACTTGAAGAGTGGTAAAATAAAAACCAAACAACAAGAATAATTTACCCAGTGGATGTTTTCATTCAGAGTAGACAGAGTTCCAAAGATCAGGAGTGGCTTGAGAGAATAGTATGCTACGAAATATGTTCTTGGTCATTCCTGCCCTCCAACTAAAAGCTGAGTGTGTTCTTCAGCAGTGCTTTATTTTGCTAGTAAACCAGAGAGAGGTGCTGGTTAGCCTTTGGGTATCTTTGCAGGAGAGGCTGAATTTCCAGACTGACACGCTTCTCTCCCTCTCCCCTGCCAGGGCTTACGCTACCATTACTTTGAGCTTGGGAAGAACACAGACCCTGAGAAGGAGAGTGACCCACAATTCAACGCTGCATTCACTGTTCATCCAGTGCTGGACCCTCTCCAGATGTATCGGCTGCACAAACACTTCGCTCGTGTAGAGCTGGAGCACACTTACCAAGAGATCCAGCAGCTACAGGTAAGGTGGGCAAACTACAAGATACTAGGCCTCTGAGTGGCTGATCCAAGGGTCCCTTGACTCTTTTGACATGTGCCTGCTGTCACTGTGATGCCACATTAATTTATCAGGAAAATTGGTCATGTTGGGCAGTACCAATAAGAACAGTCTTCCTTAACCTGGGTAGCTTCCAAATGTGTGGAGTTCAGTTCCTGGAATTCCTCACCCCATTGGCCATTCTGGGGAATCGGAATCCAACACATCTGAGGAATTGGGGAGAATTGCAATAGAAGCTATTCCTCTTGTCGTATCTGTTAAGATAGAAGTAGACCAGTTCTTGTCCCTTGGCCAAATCTCAGGTTCACTTTGTTCCTTCTTCTAGTAGGAAGGGAAAAGAAAAGAGAAGAACAGAAGGTGTTGGGATATGGCAAAAAGAAATAGAATAAATTTGTCCCACCCATTTCTGGCTCTGGCTCTGACCATTGTTGGCACAGCCCTGATTGATTACCTCAAGGGAATGTGGCCAGAAAAATGGTTTCTGCCCTCTGTTCCTCGGCTACTGAAAATGTCTCTTCTCTAAGGTGGACAATGTCAGTCTGCTTTATTCTTTTGAACACAATAGAACGTTGGAAATAAATTATTTAATGGGGCTGCCCATCCATCTGTCCAGTAGCAGAGTACAGGTAGTCCTCAGTTAATGACAATTGGGACCAGAATTGCTATCGCTAAATGACACAGTTGTAAAGCACAATGTCATGTGACTGTGCTGCTTAGTGCTGTTGTTAAGTGAATACCCACAGGCGGTTAAGCAAAGAAGTCACGTGGTCACTATTTGCGACTGCCTGCCAGCTTCTCCATTGGTTTTGCTTGTCGGAAGCTGGCAAAGGAGGTCATGAATGGTGATCACATGACTGCAGGGATGCTGCAATGGCTGGAACTCTGAGGACCTGTCATAAGTATCACTCATTCAGCACTGTCACAAGTTTGAATGGTCGCTGAACAAGTGGTCATTAAGTGAGGACCACCTGTAATTCTCTGAAAACTAAACAAAAGAGGACCAAATTTGGCAGGCTAAAGAAATATTGAGTTTGAAAATGAGTTGGATCAGGCCAGGGATTAGGGAGAAAGGAAATGCAGAAAAAGTCTCTCAGTGGATCCCTGTGGGAGAGGCAACTGGGCTGCCCTTCAGAATGTTGCCTACTGTTCTGGTCTAAGCCCCCTTCCCTCCTGTCTCCACATGATCCAGAGTGAAGCTGCTATGAAGGGGGTGGAACAAATTCCAGAAGCCACACTCTACAGGCTTGTTCTTTCTAAATGGAAAATTTTGACATCTACAGTATATTTACCTGTCCTGCTTCTTAGTCTTCCTTTCCGCCTGCAACATTCTTAACTAATTAAGTAGTACAGTTAAGAGATTAGTTTAGTCTTGAGTAGCACTGATCTCTGTGTGCACCACAGCTCTGAACCCTGAATGGTTGCTTTTCCCCTACAATTTGGCTAGATTGGAGAAAGGGTCAAATCTTAAAGGAAAATAAGGATTTATTTGCTTGCTTATGGGCTTCATCTTTCCTCAGCCCACAGTTCTTCTCTGCAAAATCCTTTTCTTCGATTCCAACTACATTTGTTATGCTAAATGTGTGTATCTCTTTTGAGAAAAAGCTATTATTGTTGATTTGTAGGGATAAATGAGTAGGCAGAGGAAGGCTTGGCCCTCCCCCCTCTGCCCCCATTATGTTGACACATAGTGGACCAACAACACTGGTTCTCTTATGGCCCAACAACATGCACAGTTTTCAGTCTGTGTTGGCTTCTGGAAGTTTAGATGTATTTTCTGACATCTCACTAAGGGACATGGCAGTCCTTACTACTTCTTTTAAAAATGTGGGAATTAAAACAAAAGTATCCTAGGTGAAACAAAAATATTTCCCATAGTTATTTGTCCCACTGAATCTTACTGTGCGTTCTTATAGCAGTTTCCTTATTAGAAAGTAGGCAAAGAAAGAATGTAGAAGTTGGCTTGCTTCAGGAAAGGTGCCAGATGAGTCCAGACAGGAGTCTGCTGTTGCTAATTTCACTGCTGAGCCTAGCACTGGCTACCAAAATTAATCCTGACTCACAGTCTGCAACTGTGAATACTAGAAGCAAAGAACTTTTTGGTGTGACCAATGCCGTCATAACTCTGCTATTAATCTTTGAGTTTATATATAAAACCAACAGAATATGACCTGAAAACATGTTTGCAAAATATGGAACCAAGACATCTTCAGTTGTAATACATCATGTTTCATTTAATAATATTATACTAATATTTATCGCTATGACAGGTTTTCTTTCTTTCTTTCTATTGCTGTGAATTAATATAGGAGTCTACCGCCTTGGGTTATAATAGATCTTTAAGTGATTTATTTCTATCATGTCTCCACTAGGTTCATAAACTGTTTCATATAAATTATGTGCAGTCTTTTGAGTAATAAAAATGAAAATACATTTTAAAGTAACTGTACAAAAATAGAGAAAAAGGAAGAAAGAAAACATACTTTTAGGGAGGCTGTTTTCAGTGGGGAATGGAAAGAGGGCCTGCTGCTTGGATGAATGAACCCTTTGAAGGCCCTTGGGGAGGCAGCATGGTTGGTATTCAGTAGCCACCAAGATAAGGTGTAATCTCTGGCCACTGGTTGGTATTTGAGTAGATAAACAATGTGAAAGGTGAAAGGTCCCCTGTGCAAGCACTGAGTCATGTCTGACCCTTTGGGGGGATGCTGCTTTCACGACGTTTTCTTGGCAGACTATAGTGGGGTGGTTTGCCATTGCCTTCCCCAGTCGTCACCTTCCTCAGCAAGCTGGGTACTCATTTTACCAACCTCGGAAGGATGGAAGGCTGAGCCAACCTGAGAATCCAGCTTCTGCTGGGATCGAACTCAGGTCGTGGGGAGAGTTTCGGTTGCAATGCTGCCGCCTACCATTCTGCGCCACACGAGGCTACTAGATAAACTATAGGGGAAGACTATTTGAGTCTAAATAGACTAACTAGATTTAATTTATTGTGGTCTGCTCCTAACTAAATGAATCTGCTATATTTAATAATTAGAATATATTAATCAGGCAGCTAACAAAAATCCAAGCGCTATGATCTTTTCCCTGAATTGTGAGAAATAGTTTCCAAAGGGTAATAAATGCTGCCATTGTAAACTCCAGCTCTCTCTAGTAAATGTGCTAATCTCACTCCTACTTGTTGCAGAGTAAGATATCATCCATGGGTCATCCTCCTTCTGCTTAGACTTGGATCTCTTTCTAACTACTTAGCGAGGGGGAGGGGAGAAGAAGTTGAAGGAACCCTGGATTAAAGGATCCTGAAGTTCTGGTGCTAATGCTGCATTTAATCTGTTTAGGGAGTTTTTATGTCTAGACCAACTATTTGATAGGGATGTACCCTCAGAGGATTGTATAATAATACAAGCAAGTACACTGTGCAAGCGTTGATGGCAGAGCTGAGCCCCGGGCCGGATTAAATTGGAATTATTTTTGAGGAATCATTAATTTGAGACATGCATGCAATCAGAATAAATATTCGGTAACTACTGTGGCATAAATTAAATGCAATATACCATAAAAAACAAACAGTGGCATTTTAGTGCCATGAATTTGCAGACCTGTGAAAGGGAGCTCAGCTGTAAGACTCACCTGCTCAGAAATCAGAGCCTCCAACATTGCCAGCACTGTAAGAGATGGCTGAAGGCTTCTGCAGACTTTAATGGGTGTTTGATAATTAAGGAGCTACTTAGACAATTGGGTCATTTTGACCTTGTGGAGGTTAGGTGATTCCTGATCCATATTAAATAGTTTCTTTTGCTGCCCAGTTGATGCAAAATCAAGTTTATACATTTGTCCTCAAGAGAGAGTTGGATATCCAGATCTGACACATAACTATTTGGAGCATTGCTCTTGGCTGTGTGTATCATGTGCCACAGATCTTCCCTTTCCACACTCAGAGCAGTCCATGCTATAAAAGCAGGGAGATGTGACACTGCCAGGAAAATAATAGCTCACGGAAGCAGAATTAAGTAAAGCAATGACTGGGGCACAGAGAATGGAAAGAAATTAACCTGTTCCCAAGTTTTGTCATTCAGCATTTAAATGATACATGTTGATCCAGGAAGCATATAGACATACAGACTAACATTGCTGTGATAAAGCTTAGGGGGAATTGTACACACTGGACAAGTTAAGGGTGGAACTACAGCTTGCAGAAACATAATCGGGACCGTATTTTCTGTCAAGCAGCAAAGGATAATGTTGTGCTGTTGCAGACATGTGCTTAGAATGCAAAAGTCCCAGGCTCAGTCAAGACATTTCCAGATGGGATGGGAAAGACACCTCTCTAAAGTTCTGGAGGACTGTTGCCATTCACTGTAAACAGGACTGAGCTAGAAAAACTGATTTGGTTTAAGATAACTTTATGTCTTCTTACGACAGGGCCTCTCTAAATGGCCTCTTTTTAGCCTCCGGGATAGTGATTTCCATAAGTGCAGGTCCATTTGGGGAGGGACGCTGCAGATAGATCTAGATCTACAGTAGATCTAGATCTCGATCTACTTATTATTTACTGTATATATGGTTAAATATCAGCTATTGTGGATGATGTAGCCAATTTCCACCCAAATACACGTATGCTTTTACTTCATGGAGAAAAGTATTGGATGCACGTGATCCCCAGAATCGGGCTCTGACTGTGGACCTGCTGCCACCAGGTGGCAGAACAGCATAAGGCTGCACACCCAACTATTCTCTGATTCTTCTCTCCTCCTGTTAAGTAGAGAAATTCAGTGGCATGTGTGGGGAGGGGATTGTTGGGAGTGCCTTTCAGTCTGGGAAATTTGAATTGGAGTCAGTGTGTGGCCTTGGGACAAGACTTCATCTCTCTGCCTTCCTCCCCGCTCCTCTATGTTGCAGCAACATTTTTGGGAAGGGAGTTAGCACCCAAATCAGCTAAGCGTGAGATCTGCTTCTTAACCATCAGGAGACTGTGATGGGGGCTTGTGGGGGTGTATCTGAGTCTAACTCTTAGGCCCTTTTGGGGTTCAGCCAAGCAAATGTTTCTGAGCCTACCTTGATTTTCTTGCCTGCTTTTGCAGCTGGAGATCCAGAATACCAGCAGCCTTTCTGCAGATGGGGACCTGAGTAGCACATGGCCTGTAGGCATTCCTCCACCTTTCCAGCCAAAGACCCGTTTTGAGGTGCTTCGCTGGGACTACTTCACTGAAGAGGCAGCTTTTGCCTGTATGGATGGGGCCCCCAAGTGTGAGCTCCAAGGTGCAGATTCAGCTGATGTAGCAGACGTGGTTGCTGCAGCAGTGGAAGAGCTGAACCGCCGATACCAGCCAGTGCTACACGTGCACAAGCATCAGCTACTGAATGGCTACCGTCGTTTCGACCCTACCCGGGGCATGGAGTACACGTTGGATCTGCAGTTGGAGGTCATGACCCAGAAGGGGCATAGCCGTTCTGTGGTCAAACGTGTGCACCTGTTGCGCCCGCTTAGCGAGGTAGAGATCATCCCCATGCCCTATGTAACAGAAGCTAGCCGTGTCAATGTCATCTTGCCCCTGACGGCCTCAGAAAAAGACTTTGCTGCTCATTTCCTTGAAGTCTATGCTGCAGCGGCTTTTGAGAATTCTGAGAATGCCGTGTTGACCTTCCTCTTCATCTACGATCCTTTTGAAGCCCAGAAGGTGGCTCAGAATGATGTTTTTGGGGCCGTGAAAGCACACATCACAGAATATGAGCGGCGCCACCCTCAGGTGAAGATTCCTTGGATTAGTGTCAAGACAGATGTGCCCTCCCAGATTAAGGTGATGGACATCATCTCAAAGAAGCATCCAGTAGATACACTCTTCTTCGTGGCCGGGGTGAGTACTGAAGTCACCACTGAGTTCCTCAACCGGTGCCGCATGAACACTATCAACAGCTGGCAGGTCTTCTTCCCCATCCATTTTCAGGGCTACAACCCCATAATTGCTTTCCACAACCAGCCACCCCCACTTTCTGGTTTAGACCTGGTGCGTGATGCTGGCCATTTTGACCGTGATGCTTTCAATGAAGCTTGCTTTTACAATGCTGACTACATGGCGGCACGCACCCGGATGGCAGCTGATGCCCAGGACAATGAGGACCTCCTGGAGACCATGGACATCTATGACCTTTTTGTCAAATATTCCAATCTGCATGTCTTCCGTGCAGTCGAGCCTGCCCTCCTGCAGCCCTTCCGGCCCCATGTCTGCAACCCCCGGCTGAGCGAGGAGCAGTATCACCGCTGTGTGCAGAGCAGCTTGGAGGGCCTGGGCTCCCGGTCCCAACTGGCCATGGTGCTCTTTGAGCAGGAGCAGGGCAATAGTACATGAGGCCAAGCTCTCCCCTGCCTCTTTCAGCACATCCGCTCCCCTACATTCACTTCCCGAAATGGCAGAGGAGAGCCGAATGTGACTGCTTAGGCTCTGGACCTTGGGTGCCCTTCTGGCTGGCTTTACGGGTGGCCCTGGGGACAGCGGAAGAGAATGGAAGTGGATGCTGTCTGTTCCACCCTGGGGCTCTCTTGCTCTTGTTTGTCTAGCAGAAGCTCACCCTCTCTCCCAGGCCCGGAGGGCTGCCAGGTTCCGGACTCCAGTCCCTGCCTGGGGGCCGCCAGGACAGCTAGAAGAAGGGTTTTCAGAAGCATCAGCCAAGGTGGGGTGTGTTGACGTGGAGGAGACTGGGTGGCTGGCTGGAGGGACAGCTGGGGAAGCAGTGCTGGCCAGCCCCTCAGGATTGCTCAGTTTGGGGAGGATGCAAATGAACCCTCTGGACTTCAGTTTGTGGTTGCTCATTAAGTAGGTGGGAGGGCCGAGGGGTTCCTGTTGTATTTTTTTTTGTCCTGTGAACTCTTCACGGCAACCATGACTCGGGCTGCTTTAGCCGCTGCTTAGGATCAAAGGGGAAAGGGAACAATCACAGCTCTTGCGAGGAGAGCCCAGCTGCCCCTTCGGTCAGGCTGGCTCTGGCCCTGAGGGGACAAGCCCCATTTCTGCCCTTGCCTGCTGCTGTTTTTACTGCCTGCCAGGCTGCAGTTCTGCATAGGTTGCTCTTTTGCAGCCCGGTGCCCTTGCCCAGAACTCGGAGGGGCATGTCTTGGTCAGCCTGGCATTGGGACAGGGAGCTGGCAAGTCCAGAATGGAGGGAGGAGATGGTGCTCGGCTCTCCAGTGGGATTATATTTAACGTGACTTCAGCGATTTAAAAAAAACTTGCATTTTAATAAACTGGAGTGAAACGCAAGGTGTGTGTTGATGATTTTTCTGGTTATGGCTGTGTATATGGTAGAGAAAGATTGTGGAGCAGATGGGAGCTATTTATGCAATGGAACTTTTGGGAAATCAATGTGCACTCCCTAAAGCTGGAGAAGAGCAGCTGGATCTTTCAAATGAAAGAGCACAAAAAGAACAGCTGTGGAATTAGGCATCTTAGGTGTTATATCTAAAAGTATGGAAAAACAGCTAAAACTAAGTGCAGCCTATAAATCGCAGCTGCCCTTGGCTATGCTGCTCTGATTTTATAGAATAGTCTTCAGGCCTATTATTTCCTGTTGGATAATGGTCAGTGATAGAGTCTTGGTAGTCAGTGGGATAGCTAAAAGTAGAATTGGAAGCTCAGTTGAAATGGGGAGGTGAGTCCCCAGTAGAACCTCTTGGTGGAAACGGAAGATCATAGCAGGAATATGAAGGGCAGGGTGGCTGTCACACCTAACAGGATAGATGAAAAGACTAGAGCTAAAGGAAGAAGAATACTGTACCCGAAGAGGAAAGTGTAGGGAGATTTCCAACCCATGCCTTCCAGACATGCTATAGTGGAACACCCAGGAGTCTCAGGAAGCATTCAAAACATCTGGAGGGCATTGTGTTGCCTAACAGGAAAGTGGTATCAGTTTAGAAGCACCAGTCCTGTAAGCTTCCCTGGTCATACACATTTCATGGAAGCACGTGGCGCTTGCTTTAGATTTTGGGAACAGCTGCACAATATTGGAGTTTAAAAAGAGAGACGGAGGCTGCTGTGGCCTTCCTGCTCTGGACATCTTGTTTCCAGGATTCTTTAACACAACATTTTAAAGCTATGCATAATCTGGGTTGATTGTTGAGGGCTTGCTTCCATATATATGGGAAATTAAATGAGCTCATCGATCAGGGCGCAGAATATCCAAGCCCAGGGCTGGAGACAGGAATGAATCAGTGCTATTCAGTGCTGTAGAAGACATGAAATTAGATTATCTTGGAGCAATTTTGTGTGCTGGAAGGAAAGCCGCAGCACAGCCATGTATTTACCCACAAATATGACCACAGATGCTCTGTACACATTTAAGAACCTGCACTGCCAGCAGGAACAAGTTGTGTAGAACAGATGAGAATAAAGTCTCCTTTCAGTCCAGCTTGACTCCTGGTGTCTTCATAGAAAACTCCATGTAATTTTCTTCACACCAGTACTGAAGTGGTTTGCCACTGACTTCTTCTAGGATGACTTTTTTTTTTAATTTCCCAGTCGAGCCCACAGTTCTGATATTTTCTGGCTGTCTCCTTTCCAAATACTAATCAAGTCCAATCCTGCTTACCTTTTTGGGATTGGCCAAGGCTGGCTACTTTGACAAAGCCAAATTGAGCTCTAGTTTTCAATGGTTTGCTTTCAGTGGAATTTATCTGTGTATTTGTATCTTGCATCAAATTCAGAATCCAGTGGGAGGCCAGTGTCAACGATAAAATTCATTGGGACAGAATTAGAACATTTTTCATTTATAGGCAAGATTGGTTAATATTTGTTTAATAATTTTGATGACATTTTGGAGGGTATATTATAAAAATTTCACAGACACTGTTCAATATTTGTTAATATAACAGAATGTAGGTAGGGAAATGAAAGGGCACCCCAGCACCCAAATAAAGAGAGGCTTTTAAAATGCTTCTATTTTGGCTGCTTTCGTTTCCAATATTGTTCTTAAAATATGTAGATTGAGGAAGACACAGCTTGTTCATTTATGAGCCCTTGAGTAGGTGCCTAAGCCCCTTTGAAAGAATGCTCTTGATGGGTGGTGATAGCTTGTCTGGGCTGGGAAGCTAAGCGGCATCAGGCCTGATTAATACTTGGATTGGAGATTTCCAAGGAATATCATGGTTGAAGGCTAGACTAGGAAGTACAAAAAAAGGAAGATCTTTCTGAAAGAAAGCAATGGCAAGCCACTTCTGTATCATTTTAAGGAAACTATGGATGTATCTAGGATGTCAAGCTCAACCTGAAGGCTATTTTAACCTTTTTTAGGAGCAGGATTGCATGTTAATTGAACAGTGGAACATGTGCTGATTTACCCCAAATAAACACTTAAGCTCACAATTAGGCAAAGGCCGTTTTTGGCGCCAACTAAATGGGTTTAACATAGTGCAGGTAAGAGCTGAAAACATCCAGTTACCACTGTTCCTTCACAGTGTTTCTTTCAAACATGTATCAGTTGGGAATTGGTAGATCCAGCAGCAAGAAGATTAATCTCTAGCCCTTTTTCCAGGGACTGAGGTCTGGGTGACAGGAGCAATTTAGTGCTGTTAAGTAATTGTTGAGTAATCTAGACTGAGGGTGACATTTCTAATCCATCATCAGATGCCCAGGTGAGTTTAAATTGACAAAGTTAGCCTGAGAACTGGTTGTTTCTTTTCTGTGTTTCCGCAATTTCTTGTTGTTTATTCATTTAGTCGCTTCCGACTCTTCGTGACTTCATGGAACAGCCCACGCCAGAGCTTCCTGTCGGTCGTCAACACCCCCAGCTCCCCCAGGGACGAATCCGTCACCTCTAGAATATCATCTATCCATCTTGCCCTTGGTCGGCCCCTCTTCCTTTTGCCTTCCACTCTCCCTAGCATCAACATCTTCTCCAGGGTGTCCTGTCTTCTCATTATGTGGCCAAAGTATTTCAGTTTTGCCTTTAATATTCCCTCAACTGAGCAGTCTGGCTTTATTTCCTGGAGGATGGACTGGTTGGATCTTCTTGCAGTCCAAGGCACTCTCAGAATTTTCCTCCAACACCACAGTTCAAAAGCATCGATCTTCCTTCGCTCAGCCTTCCTTATGGTCCAGCTCTCGCAGCCATATGTTACTACGGGGAACACCATTGCTTTAACTATGCGGACCTTTGTTGTCAGTGTGATGTCTCTGCTCTTAACTATTTTATCGAGATTTGTCATTGCTCTCCCAAGGATTAAGCGTCTTCTGATTTCCTGACTGCAGTCAGCATCTGCAGTAATCTTTGCACCTAGAAATACAAAGTCTTTCACTGCCTCTACGTTTTCTCCCTCTGTTTGCCAGTTATCAATCAAGCTGGTTGCCATAATCTTGGTTTTTTTGAGGTTTAGCTGCAAGCCAGCTTTTGCACTTTCTTCTTTCACCTTCATTATAAGGCTCCTCAGTTCCTCTTTGCTTTCAGCCATCAAAGTGTTATCATCTGCATATCTGAGATTGTTAATGTTTCTTCCAGTGATTTTAACTCCAGCCTTGGATTCCTCAAGCCCAGTATGTTGCATGATGTGTTCTGCGTACAAGTTGAATAGGTAGGGTGAGAGTATACAGCCCTGCCGTACTCCTTTCCCAATCTTAAACCAGTCCGTTGTTCCGTGGTCTGTTCTTACTGTTGTTACTTGGTCGTTATACAGATTCTTCAGGAGGCATACAAGGTGACTTGGTATCCCCATACCACTAAGAACTTGCCACAATTTGTTATGGTCCACACAGTCAAAGGCTTTAGAATAGTCAATAAAACAGAAATAGATCTCTTCTTGATCTCTTCTTCTTCTGTTAGGTCCTTGCCATCTTTGTTTTTGATCATACCCATTTTTGCCTGGAATTTACCTCCAATGTTTCTAATTTTCTGGAAGAGGTCTCTTGTCCTTCCTATTCTATTGTCTTCTTCCACTTCCGCGCATTGCTTGTTTAAAAATAATTCCTTATCTCTTCTGGCTAACCTCTGGAATTTTGCATTTAATTGGGCATATCTCCCCCTATCACTGTTGCTTTTTGCTTTCCTTCTTTCTTGGGCTACTTCTAGTGTCTCAGCAGACAGCCATTTTGCCTTCTTGGTTTTCTCTTTCTTTGGGATGTATTTTGTTGCCGCCTCCTGAACAATGTTGCAAACTTCTGTCCATAGTTCTTCCGGGACCCTATCTACTAAGTCCAGTTCCTTAAATCGATTCTTCACCTCCACTGCATATTCCTTAGGAATATTAGTGAGCTTATATCTAGCTGATCTGTGGGTCTTCCCTAATCTCTTTAGTCTGATCCTAAATTGTGCAATAAGAAGTTCGTGATCTGAACTACAGTCAGCTCCAGGTCTTGTTTTTACCGACTGTATAGATGTCTGCCACCTTTGGCTGTAAAGGATGTAGTCAATCTGATTTCGGTGTTGTCCATGTCCTAACAGTGAGTATCACACTGAGACGAGGAGTAGACGAGTGTTTATTACTGCTACATAAACAGAATCCTAACAAACTGAATAAGCGTGGGAAAAACCGAGACATATAAACCCCAAAAGCTAAGGCAGGCCTGATCTGTGTCTCTCTGAATGGCTGCTTAATTCCTCAGTACTACGCATGCATTTTCCACCCTGGATGGGAGCCCCTTCCTGCTCGCCATCATTACTCATGACAGTCCATCTGGTGAAGTCCATGTATAAAGCCGTCTCTTAGGTTGTTGGAAGAGAGAGTTTGTTATGCAGAGTGAGTTGTCTTGGCAAAATTCTATCAGCCTATGTCCTGTGTCTCCCAGGCCATGCTTACCTGTAATTCCAGGTGTCATTTGACTGCCCACCTTAGCATTCCAGTCTCCTGTGATGAAAATAACATCTCTTTTAGGCATGTTGTCCAGTAGGTGCTGCAGATCCTCATAGAACTGCTCTACTTCAGCTTCTTCAGCATCTGTGGTTGGGGCGTATATTTGGATCACTGTGATGTTAGATGGCTTGCCCTGAATTCGAATTGAGATCATTCTATCGTTTTTTGGATTGTATCCAAGCACTGCTTTAGCCACTTTACTGTTAATTATGAAGGCTACTCCATTTCTTCTGTGGTCCTCTTGTCCACAGTAGTAGATCTGGTGGTCATCTGATGTGAAGTGGCCCATTCCAGTCCATTTCAGTTCACTGATGCCCAAAATGTCTATCTTTAATCTTGACATCTCACCAATAACCACATCCAATTTGCCCTGGCTCATAGATCTTACATTCCAGGTTCCAATGGTGTGTTGGTCCTTAGAACATCAGATTCGCCCTTCACCACCAGCACCATCGGCCGCTAGCCATCCTTTCGGCTTTGAGCTAGCTGCGTCATCACGTCTGGGGCTAGTTGAACTCATCTTCTGTTCCTCCCCAGTAGCATTTTGACCATCTTCCGACCTGGGGGGTCTCATCTTCCGATGGTATACCGACATATCTCTGGTTGTACTGATCCATTTAGTTTTCACGGCAAGAATACTGGGGTGGGTTGCCATTGTCCGCAATTTCTACTCTACTGTAAACAGTTCACTTGTCTTTGTCATTTAAATCTTCCACATACAGTTATGTGAATCTTTCATTTTGAAAAGGGGGCAGATGCTAACATGGCACACTTCGTATCAACTTCTGGTTGATAGCAGCAGAGATTTAATTAATTTTTTGTAGTTAAAAATAAAATACCCAAGAAAATAATTATTGACAAATTGAAAGAACTCTGGTGCGAAGTAAAATAAGAGAGGGCAGTCAACAGAAATAATTAAAAGTAAAAAGTGTACACAACTAAAAAGATGATATGTTTGTGGGATGAATTGTTTTGATCACTGCAGAAAACTTAAATCTGGATTTCTACACTGAACTCGTTTGTAGTAAATATGGAAGAAGAACACCCAAGGGCATTGCATCCAAACAGCTGTACCTCAACACCGATGCAACCCACATCTGTGAGAGCAGAGGAAGGAAGGAAAACTTTGTGTATAAATGGAACATAAACTGCTGCTGGATTTGATGCAAACTCCTTCCTTAGAACAGTGTAGGAGGGGGCTCAAAGCATATTTACAATTTCCCAGGATTCCTAAGGCCACTATTCTAGTTTTATACCTTGTACTTAGTAATACTATTAAATGCATCATTTAAAAAAAATAAATATTCATTATTAATTTACACTCAAAGCCATTAAGAAGAGTGGGCAGCACAGACATTTTCTTGTTCTGGTGACCTCCCTTCACTGAACAGTTTCAAGGAATGGATGTACAACTCACCTGTTTGGGACTTTAATCTGGATTCCAGCAAGAGAAGGGAGTTGCACTCCATTCCCCTTCCAATGTTTATATTTCTGTAATTTTGATGCATGTGCAACGAGTCCTTTAAAATAATAACGGCTCAGATAAAATTCTGTAGAACTTCCAAAGCAGTTCAATAGTTGCAGTTGTGAGTCTAGCTCTCAGTCTTAATAAAACCATTTTAAAGCATGATTTCTCCAGCAGAGCTTGAAGCTTCTGTGCTATGAAAACACTTTCCAGAGTGAGGCAACTGATCTCTGCTCTGGTGCTGTCATTTTTCTCACCAGAGACCTGGGACCTTGGATGGTGCTTTCGGAAGGGATCCCTTGAGGAACCAACTCACCTGAGCATAAGGTTGACAGAGCTAAGATGAATTAGTGTATCAAATCTTACACAATGAGAAAAATGAAAGCTATTTCATAGTAATGCTTCATTTCAGGATCTTTTTAAATCATTCTTTTAAAAATCTTTTTCTACCTGTCTTTGCAGTATTCCTGGTCCTGCTGATGTCTATAACTCCTTCCTTAACCCCTTACTATTCCATCTTATCAAAAGCCGCAGTTGCTCTTGGATGTTTTCCCTCCCTTTTTCTGTTTTAAAAAAATGAAGGGTAGGCAAGATCTACTCTGGAGCAGGTCAAAACTTCCCTCTAGCTTCATTTGCTAAGAATACCTTTGAATCTCCGTGGCGTTCAAAGTTATGCTGAGGAAACGGGAATAGTCACCTGGTTAAAAACCACTCCCTGCATGTAAATGTAGGTATGGGTGAATGGCTGGATGGCAGATACCTAAAAAATTCCTAGGTGCTGGAGAGAGGGAATCTATAGGCAGTCCAATGCCAAGTGGTTCCAGGTTGGAAATAAAAAATGGAGATCACTATTGGACCATTACAAATTGATACTCTGTCAGGTCACTGTGAAATTTATCCAACAAATTCATCTATTGAACTTGTCAGGTTTGTAATGGAGATACAGGGCGTCCTTGTTTAGCAACCACAATTAGGACCAGCAACTCAGTCATTAAGCAAAGCTGTCACTAAATGAAACCACAACATTGCTTATGATCTTACTTCAGCTTTCCCTTGCTTTACAGACCAGCAAAGATTGTAAATGCAAGGATTGGTTGCAAAGCTACTTTTTCATCACAGTCGTAACTGCAAACAGTCACTAAATGAGGCAGTTGCAAAATGAGGATTATTAAAATGAGTTTCTTTTCTCCAAGTCTGTAAGGTGGTCAGACTATGTTTTAAAAAGAAATGATAGAAGAAGACAGGAAGTAAATGGCCTGTTAGCCTTAAGTCTCTTCTGGAAAAAAAATGAGTAGGCAATGTTGCTGGTGCAGGAGTTATGAAAAATGGAGAAGCACCTTTATTGACCAAGAACCCCCAGAACGTATGCAAAGGGTGCTCTTGTCTTGCCGAAATGCTTTTAGCATTCTTTGGAGGCATCAACAAATATAGTCATGTAGGCAATCTTTTTTTTTTTCAAACGACAATCCAGCGGAGAAAGACATCCAGCTATTTATTAGTTAGAACTGACCTTTGCTGAATGCCAGTTGTCAGAGGAATGTGTCTTTATGCTGAATTCTAAAAAGGATACTTCTTCACTTGATGGATTCCTTTGTAGATTACCCACCCCCAGCTCCTCCTAGTATTGGTGTTTGCATAGCTGTTTATGAGGTTTTTTAAAAAGGTGTCAGGAGCTATGAAAAGATCAGGAAATTGCCCCCCTCCTCCGGAACAGCCTACCCAAAAAAGACGATAAAGTTATCGACAGTAAGCTGGAAAGGTGCAGGAGGGGAGAGGTTGGTGCAGGGGTGGCGTTGGGCAGAGAGGTTGCAGGAGGGCTGAGGGAGGCAGCGGGCTGAGGGCAGCAGTGGGCTGGGACGGGAGGACAGGAAAGAGGCAGCAGGAGGCTGGAGAAGGCTGAGGGTGGTGGCAAGTTGGGACTGGAGGACAGGAATGGAGGAATCTAGTGAACGGTTGTCCCCGACAACCTATTCCTCTCTGGCACGCCCTATTTTCTTCCCGCCATTTTGGCCTGAGAGCCAATCGGCTTCTTTTCTGCTGGGTGCGCTTTTCCAACCGTCTTCCACTGCACTGATTGGCGGCAGCGACTCTTCCTCTTGCTCACCACCTATCAGCTGTTCCTGCGGTTCCTGTTCTAGGTTTCCCGCCGGATTGAGAACTGCTGCCAGTGGGTAAGTCAGCCTCCTTTTCAATTTCAATTTCAATTTTTTCCCGCTTTTCCCAATAATGGCCCCAACGTTTTTAAAAAATGGGAAAAAATTGACATTTATATTAAAATGACAGGATGGTCGGGAAATGTAAAAAAAAAAGGGACTGTCCCATTCAAAACGGGATGTATGGTCAGCCTACACTTGGGGGCGAGTTGTGCTGATGTGCTGAGTTTTGAGAACTGTAATGTATGTGTCCCTGGAACTGCCACTTGAGTCTCTCTGGAGGTCTGCAAGAGAAAGCACCATTTCCTTTGCCCTGCTCACTTCAGCTTAGGGCCTCTTCTGTTCCAGGTAGATGGAAAGCCTAAGTGTCTCCCCCATTACCTCCTGCCCAAATCAGTTCATTCCTTCTTCCACAGGCAGCCACAAACATACCTCCCACCTTTCCATGTTTTTTTCCTGTTCATTGTGCATTAACGAAGATCAGCAGTGGATACTTTCTGTTAAAATTTAACTGGGAAAGTTTTCTTTTTTTAAAAAAAAAGCAGCCATGATGATCATCAGAAAAAAAATCTAAAATCCATGTTAAAGCAGTATCTTTACTAGACCAACTGAAGGTTGATAAAATAGTTGCAAGCTATTGAGTTTCCAATATTCCTTCAAGAAGCAGTTAAAAATCCAGGAAAAAAAGTGTGTGCCGATCATCTCTGAATATGTCAAAAAAAGAAAGCTTGGCAGACTGCCAACACTGTGAAAAGGGGAACCCAGCAGTATTCTCATTAGCAATGGAGGATGGGCTGTTTTAGTTAGACGGTTAGGAACATTACCACTGATATATGGAAACATGGGCAGGACATCCAAGAGGTAGATTACAAGATCAGGAGCAGAAAAGCAGAGTTTTTAAACCATGTCCCTTTCTTCTCTATATTGTTGGACTGCACACTAGATGGAAGTCCATATATAAACACTTACAAGATAAAGTTCCTTATTTTTCAGCAACATCACAAGTGTGGAACTCATCAGGCACAGAGTGCTTTCATGCTGAATACTTTGTTTTTCCCTTGCAGCAGGGATGGTTGGTTTCATCATATGCCTTCCTGTGGTTTCGGGTAACCTCTAACTCATATTTAATGGTACTGATGTTCCAGCAGGGCTTCCTAAGGACACCTAAGCAAGCTTTCTCAACACAATCATCCATTTTTAAAATACATTCTTAAAAGCTTGATTCAGCAATAAGGAAGTTGGAAAAGTATACTTTCCAAAAAGTATTTTGCATCAGAAAAGACTGTGGATCTTTTTTCTGAAATGGCTTTTATCAGACAACATAAAAGGTCATCCATGCACAGGAAATGAGAAGCTTCATGGAAGAGTGTGCTAAGCTAGGAATGTTTCCTATCAACCTCTCAGAATAGTTTTTTTGTTTGTCCGATATATGAATGTAAATGTTTATGCTTCCTTGGTACTGTTCTTACATGAAACTTCCTCAAATAATTCAGTAAGCCTACTGTCAAGATCTTCTCTCACTATTATCTGACATCCCATCAAAATGGACAGTTTTCTTCCTTGTTAAGGACTAGTTCATTAAGGGCCTTCCTCAGCACCTTGGTTTGTCTGTCCCCGCCCCCCACAAATCAGGACATTTTGCAGAATTGCCAGCCCAATTGTCTTTGCTGCCTGTGATGGGGAGGTTTTGTTTGTTGCTTCCTCATCTTTTGTTTGCTTTTTTATTTTATTTTCTTCCTCCTTTTATTTGCTTTTTACAATGGCATCCCTTTTGTAAAACAGGGCCATCCATTCTCTGTCTCATGCACACAAAGAGCTCTTTTGAAATCATAGCTTTGTGGGTGAAACAAACGTGCCAAGCAACGCAATTCGGCTAATTCCTGTTTCTGTTCTAAACCAAAATGCATGACTGAGGTTAGGCTACTTATCCAAATGTTGATGACCACGGACATCCCTCCTTCCTCCTGCAGTTACAAGGATGATGCAAGGAGATGCTGAGAGAAAAGAAACAGGCTCTATGAGATGCACAGGCCTTGTGGTCTTGTTACTTAGACAGCAAGGTTTTGTTTACTCCCATCACCACGACTCTGACATCTGAGGTCTCCCCGCTTGGTTGCTGATCTCGTCCCCTCTTCTGAAATGTTCTCCAAAACTCCCCTCTGCCACCTTGATGCTTTTTCTCTTCTCTTGCACATACTGCAAATGGCCTCCTCTGGCGAGGGTACTTGGATATTGGGGGCCAAAGGGGCAGATCTGGAATTTTGAGAGCAGCTCAGAAAATGGCAGGGGGGCTGGCCAACCTACCACTGGCTGCTATGCTGGATGGTGGCCAGCTACTCAATACCATTTGCCAGAAGTAGGCTGGGCTGGAGGGTTTCTACCGCCCCCGCCCCCCCAGCCAACTTAACTTTCTCTTTTTTCTTAGCAATCAAAAGGGCATATTGAACAAAGCACCAGACTGCAACTACCCATCCAGCACCCTTTTTATTTTCTAGGGCTTGAGGCATTCTTAAAAATAAAAAGGGTGCTGGAAGGCTGTTGTTTTTAATAGCACATCTGCCTCCAATTTATTTATTTTTTTACTTAAAAAGTCTTTTTTTAAAAATCAGTGGAGCAGGAAGCCTGGCAGAGGCTAAGGGAGGTCCCTGTGAGCTTGTTGGCGCCCTTGGGCATCACATTGGGGACTTGGGCATTACCCAGTCTTTGGGGTATTTTGATTCCTAGCCTATCTGCCATCCTTAGAAGCATTCTGGTGTGTCGTGTTGGCAAAAGCAAATGAAACTAAGCCAATCCAATTTTTCATGGAGCTTAAATCGAGTAGCTGCTGCCTATTTTAACCACTTTTCTTTACTCTTTAGTTATATGTAAAAAATGCAGCCAAGTGACATTGGCAGTGTTTATATACATGATCTATATTCAATTTATTACTTGTACTAAAACATGGTACTCTGAAATAAGATAAAAATCCAAAGTTACAATCTTTAAATACTGCTTAAGCAATGCATTTTAGTATTTGTAAGGCTTTATGGGTTTCACGTATGGTAATTAATTTAAGACCAAAGTAAGAGTTTTTAAGCCAAAGCAAGATTTATTCAGAATTATAGACATGTATGAAATGAACCAAAATAGTACTTAAACAGTCTGAATTTGCATAGTTGTGAAACGTTTTAGCTCATACTTTGATAATCTGGAATGAAGAATCAAGGAAAAGAAAGGAAGGCTAGACAATGAGTCAGTTGAAGCAGGGGGATCAACAAGGTATGTCTGAGTTTATTTATGGTGTGGTTACTCAGAAGTAAATCTTGCTGCATTCAAGAGGATTTACCTCTAGATAAATTGCATAGGATAAAAATCTGAGCAAGACAAAGCTCTTCTTTTATCAAAGGTATCATCCCATTGAGCTCTAGAGAAACTCCAGGCACTTGTGGTCAAACACTTAAATCTTTTAAAAGCATGCCTGGAGACCACTGGTCCAATTTTAGGATCTTCAGATAAGCAGTTTAACTTTAAAAGAATGGCAGAAACAAGTGGGGACATGTAGAGACTTGAGTGGCTTTGAAAACCTTACAACACAACATTCAGAGACTTTGCTGGGCCTTATTTATAAGCTGTTGGTGAAGTATGATTCAGAACCTGCATAGGTGAAAGACTGTATGAATAAGGGGATGCAGAATTTTGATAACAACAATTAATATGCAGCAGTGGGAATTTCAATGGAAGAAACACATTAAATTTGCACTGAATATTATACTTAAAACTGATATAAAATGTTTTACTGCTGGTAGGTTATTCCAATAATAATAGCTAAAATGGACAGCTCATTTTCTGAAAATGGGAGGACAGATAACAATCAGGCTGGATCATTTTTCCATACTTGGTGGCAAAGCTCAACTATTTTGGGAAAAGATAGATAATAAAATAAAACAAACTCTAAATGCTGAATTTCCTTTCCTACCTACTCTATTTTTATTTTTTTACTAAATACTAATTATAATACCACAAAGTATACCAAACATAGCTTTGTACATGTTAACTGCTGTATGGATACTTTATACTTCTTACTGGAAAATAGGTTCAGTTCCTGACTTAAGTTTAGAGACCATGCCTTGATGTCCAAAGTAACTTCATATTTCAAAAGAAATCTGGCACAGAATTTAATTGAATTTGGAAACCAATTTTGGATTATAATTCTTTATATGGGCTTGTGTCACATCCAAAATTTGGGTTTCTCTTAAGAAAAAGTTTTAGTATTTTAACTTTCACTGGTCCGTTAAGTAGGGATAGATCTTTCATTGCTCAGAATCTTATTTTCAGTTACATTGACCTCTGTCATGGCCCTGATCCCTTGCTCAGTGAATCAGCACTTCTGAACCAGAGCAGTTAGAATAGGCAGAAAAGTTTCATTGAGCAGTGATTCAAAAGCTTACTAAAGATCCGAGTGGCTACAGTCTCTAATTGTCAGTATAAATACATTCGTTCTCCCTGCTCCTCCCAAGAGTTCCTTTAAGCTGGTGTTGCCTCTCGTCTCATGCTTCTCCCATCCAAATCCACTTAGCCGGCGCACTGCTGGTCCAAGGAGCTGAATCAACATCAGTTCTTCTCCATCTGCACGTCTGCTGGTTGTTGCTGTTTATGGGTTGCTAACAACTGTCCTCCACTGGCGCCATGTCAGGAAAGCACCCAAGCAGGGGCTATCCGTGACATTCTGCCCCCTGAAGATCAGCCCCCCCCCTCATTTTGGTTTTGCAGGAAACCTTTAATGAAATTCTTTTACTAGCCGAGGTGCTCGAACGTAACCCACTCACTTTGTGATTTAGGGAAGTGGCTCCATTGAACCAGATACTGTAGCTTCCCCCTATGCTGTCTGGAGCCTGGTATTTCCTGTACCTTAAAGTGACTTTCCCCATCTATCATTATTGGCGCTGGCACCTTCTGCTCTGGGTGCCAGTGGTCTGATTCCTTGACTGGCTTCAATAAACTGTAGTGAAAGACTGGGTGGATTTTACCAAGGATTTTTGATAGTTGCAGCTGCACCACTATGTCGTTGATTACCTTAGTGATCTGGAAAGGTCCTATGAACTTTGGTCCTAGCTTTTTGGAGGGTTGTGAGGACTTTAAAAATTTCGTGGATAAATACACCCTGTCCCCAATGTTCAGTTTCCACTTGGGGGCTCTCTTGTGATCAGCGTGTCTTTTGTATGTCTCCTGTGTGTGTTCTAGTGCCCTCTGTATTATCGGCCACCCTTCAGCTATGTGTTTTGCCCATTCTTTCAGTGGAACTACTGTGGGGTCAGGTGTAGGCAATTCTGTGAGCGCTACAAAATCCTGGCCATTTACTCTCTTAAATGGGGTGAATCCCGTACTTCGATGTACTGCATTGTTAAAAGCTACTTCAGCAAAAGGGAGTAGATCCATCCAGTTGTCCTGCTGGTAATTTACATAGCACCTAAGGTACTGTTCTAGTGCTTGGTTAGATCGTTCACAACCACCATTTGTGGCTGCATGATGACTCAAACTCAGACCCTGCTCCACCCCAATCATTTTTAAAAATGCCCTCCAAAATCTGGAGGTGAACTGGACTCTGCGATCTCTGATAACATGCTCAGGGGCTCCGTGGAGCCAGAAGACATGCTGTATAAACAGTCTGGCCAGCTGCCCTGATGTTGGGATGCTGGTGCAGGGTACAAAGTGGGCCTGCTTAGAAAATAGGTCAGTCACCACTCAGATCACTGTCTTTTTGTGGCTTTCCAGTAAATCTACAATAAAATCCATGGAGATCTGCTTCCAGGGTTGTGATGGCTTAGCCGCTTCTTGTACTAGCCCTCTCGGTAAAACCACCAGGAGGCACCAAGTTACCAGTTTCATATTTACTGGGGATTGTAGGTAGCCAGAAGTTATTTTATGGGGTTCAAATCCTCAATTGGGAATTGAACACATGGACCTTCACATTTAGATGACTATATACAGTGTGTTGCTCGACAATGAACTATATAAACCATTCAGGTAGCTTCTAATCTTATTTGGTGATTTATGCTGTATGTGATAAAGCAGAAACACCAGCCTCCTGATTATTGTTGATATTTATATATTACTTGGATTTTAACAATGATCTGCAGTTCTCAAAATGATATACAGTATTCACTTATGTACAACTAATGAAATATTGCAAACCCTTACTTAATTCTATGATACTGTTTATTCATTTTGTGTTTGTTTTTCTCTTTTTGACTCTTCCTTTTTCCTTTTCTTTCCTTTTTTCAAAAATGTCTTATGATGATGATAATGATGATGGTGATGCATGCCAGGTTGTTAGCAGAAATATTGACATGTCATTCAGGCTTTGGCAGTTCTGCAGATAGGATTAGCAACAGGTGGAGAATCTTATTCATGAAAGTGAATGATGCCATTGTGGATTCTACAGCGTTGAAAGGGAAGTACGGAGCTTGTTCAGTGGTCCAAGGGAAAGCTATGCTTAATGGCAATTCAGGGTCAATTCAATTTCACATTTCTATTGCTCCATCTTTCTTCTCAAGGGTAATTCTTTAATGAAGAATTGATTAATTTCCAAAGTAGTTCTTTAAGAAAGCCCGGTATAAGTCGTTCATTGAAGTAATAGCTTCTGTAGGAGCCTCTAATGGTGCCTGTGTATGTGCACGCACACATGCATGCACACACATACACATACATACACACACAAGCCTACCCCCGTCAGGTTCTGTGAGAACCTTTTCACTAACAAAAGAAAGGGACAGAATGTAAACCATTGGGCTCCTTTATAACTCACTCATTACTCATTTTGAGTTAAGCATGAAGAGTGAGGAGCTGGATGAGATCAGACTGCCTGCTGATGTGCTGTCAGGGTCTTCATCTGGAGCCCACGTGCCTTCCTGCTGTCAGCCTCCATGCCAGCTTTAGACATCTCGCTCTGCTTCATTTTCGGTTTTCGGAAAAGAAAGCCGACAGTCTGTTTCGTTTGGCTGTTGATGTGACTGATTTGTTTTCTGGTTGCAGTGCAGCTGTAAGGCTCTACTTAGTATCAATCATGTCCTTTCATGTGCTAGCAGTAATCAGGAAAGGGAAAGAAAATAGCATGGCCAGCACTGTAAATCCTAAAAAATGAATCAGTGGTGAAAGTATGCTTGGATTATTGGGTTAACATTCTCATTGCTACGTATAAAAAAGGAGGTTCTGCTGCTGGGAAATGTAAGAAAAAGATCAATTAGTGGTGACAAAATGGCTGATGCTCCTGACCTATAAGGAGACTTACAAGATATGGGCCTTTGTGTGCATGTATAAAAGAAAATGTTACTGTTTTATGGTTATCAGAAGGAGAAAGTCTTCTCGGTGGCACCTTCTCACCCACTTTGAAACGCCTTCCTGAGTGATACCTTAGGTTAGCTCCTACTTGGTTATCGTTGGCACATCAGGCAAAAAACTTTTTTATTCTCCAAGGCCCTTTTGTGAATTGGTTACTGACTATTCTGCAATGGAACTTGGATGCTAACATTATTTGGGACCTTTCTGCTTTTAATGTTTGTAAATGCCGTATGGTCTTAGCTCCAGATATTTTTTATTTTGAAAGGCTGCACGTGATTTTAAAAAAGAAAAAAGCAATAAGGTGCAAGGAAAAGGAGAAGAGACAGGCAGCAGTCTTGCTGCAGCTGCCCAACTGAGAGGCCGATGCCATAAGGCTCCCTTCTCTCCTTGCATGTGTGCTGTTGTACCCCCTAACTCAGTGTTTCTCAACCTCAGCAACTTTAAGATGTTTGGACTTCAACTCCCATGCTGGCTGGGGAATTCTGGGAGTTGAAGTCCAAACATCTTAAAGTTGCTGAGGTTGAGAAACACTGCCCTAACATGATCCATATATGTTTGTCACACACTCACACATATAGTACCTGCCCATGAATAAAACTCATGATTTAATAGGAGGTAGGGTTGGATAAAAAGTAAACCTATCATTTACTTTTAATAATTAAATGTTAATCTATATATCAAGTAAAACCTTGACAGACCCTGGCAGTTTTATAAAATAAGTATTTTATAAAAAAATAAAAGAATTCAAAGCCATATTTTTAATGGGCTGGATGAATCTGCTTAGTGTTGCATAATTCTAGAAATCTCTTTTCCTTTCTTTTTC
Source organism: Candoia aspera (assembly GCF_035149785.1). Taxonomy (NCBI): domain Eukaryota; kingdom Metazoa; phylum Chordata; class Lepidosauria; order Squamata; family Candoiidae; genus Candoia; species Candoia aspera. Next base: position 228,047,650 of record NC_086153.1, on the reverse strand, counting down.
CTTTTTCTGAGGCAGCCACTGTCACTTGGGAGACCAAAGCGGAGCCCTGTCAGAACCTGCTCTGGATTTTGCTTGGATGCTTTGGCTTGCCCAGACAGAGGGCCAGCGAGGGTTGCCAGCCAGTCAGCTTTGTCAGGGTAAGCCACCAGGCCACTCCCTGGGCTTGCCCAGGCAGAACAGGAGCGATTTCTGACAGAGATCCTGCTTTGACTGTGCAAGCCGTGAGGCCTGTATAAGCAAAACCCAGAGCACATTCCAAGAGTAACCCAGCTTTGTATGGCTTGTGCAGGCGATGCCACAGCCCTGTCAGGCCGCAGAGCAGGTTTTCCTCTCTGCTCAGCTCCAAAAAGCTGACAGCCAGCTTGTCCAGGCAGAGTGGGAATGAACTCCAACAGCAGCTCTGCTTTGTGGGTATGAGCCCTCCTCAAATTTGCACCCCCCCCTCAAATTTGCTCATCACCTCCCAGATATCCTAACCCACAATTTGAGGTTTCTTGGGCTAAATCGTGAATTTTAAAGAATCAGTAACTCCTACTAAATCATTCTTTAGTGAGTCCTCACTTTGTCCTCAGTGTCCCTCTTCCTGCCTGGGATTTGAAGGCAAGAAATAATTAATGTAAATATCTTACTTGATAAGCTGTCTGTACCATCTCACTGGAAAACATTGTTTATGACCATTTAGACTATAAATCTAGCTACATATTACTTGGAACCAAGTTCTTCTGAATTATATGTTAATACGCATACGCTTGTGTCAGACATACAGCTACAAGTTGAGGTTTGAAATGTGATTAGAAACCTGCCAGCAAACAACTGCACAAGTATCTTAAACATACTGTGTTAACCTGAAAGGAAGATTAATTTATCTATAAATGACTTAGGTTAAAACGTGAGGATAAAAAGGAGCGGTGTTTTTTTTTCTTTTGGAGGGGTCATCTTAAATTCAGGGTACTCTTCCTTTCAAATAAATATGGTCTTCTCCCAAGGTAAATAGACTTACTTTAATATAGTGGCAATTAACTGGTTCATTTCACTTTGGAAATGTATACTGTAATGAAATGGCAAGGATTACTGGCTTTACAAACCAAACACATTGTTTACTTAATGCTTTCATTTCAGGAACTTCTCCTCTGGGGTCTATTTGGATTGTCTCATTATATTATACAGTGGGGAAAATCCCTACTGTCTGTGGGCATGGAATAGAGAGAGGGTTTTCATAGCACCCGCGTGAGCCATTTGGGATTATCTGTCCTGCAGGCATTTTTACACAGGGGTGCTCTGCTTCAGAGGTGTTAGGCAAACTAGCTGCGTAATGCAAAATGCCCAGCCCTCCTCCTCTTTCTCTCCCTGCATATTTGGGCCTGCTTTGGCAGGATGTGGCATGGCATTAGAGCAACCTGGCTGGGCTGGAGGCAGTCAGATGGTAACGGGTGGCCAGGCAGTGCCTGCCTGGGTCCATAGTACTTTTGGCGGGTGATGGAGGGGGGTGGGGTTGTACAATGATTAGGCAGGGCAGAGGAAGAAAACAGCACCAGGTAAGATGGCATGAATAGAAGACAGCCAGACACGCAGTCAGGGGACAACAAAGGGAATTCAAGGAAGGGGGGAAACCGTTTGGGTATTTCCTTTCCCTAGAGGCATGGCATGCAAGCAGAGTGCCAGGCAGGCCAAAACAGCCCATTCCCTCAACCTGCCTATGACAGCAGAATATGGGGCCAGGGATTGGGGTAACCCACAGCTCTTGCAGGAATGCATGCCTGCATATACGCACCAGACCTGGCTGCAATGGGGCTAGTACTAGTTCAGCCAACAGTTCTGGGTTCACAAAGGATCATTGGAAGCAATTGTTGCCTCATTTAGATAATGCCCCTACTCTGCTTCTAGCATAATGCATTCCTCAATCTGTGCATTCCTGAATTTGCTGCCATCCAGAGCATTCTGATTTGAGATCACTTTGGACTTGACAACCTTTCTTCCCCTGGAAGCCTAATGACTGTATTACTTCTGGGATTTTGACCAACACCTACAACCATTTGTTGGGGGAACAGAGCATTCCAGTTAGCAGAATATGTCACTCTAGCTGATTTCTGTAGTATAACGTTTAGCATACCTTTCATAATGAAGTTATAAATTCAAATCAATGAATCAATGAATCAATGACTATAGGTTCTTACTTGGTTAAAAGAGTGTAATCTATGCACAAGGGGAAAGTATTAGCAGGCTTGGAGGAACCTGAAGATTTTCAGGGGGGAGAGAATGAGAATGAGAGAGAGAGAGAGCTGATGTGAAAATTATTTGAACACTTTCTGCATGGAACATAGAAGCGGCACATTCTGGAAGCGAGCTTGAGCAGCAGAAATCTTAAATAGGGACCCCACGGTGTGGCAACATCTTCTTGTAGGCCACCATGGGTACTTCCAGAAGAGGGGTCTTCAGGCTAGTGGCAAAAGGCATTTCACCGCTATTCCCTTCCCCTCACTTGGATTCTTGCAGGTGAGAAAATAAGTGGACAAATTGGTAGGGAAACTTGGAGGAGGATTCCAATGGCAGACAATCCCATCCCCTGATAAAAGTTGGAGGCTGAGTGTGTAAGAAAAGCATTGTCTGAAAATACTCAAGATCTTGAACTATGTGGTTCTAAGAATAGCCATGAGCGGGAAATATTTCTCAAAAGTTTTGGACTTTGGGAGAAACAGAAACTGAATTTACAAAAATCCGCTGTTTTCTGGCTGTGGTGATTGAAAACCATGCAAACAAACATAGGTTTTCCCTTTGTTCACAGTCCATCTCCAACGCAGACCACCGGATGTTCCCCTTGGATCACAAGGATGTTGGCTTTATCTTGTCCCCAATTAGCCACTTTGTTTCCCATTGTAAATAGAGATAAAGGCAGCAGTGGCTGGAATTGCTGCTTTTTCAAGGCAAGCCCATTGTTTACTTAATGTTTTCAATTTGGAAGCCTCACCTTGGGGTTCAAGTGGATTGCTGTATTACCTCTCAGGGGAGATGTCTGCAATACATGTGAGAGAGAGAGAGAGAGAGAGAGAGAGAGAAGAGGGAAGTAGGAGAAAGTGGGGACCAAGAGTGTTTTCAGAGCATACACCTTGTCTCTTTTGCCTGCACCACTAGGAGCCACCTGTTCTGCAAGTACTTTTTCCTGTGTTCTGCTTGTAGTGTGGCAGTTCAGAGCCAAGCTACATTGGAGTGCAGCAGTAAGTTGGTGGCACAAGCGTAGAAGCTCCAATTTATTACTATCATGACAAAGAGGAGTTGGTAAAAGCTCCAGCCAATCTGAGGTTGGTTGTGGAAGCTTTGGGCTTCCCCTTTTTGCTCTTGGCCTTCCCACTTTCCATTTTTTGCAAGCCCTGTTGTAAACCCCAAAACACCTGATTTGGGCTCCCTCCAGCGTTTCTTCTGAAATAGCAGAAATAATCCTGCTACCCTCTGCTGGTGACAGTCTAAAACTGGTTTTGGAAAGGATAATGCCTAAGCGACATGGTGATGGATAATTTATGATGTATTATCTTCCTCCGCTGCGGCCCAGATAGTTGAAGAAAGCCCCAGACATCAGTACAGTGCAATCTTTAAATAAATATGTTATTTTCTTTTGGTAGGAAACCCTGGGGAATGAGGAGTGTATCTTTGTAAAGGCAGGCTAGGGATCTCTCAATGAAGTTGTTTTCGGTTTTTTGGGAAGCCTGTATTGACCAGTAAAATAATACAAAATCGGTATATTTGGGCTGGAGATAAACTCCAAGGGATTATAAAATTGTTGCAAAAGTCTGAAAATGAAAATTGTTGGGGTTCAAGCCTGAAAACGAAGCCCTTTGATCAGAAAGCTTTTCTCTATAAATCTAGATGTGTGTTCTGCAGCTTGATTACTCTGTAGTGAAGGTAAAAACTGCACATCCACCATATTCCTGTTTGCTATATTTTGTCCAGAACAAAACCTGGAGCCTGAAATTCTGTTCGAAGTGCTGTGGCATCATGAGTTGCCTGTATCAACAAGCAAGCTGCACCAGGCAGTTATAAATAAGATAGGCCCTTAACTACGCTTTTCAAACTGTCTCTCAGGTTAGAGCAGATCAATTTAGGGATACAAATGGTGTCTGTTTTAATGGTAAGACAGCTTTGCAGGAGAAGAAATTACAGGGGAAAAAATTACAACAGAAGGAGAAGAAATTACAAAAAAACAGCATTCCTGATATTAGCAAAATAGATTAGCTGAAGATGTCACAACAGACACATCTGGAGTTCTACCTGTGCCTTTTTATTGGGAGAAATTTATACATTTGTAAAATAGCGACTTGCGCTCAGTAAAATTATGGGAGGAGAAATCTCTCCCAGGAGGATCCAAGGCTGGTCGGCAGTCAGAACCCCACACCACCCAAAGGCTGTTCCTTTCTTCAGAATTATGCACATCTCTAGCAAGCGGGCAGGTTGGAAGTTATCTTCAGTATTCTGCTCCCTCTAGAGCAGTCGGATGCCTCAGCCCTTGGCACTCACTACGGATGGGAGAAAGAGGAGGAGCATTTCCAGCATATTCTTGCACAAGGGCTGCCTTTCTTTCTGAAAACACCTCCTTAATACAGGGGCACCTGACTGGGCATGGGGCATGTTACCACACAAGGGTTTTACAACGGTGCAAGTGAGGATCTTCCCGGTTTACTGCTTGGGATACGAGGGCCATGGCTGGGCATGTGGAATATTCCTTTGCCCCAGAAAGTGATTGGGTAGTTTGGTTGATCTGCTGTAACTTTAAGCAAGGATCTACAACACCCTGTCCCTCTCTCCAACACTTTTGGAGGAGAAGCCACCCCACATCCCCATATATCAACAGCCTGTGTGCTTCACTGGCATCACAGGGGACATGGGAGCTCCTAATCTCCTCACTATATTACGAGGGGCCCTCAGAGATTCTTCTTCCAGGGATGCGGGGGGGGGGTGTTGTTGCTTGGACCCTGAATGCTTTTGGAGAAAGGGGACAGAGGGAGGGAACAGGTGATGTGGCGAGAAGTCTGTACATCTGGGAAGGGGGTCCCCGAGAAGCTCAGGCATTCTTGCTCCGGCCACCTCCTGCTGGCCCTGTCTCTGCCTGGGCCAGGAGGGATCCTGAGCTGTGATGTCTTAGGGGGCCTAGCCGCACCAGGAGTTCTTGGAGACACCAGCAGGGGGCAGCTGCGACAACAGAGGACTGGGTGGCTAAAAACCATTGGCCCCAAACAGTTATGTACACATTTACAGCTGTGGAAGTGGCAGGGAAAAAGGATGAAAGGTGGGGTGAGGTAACAGGCCAGAGTCTGTACAGTAAAGGCAAAGAGCCTGGATCTCACTTGAAAGAGCAGGATTGGTGATCTTGAACCCTGTTATGGACACAGTCCCAGTGCGGGCAGCAGTGCGTGAGCGATAGGTACATGGCACTGCCAAGCAGCAGAGACTGAGACAGAGAACCTGATTTCTGCCCTGAGACACCTCTGTGCGTGTGTAATATTTTGACTAGGGTAATGCATGTTTGAATGGTCTGGATGTGGGCAAAGGGGTGGCTGAATGGACACAAAAACAGAGATACGAATGCTGGAGAGGAAGGTAGTATAAAGTGAGAGCTGCTGCAGAGAACATGTCTCCCCTCAAGTGGAGCTTGCAGCCAAAGGAGGCTTGTGAACAATTAGTTGGTCAGTGTTGCCCCATCCGACTGGGCCTCAGGGTACTTTTGCTTCTCTTTCTTGAGAAGGCATCTTTACTCCCCAGCAGGCTCCATGTTCCCCAGTGCCCTTCCTCTCCTTTTGAGGTTTAGCGCCGACTGCCCCCAAAGCTTATTTCTGATCAATGAAGCGGCTCAGAGGCTTCCCTGACCTTGTCAGCTGAGCCTCTCTGTGCTTCAGTGGGGGCAGGGGGGGGCACCGATTCTTAGAGAAGGGCCAGGGATTTGAGGGAATGGAGGGGGGTGAAGAGTGTCAGATGCTTTGGGAAAGCCTTAAGAAGTGGGAGAACCCGGGTGGGTCTGGCTCGGGGCTAGCAAGGGCCATTGGCACGGGTGGAACGTGCTGCACCCAAAGCCATCCTAGCAGCCTTTCCTCTTGGTGGGAGCGGGTGCGCCAGCTGGACTAGCAAGCGAAGTCTTCAAAGACCCCCTGGGGCGAATAGTGGTGGCGATGGTGGTGGTTAGGCAGGAGGCCTGTGGCATAGGTGCCCTCAGAGTGACGGCCCAGGGTCTCACAGGAGCTCTGCAAGAGAAGACACAGAACAGCCTCCATGAGTCCCTTCCTAGCAACTTCGTTCCAGGACCAACATTAGGCAGATTTTCCCAGAGCGATCCTTCTAAGATACTGTTTGTGGGTAACAAACAGTTATACAAAACACAAGGTGTCAAAGTTTTGTCTTTTCTTCCCTTCTTCTATGCACTGAGTTATGTTGCTGGCCAAAGATGTGCAGAAAAATGAGGCAATGTACAGTAAAGTGATATCCCCTCACTAGAGATCAGCGATGGTGGCCTTCCAGATGTTGATTAATTCAAATTCCATCAGCTCCAGCCAACACCTTCCATGGTACAGGATGGTGGAAGCTGTAGTTCAACAATATATAGAAGGTCACTGACCACACCATGCTGGACGTTACAAGAAGGAGGAGGAGGAGAGTAGGGGATTCTAGACAGCAGCTGGAGTTATGACCCTGTGCGGCAAATATGAGCCATTCCTAAATGGCACCCCAGTTTTACTCCCTGAAATAGGCCTTCACTATGTGCCACTTCCTTTTATTTGTTTGTTTGGGTCAGTTTTCCCATTGCCTCAACCTTCAATAGCATTAATCATTTCCAGTGCTGCTTCATTATCCCAGTATGCTCTACCTTCAATTCCCTGCTCCCACTTCCATTAAATCTGCATCTTCCTCAAAAATCTGAAATGGAACTGCAAGAAAGGGAGAGAGAAAGAGACCCAATGGAGCAAGCATACAGGCTTGGAAAAATGCCACACTCCATCACCTGAAATGAGTTTAAAATTCCAGATATAATTACTAGTTAGTTTGGCTATAAAATGGTTGAGAACATACTGTGCCCTATGTGATTTAACAAACGAAATTAAATGATAGCCTCATAGGGAAAAGCTATACTTTGGCATGTTTCACATCATCAAATTCAGAGAGAACCTGTGAACTCTGAAACAAGGGATGAATGTTATTCAGAAAAGAAAATTTATGAGGAAGATCAGTAACACACTTAGTGGAAGGTATAAGTAAGGTTAGTGGGAACAATTTATGTTGATTAAATAGTAATTTCAGGGTTAGTGGGATTTTCAAGCAAGAAAGTCATTGAGATCCTGCATCAGCAGTTATAATTTGAGGATATACGAAGCATTAGAGTTAGAAATGTGACTATCAAAGCTCCTTCTGCATATTTCTGTCTTCAAGAACGATTTATGTATTTTTAAAAACGTGTGTGTGAAACCTAAAATTATTATTAGATTTTATCCCACTTTTTAAAATATATATAACTGAAGGCAGTGAACATTCCTAGTGATCCTGCCTCCTATTTTCCCCACAATGACAACCATGTGAGGTGGGTTGGGCAGTTTTGCACCACAGCCTCTTTCTCACACTGCAGCCGGCAAGCAGCAATGCTGTAGCTCTCATAGCCAGGCAGGATCTGTTCCTCCTTCATGCTGGCCTGGCAGCTCCCCCAAGGCTGGGGCAGGTATGTCAGCTGCAGGAGAAGGGGAGCAAGCTAAGTGCCAAGAGAAAGCAATGCTTGGCCAGTGGTGTTTATTTTATTCATTTATTTTATTTTATATCCTGCCTTTATTATTTTTTATAAATAACTCAAGGCAGCGAACATAACTAACACTCCTTCCTCCTCCTGTTTTCCCCACAATGACAACCATGTGAGGTGGGTTGGGCCGAGAGAGAGGGACTGGGCCAAAGTCACCCAGCCGGCTTTCAGGCCTAAGGTGGGACTAGAACTCACCCTCTCCTGGTGTCTAGGCCGGCACCTTCACCACATCCACTGGATCATCTCAGCAGGTGTCTATCCAGCCCCCTTTAAAAACCTCCAGTGTGGGGGTTTCTAGGCAGACTGTTCCATTGCTTAATGGCTTTTATATTCAGAAAACTCCTCCTGATAAGTCTCCTTGCTTTTAATTTCAATTCATTGCTCCTCGTGCTGTTCTAAGTTTCAACAGAAAATAAATTTCTCTTTTGCATGTAACAGCCTTTAGATATTTATAGACCACTATCGTACTACTCCTTAATCTTCTCTTCTGCAAGTTAAACATGCCCAGCTTCTTTATGCTTTCTTTGTACGGCTGGGTTTCCAGTCCCTGATCATCCTGATCAGATAAAGTAGAAAGTGCTCTCATGGGCACTTTAAAACATGACAGCCTGGAATAGTTTTTCCAAATAAGAAAAAAAAAAAGCAGAATTAACTTTCCAAAGACTCAATACATCATGCATTGCATGTAGGACACCCCCAAAAGTATTTAAATGCAAGCTTATACACTGTTCATCAAGACTATTGGTTTGCAAGCCACCTGCCATTCCGTCCATAAGATGGTGCTGTGGCTACACAGCCAGTCAGTTATGTTGGAGCTTATTCTGCCTGTTTACCATTGATAGGTATTGATCGGAAGCATCTGTTGCATCATCTAACGGGAGGCTTTGCCCACTAACATAAATCTACTCTGCATCTGCCTGATACACCCTGCTCCGAGCTCTTCCATCATGCTTAGCCTGCAAAAGGCTGCAGGGGCAACCCAAAACCTCTGGGGTGCATGTGTGGGCAGTGCTGGGAAATGGGTATTATAAAATGGCTGTGATGGAGATGTGGCCAGGCATAGGATCCCCATTTTTTCTCTGCCGTCATTCTATGTGATCCCTCTCGATGTATACCCAACTGAAGGGGGACAGAGAGAGGGGAAAAAATACACAGGCAGGAGGGAAACTGAACAAGAAACAGAGATAAGATCCCTCATAAAGAACAGGACTTTGTCATTTTGCACTGGGGAAAAAAGCCTGCTCTGCAAAACAGATGTGAAAATGGGAGAAACCTCCCTTTCCCATAAGAAATTTCTGAATCTTCACCTATTTGGAGAAATGGAGAATTGTTGAATTTTCTTGCATACAGGTAAAAAAAGAAAAAAAAATCACCCGGAGCTGCAAGTCCCAGCACTGCCTTGCAGACCCACTAACACCCAAAGGCACTTTGGAGTTGGAGACTGCAACTAAGCCAATGCCATAAAACTTATGAAGACAGACCTTGCTCCACCACTTTTTCTTCCTTCCATCTGCCCTTACTGTCAAATCGAACTAAGAGGCTGCCCTACCACCAGTCAGAACCTGCCCAAATTCAGTCTCAAAAAACAGCTTCCTGATATTTTGGAAGACTGAACAATGGCCTTTCTGTGCAGTAAATATATGCTTTATCTTGGAATTTGGTCTATCATTTTGATTTGTATAACCAAGCACATCCAGAATAAGAAATAAAAGCGGAAACAATACATAATTATATAGCTACTGCTGCAGCAGATATTTCTCCCCCAAACATAGACTCATGTAGAGGGGGAGCAATGATAAAAACCAGAAATCACAGTTATTTTGGGGAGCTGTCCTGTTGTCTCCAAACAATCTAATTGTAGGAGATATTAAAGAGCCCTAGCTAAAAGCATATCCTTTTAATGCTGAATCACAGGGAGTGAACCGGAGTGCAACAAACTGAAGGGACTTTATTTGTAGTGAAGTCCCATCCCATTGCAAGTCTCCCGCTAGGAAACTCAGTTCTGATATAATGGCAGAATTTGCATCCTCAGCTGCAGCGTTCGTGTCCAGAATCGAGCCAAGAACAAGGACTCCTTTCAGACAGTTTGGGTCTAGATTTAAGCCCATAAATCCACAGCTCCTCCAGTGGAATAGAAAATGTTCTTCTCCCTCCTCCTCCTTTCCCCACTGCCCTGACAGTGAGAACAACCCTTCTCCTTCTGGTGTTTCAAAAGTCTGTTCAGAGGTCCAGTGGTAACCAAGTAACTCATTCATTGTGTATGTGTGGGGGGAGGGAGGGGGACGGTGGCACAGGGGACCTTTCACTGCCGAAGGCTCATTTTGGGACTTTTCAAGCTGTGGCTTTATTTACAGCTCTTACTGCAACCATGTTGCATTCAAAGATTTCTCGTTTTTATTGACTTAAATGTTGGCAGCAGCAGGAAATTAAAGTAAACTCAGCTGCTAATTAGTTATTCCTCATCCGCCAGCTCCAGAGCCAGCTAAAACTTGGCATGTTTGATGAGCCTTCAATGCCTTTGCCGGTTGTATTTTATCTTTATAGCACATCAGACTCTTGAGATATTGGATGTAGTGGTGGAGCAGCTTACACCAAACAGGCATATGGTCTATGTCACTCATTCACCAAGCATGTTCACTTAAGATTACAGGCCAGCAGGGCAACTGGGCTTGCATCCCTTGTGCAAAATATGCAGGGCCAGTTCCAGGATTTGCAGGGCTCTTAGGCTGGAATATACTTGCATAAAATCCTGCCCTTCTTCCCTGCTGCCTCTTTTGGGGTCCTGGAATTCTTCCCTGCTGCTACCTTCCTGGGCCTTTATAAAATGAGAAAATCAATCATGAGATTGTAAGTCCTTGGCTAATAGCGGGGCCACAGGAAGTGCAGGGTCACACCAGTCTTTGCCCAAATGTTACAATCATCTCCCGAAGTCCTTCCTGATGTGCTCTCCTTCAGGGGATAGGCAGATCAGGTAGCTAGTTCCCAGGATATGTTCTCCGTGGCAGCATCCATTTGTGGACTGTTGTCTTTAAGAAGACAGGCTAGGCAGTAAATCTTGCCTCCTTCCACCAACATGGGTAGTTCTTATTATTGAAGGAGTGGATGTGTCTGGATGGTCAGTATTAAGTATCTGCAGTGTAAAAGTATCCTTCCTTTATATGAAAATTCTGGTTCTGTCTAAGAGTGGAATTGGACTATTTGACATGGGAACAGAACTGCACTTGAACGGTATAGGGACTTGTCGGATGAGTAATGGGGCAATTATGCTGTGGAGGGAGAGGCAGTCGCAATACAATATGTAAGCATAACAAGAATCGGTATCAAAGAAAGACAAGGTTCAGATATTCTATCCAAAAAGCTGGTATTAAAAACCTGGAAGCAGAAAATATGTTGGAAGGCATGAAACTGGACCTTCAGCTTAAATCTAGGTGACCTACTGCTCACCAGAAGACTGCGATCTCACCAAGTAGCCAGCCTGGTCAGAAGGAGCCAATGGTCTGCCTGGGAGATGGAGCCTACATGAAAAATATCGCTCCACTCTCCACCCTTGATTAATTCATCATAAGGTGCACCAGCCTATTAGCCCAGAGGCCATCTTTCTGGATTTCACTCAGTCCCCTCACATTCTTTTAGGTCATCTGCATGGGTTCATCCATGATCTTCTGTAGCTATCACTTCTCTGCTCATAGCAAGAGTAGCTCTCACAGGGACTGGTAGGTAGTCTGTTTCCATAAGTCATCAGTCTTGAGAAGCCTGTTCTACGCTTTCTACCTTCTCTGTGTGTATCTACCTGAATTTTCTGTTTTGCAGTTTCTACGCCTTTGAATACGCACTGAATCTCAGCATTTGAACCATCCATTCACATCTAAACCAACAATGACCCAGATCCTCCCTCGTTTTCTACGACCTTGACAATGTGCTTCTTTGCAGTGGATTGATGCTGGGGCAATCCTTCCAAACTGATACAAAGAACTGCTGATCTGTGTTGGTCTTGGGGTCCCATTAATGACACAGCAGAGGTGACTGATGGATCTTCCTTGCATGGTTTGGGTAGAATCAAGCAGGGATGTAACACGCCACAAAGCCAGAGCTGGAAGCTTAAGACTCTGCCATTATGGCTGCCCTTTTAAAAAACGTACTTCTCAGGCTGTTGATAATTTTTCCTTGGTTTTAGAATGTGTGCTTTTGAGCAAGAAGGAGCTGCTCAATGCAGTTTTCAGAAAGACCAAGTAGTCTGGAGTGCTGAATGTACGGGTGATTTAATTTCCAACAGCTATTATCATTTTGTGGGGTGGGGGACGTCACAAAATGGAGATCTTGTACTGATAGTATTAAGAACACTTTATTATGTGCACTACATTTTGTAAGAACTTCCCTTCCTGCTCCAAACATTCTGAAACATTTATTTCCTTGACAAAGTACCGACATAGGGAATTTCTCTGGAAACAAGAACAAAACTATTATAAAGCCTTGGTAGCTAACTCAGTGGACTGACCCTGATATTCTCTCCTTCTTTCTGTGCCATCTATTTCTCTTTCCATTTAGCTCAGTGGGAAAAGTGCCAACAGTGGTAATGAGGCCATTAGCCAAACGGTCTTATGGATCTTGAATATTTTTTTTCTTTTAGCAAGTGACTGCTATGGTTCACAGTACAATGAGTCTCTGAACAGTCTACAAAAACTGTACCAGTTCTCTCATTTCCAAAATGCCTCTTCAATATATTAGCAACGGGGCAGCCAGAACAGCACTTCAGGACTGCAAAAATAGGCAGACGTGAATCCACATAGTCATTTTGGGAAGAGGTGTACCATCCTTTGTATCCTCATTCCAGGTGTTTGCTTTTGACTTCATACAAATTGGTCTAGGAACAGAAATACATTATACCAAAAATGTGAAACAAGTTAGAATTAGAACAGCACTGATTTCTGAGGCTTCCCATTTTTAGAAACAAAGCAGAAGACTTGTTCTCATTGTTCTGTAGACAAAATGTTTGTTCAGGATAACATACTATGACTTTCAGCAGTTCTTAATCTGCCCCCTCAATTTCAAGACCTGCTCAATTGCCCCCGACAACCTCTGCCGCCGTTTCCAGATGCCTACCTTGATCCCTGACCAGGAGGACCCAGTTGGCTAACTATAAGTGAAGAGGCATGTGAAGACTGTATTTGGAAGTTGAGATGCATCAGAAAAACACAGTGAACGTTTTCTAGAAATCTTGTCCTGATCCACAGAAGGAACTCAGCAGAAATCTGGGCAGTGTTGTGCTCACAGCTTGTCTGTGAGGAATGGCCTCTAGCCAGGGATAAACGTGGGCCATCCTTTTCAGTTCTGCTTTCAGGCACCACATTTTGGATAGGCAGAAAACACAGAATCCACTTAGATTTTATGTATTCCCCAGCCCACTTTTTCTGCTGCTCAATGGCCATATCAGTTTCTTTCTTGCGTGAGGTTTGAGTTCTATCAGCACCTTGTTTAATATATTGTGTCTGAATAACTCCTTTTCATAGGCCAGTGAACAGTTGCAGTTCTTTTTCCAACTGTCCAGCAGCAAAATCCAACTGTATTTTAGTATTACCAGGTTAACCTGCCTTAGCTTCTGGATTTAAAGCTCCATGGAGTAATGAGGATACTGTCTAGTGACAACTTTGGATAGTTGACTTTTTAGAATAGTTGTTCTTCCAAATTAGATCGATTTGCTCAATTACAACTGGCCCCTTCCCCCACTTGGCAACTGGCTATTCTCCAGCGTGTTTCATTTCTTTTGCAGAAACTACTGTTTCCGGAAAGTCTATTTGCAAGTTTAACATCTACATCTATCGGCCCTTTGAGGTAGGCCAGGTCAAGAAACAGATGCAGCAGGCACTTTTGGAATGTGACTTTATTGTTGTAGAGCACATTAAGAGAATCTTGAAAGCCTACCCAAAACCTTCACTGCCCCTTTTTAAGGATGAAGTTAGGGTGGAGGGGTTGTTCTGAGTCTCTTTCTCATGTTTTCTACTTTCCCAGACCTAAGTAACAATTTCATTTCTCCCACCAACTTCTCAAGGCCAGAGTTAAATTCCTCTACTGTACAGAACCACAAAGATGATATTGGAGAAATTATGCAGAGATGGTTACAAGAGCATGCCTTAATCTGGGAAACAATGAAAACACTAGGAAGAAACTCAGACTGGCTCTGCCTTAACGCCATAGGGTATAAGAGGGAGGGAAGGGAAAACGCAGTTAGACTATATCAATAAATATAGTTCCAGTCAAATGTGTGAAGTTTGTTTCCTGGTCTGGCCTACCTTGAAGGGCTGACATCTACAGGTCTCTTTTTTTAAGGTTGTGAAGATCATGTTTCTTTGCTTTTGGAAATGAGTATAAACCAGATCCTCAAGAACACATTATTTAAAAGACATTGAAATCTTTGATCAAGAAAGTTTGCTGGAGACCCACGTTGAGATGGTGTGGTGGAGCAAAGTCATAGTTTCAGTATCTTAAAGGGCCTCCTGCTAAGCTTCAACCTTGCAGGAGTTGCTTAGCCATCGCCCTCAACTGTCCTTATCAGTGAAATTATTGGCTGTTCCAGAAGGACACATTTAACCTAGGATTCCCTGTTGCTTCCAATCCAAATGTTCTTTTTAAAAAAATGGTAGTTGTCTTCAATACAGTATATGCATATCTCTTTCTCTATTTACCTTCATGAGTTTGGATAAACTCATATTCTAAAAGTCAGGTTGGATATCTTCTTCAGCTCTGAAATTCTTTTGAAAGTAGATCTGCCTGTTTTATCATGTAACAACTCAGATTCTCACAATTTTTCAGCCTCCTATATTCTAGTCATTATTGCAGATGTTCTCTGCTAGCTCAAGAAGGGTTTTTTGCCTGTTCAGCTACATTAAATTTCTTGCATACAGTATGACACAGTCTGACTTAAGAGGATCTTGCCTCCACTAGTTCACTTGTTTTATAAACAGTAAAATCTTTTTTACTTAGCAAAATGTTATCTGTAGGGGTTCCAAAGAATACTTAATCAGTGATCCATCACAGCTGAATTATTTTCTGTCTCTTTCTCTCTTCCCACACACAGAAATATATGCCCTACTCAACTTATAGATAAAAGCAAACAGTGCATGTTCTGGAAACAAAATGGATGTGTAGAGTTGCAGTTATTGGTGTCTACAAGAGGTGCATCCCCCACCTCTTGTAAATGCAGATTCCAAACTTTCATTAGAAGACGAGTGAGTATCTAGCCTTTCTAGAAGCCCAGCTTAACCCAAACTACATGCTGAATCATCTGCCGATTTTGCAAGAAAGGGTTATTCCTGCTTTTTGGTATTTTTAGCCAACAAATGAACAGGATTTTTTTTTTAATCTTTCCTAGTGAGAAATGATTGCTGCTTGGTAAAAAACAATTCAGAAATCGAGGCTTTTGTTGTAGCAGTGATTGGGCAGTAATGTGTCTACCCAAAACAAAAGGTACGATCAGAGACGGGAGTTTGTAATATTACTGAAGCCACATCTTTTCTTTAAATACAATTCAACTGAGTTGCTATGCTTTTTAAAAACATTGCTCCGCTATCATTGCACCCGTATTGCAAACAGCACTGCGGCATTTGAGAGACGGGGGGTTGTGCCAGTCCTGGACAGTAGCCCCGTCGTATTATGACTGTGGTGGTGGTGGTGGGCAGTTCAGTTTGTGTTAATCAGGTCTGATCTGTTGGGGTTTTAAAAAGGGAATTGGGGGGAGGGCTGACATTGATCGTAGTAGCCGTGCAATTTGGACTGCATATTTACATATGTTTGAGATTAAACAAAATTGCAAGTTTTCTATTCCTTACTTCCTGGATGGGTCTTCTTTTCTTTCAAAGCAGGCTTTGGTGTTGAGGCAATCTGGCATTATGGCTATCCAGAAATCATTGTCTTGTCTTCAAATGTACTATGAAAAATGGTATGAACAATTTGCTGTGGAAGCCATTATCCTGAAAGGAGGTGGGCTCTCTTTCCTTGGATGTGTTCAAATGGAGGTTAGGCAGCATCTGTTGGGGGTTCCTCAGTCTGGATTCCTGTACTGGGCAGGGGGTTAGACTCATGGCTCCTTCCAACTCTACAGTGCCGTAATTCTAGAGTACTCAGTCTCTTGGGTTTTACCTAGAGAGGGAAGCTTACATAATAGATTCATTCATTCATTCATTCATTCAATTTATATCCTCCAAAAGGGCACTCAAAGTGGTTCCTAATTTCTTGATCTCCTTACTGGTTGATCAGGAGCACCTCAATTCATTTTAAGTCATTCAGTTCATGACCAATATCAAGCACCAGGGCCGTAACTGGGGGGGCACCAAAATGAGTCCTGGGGGGCACCAAAATGGGCATGGAATCCATATTTGCCCCGGGTGACACAGACCCAAGTTGCGGCCCTGTCAAGCACTTCTTTAGGATTTGAACAGTTTCTTGGATTTCAATTCCTGAGGATTTCTGACATAAGTAGAAAACTATGGTCAGGATCCTCCAAAGAAGGGGTAGATCTAGTATACCAATCTCTTGGAGGACTGGCTGTGCAAGCTGCTATATCACCTTAGCAATAGAAATGGACCCTAATACAATCAGGAATTTTATGCGTGTAACCATGCATAAAAAGTTGTATTACATTAGCTAATGAAAAATGTGGCTGATTAACCATGTGAAAGTCAACTGAGTTTCAGACTCTGGCCAAATATATCCATTTCTCCCTGTCCCCACTGCAAAAAGACATTTTCCATAAACTCCATTGCTTCTGTCCAAAGAATAATCGCAGTCTTTCGAAGAAGAATGGAGGAGCTCTAGCTCAGGGGTAGACCCTCTGCTTTGCAGGCCAAAGGCCCCAGGTACATGCCCTGACCTCTCCAGGTAAGACCAGCAAATCTAGAATCTTGGAGACCTTCTGCCAGTCAGTATAGACAGTGTCTGATTCAGTGTAAGGCAACTTCATGTTTGGCTTCTAGAACATGGAACATTCTAAAACATAGGAAATTTGTAACAAAAATGGTACAGCACTGCATACTCCAACTGCATACATACAAGAAAAATGGGCAGGTGTGTTGTAATGACAATTTGCCATCACACTATAAATTGCAGCCTTTGCCCATGGTTCTAGGAAAGATTCCTGCAAAGGCCCATGGTTGTAGCCCCCAACAGATCTGGGAGTTCTGGGAATCATAATATTAACATGTCCAGAGGACTCCAGGTTGGGGGAAGCTGATGTATAATTCTCAAACAACTACTGAGATATAAGATGCACACTTCTTAGATCTACAGAAACTGCAACATTAAGTGGAATGTTTCTTTTAAAATGCTGATAAGAAAGACAAATTTTCATCATACCTACAATCATACAACTTGCTGCATCTGGTCCACAAAGCCCTTCAAAATTCTCATATAAATGGCATATCTTCTATCAAATACAGAGGTTGGTGGTCTCTCTCTCTCTTTCTCTCCCAGCTTCTTTTACCCTTAACTGACTAGGTTCAAAGCTTCAGGGTCAACTGAATGGCAGCTCTCTTGCTTCTGGTTAAGCCCTCTTCCCAGTTCAATGTTCTGGCAGCTGCAGGAGTTAGTCTGGGAGAGGAAGAAACCCCTGTCGTACCTGCTCCTTGATTTCCTCCAGTCCCAGGGTGGCAATGCTGCCCGAAGGTTTCTTCAGGGGTGGTTTGGGGCGCCGCAGGCCATGGGCCACCTTGTCGCGGATCACCTGAAGCACAGCAAAAGACAGGAGAATGGCAACAGCAAAATCATCATGCAGGCCAATATGGTTTCTGTCCAAGGCCCAAAGCCCCAGAGCAGAGGTACAGAACTCTTGGAAGGCTATGGGGTGCATTCTGAAAAGTGGGTGTTGTTAATATGTTTTGTACTACAGATTAAGGTTACTATGGTAACTAATCATTTTGCCCGGGTGAAGAGGTTGAATTTAATTGTCCCCTTTTCACGTGTTAATGGTTGCACTGGGGGGTGGGGGGAGAAGAACTTGCCTGGACTTGTTTTAGTTTCAGTTTCCCTTCTGTGTAGGCTTGCAGAGAGTATGCAGCTGAGAGAAATCTCTCCTCTCAGCAAACAGCCTTTAAATATGTTTGTTTTCCGTAAATAAAATTGTTTTTATAGAAATGTCTGGTGGGTGACTTTTCTGATCTCTCCTGGGCCAAATGCTTTCCTAGCATTCTGCCAACAGGTGTGCCTAAGGACCAGAATAAGAGAGATTTGTATTTTTAAAATGTAAGACTCTATGATTGATTGATTGATTGATTGATTGTACAGGGCTTTTAGACCACTGCAATCAGAACTGCCAGCTGGTAAGATTACTATCCATCTATTTAGTAATTTCTCCACTGTAAAGGTATAGTTTAGGGGCCAATTTTGAAAGCTTTTGGGGAACTTCATCAAAGGCTTGGGGTTTCTGATTGTATTCTTCACTGTTTAGCTAGCAGTCTGAGGACATGGATAGTAGGAAATACTGCCAGCCAAGCCTCCTTTGTATAGTGGAAGAATGTCCCTCTCTCCTTTTTATTGAATGTTTTACGGTTCACTGAATGTTGTTTTATATTACTGTATGTATTTTATAGCTGTTGTAATTATAAACTGCTTTGTGTTGCTTCAGTCTAAGAAGCAGTATATAGACATACTAAATCATAAATACATAAAATAAATAAATTTCATTTAATGCATAAATAAAGTGTTCATCCACTGCACTACACTATGATTTGTTTAACCATGTTTTAATAAATAAACTACCATTGGCTGGGTCCATACAACACAGTTAGTCAAATCCAAACAAACAATTTGGGTCCCCTGGACTGTATGTAGCCCTGAACCTGTTGTTTGGTGGCCCCCAGAACCTCCTCTGAACATGACTGCTGAAAAACAAAGTCCTTGTCTCCTGTCACTTTGCCATAGAAAATACACAAAAACAGTTCTGTCCTGATTAAACAAACACACAAGAGAACAACCAAAGCTTTCCCAAGTCCAGGAAAATAAAAATCCTGACTGTGTCCGCTTTGGGGCCTTTGTCCACATGTCTCCACTCATCTACCACCCAAAATCCACAAAGAGCAGACCTTGGTCATCAGTGCAGTTGTCAGCTTTGATCACCCTGCCTAGTGGTCATGCCAGCTGGGGCTAACCAGAATTAGAAATCCAGCTACACTTAGTGGACCGCAGGTTCCTCAGCACCTTGCCCTGAGGAGAGGCCATTATTTCACAAGCTGAGGACAGCATGACTCTCCAACAGGTGGGGATTCATCATTTAAGGGCCGAATTGTATTTAGTGCAGGGCAGGAAAAGTTTGCCTTTCCCCCCTTCTCCAGTCCAACCCCCTTCTCCTCCCAGCCCAGCCTACTCCGCTTCTGAGTGGCCTCTTACCTCACAGATGTAGTCCAGGATTTCCAAGACGGTTAGGACGCTGGCCCCAATGAAGAGGCCCATCTGGCCTCCAATGTCCCCTAGTGACAAAGGAAAGGAAGATTGGCACGTTGGAAGCAACCAGCCAGGGGTTGAGAATATTGGTGGCTGGGAAGAACTGGGTGGTGGAGCTTGAAGGCTGGATGGCAAGCATGGCTCTGCTTTTACCGGGATCATTGTCTCCTTTTCTTCGGAAGCACTCATTCTCTCTGTCTCCTCCAGAAGGAGAAGAGGAAGGAGGGATAGGTGCTCATCCTGCTAGGTGAGCCACAAGCACCACAGTCCTTGAACACGTGGAGAACTCTGGAAGCCTGATCTAGGTGCCCTTTACTCTGTCATTGTGGAGGCTTTCTAAATGAAGGAATGCTGGGAAGAGGTACCACCAGTTATGGAGGCTAGAAGGCCTTCCTGCAGCTCTTAGCTCAAGAGTAGGCAGGTAACAGAAAGGGCCACTAAGGTGCCACAAGTCGCTATGAGACCCTGACATGGGCCTGGTAGTAGTCCTCAGTCTAAGCCATCTTGAGTCAAAGCCAGGCTTGCTCACTCACTCTTTTTGTCTGCTCACACTATCCTTGCCTCCTCAGAACTTGCTTTGCTTCCAAGATTGTAGCTCTCACACAGGGGGAATGGCAGAGAAGTAGCTATGCATGCTCACTCACCCAGAAGCCCTGCCAGATTGTATGCCTTCTTCTGCTCAATTGCCTCATAATTCAGTGCCTCAAAGAAGATATCCAGCACCAAGAAGTTCTCCCTTCAGAGAGTGGAAATAATGGAAGCAGGTGAGAGAACATTTACAAATTGAGTTTTTCCATATATCCCTCAACATAGACTCTCCAGGCCTTATTTGCTTTAGTTTTGTGTCACCATCACACTCCAGGAAGTTTGCCCACTGACTTGAGCTATTGTTTGAATTCTTCCTGTTCTCCTCGGCAGCAAGATACTCACCGGATGTAGGTCTCATTGCGGTTGTATTTGCGAGCAAGATACCGGGCTGAGCCCTTGTTGGGAATGCGCACCATGGAAATCTCCTTGCCATAGCGGGTCAAATTACAGGGCGTGGGACAGACACAGCGTTCCTGGGAATCTTCGATGGCTGTATCTATGATGAAGAGGCATGTATGGACAAGATGGGTCTGCTTTAGAATAACGTATCATGTAGAAAAGGACACTGCTATCTATAAGGCTACGACATATGGACTAGCTCCCTGGTGGGCATTCCCAGGGCTTCAGGTCATATACATACAATTTTCAGGGATTTGGACTGCAGCCTACCAAATGTACCCTAGTCCAATCATTCTTGGTTTCTCAGCCAGGATAGCAGGTTTGTGAAGGCGGGCAGGGCACCCAGAAGAATTATTCCCATGAGCTTTATACCTGAGTTAGCTTGTGCTCTGGCCATTGTGCCAAACAAGTGTTTGATGTTACTATGTGTATATGTCTCATAAGACAAAAGAGGGAAGCAGAAGGCTGTGTGTACTTGAAAGTTGAGATGGGAGAGATGGTAGCTCCGGCCATAACCACAGATGTATGGAAGTTTTTATTTTGTAAACTGCCACGGGTCACAAGAGTGCAGTATTGTTGTTTAAGTAAAAGGTAAAGGTAAAGGTTTCCCTTGACGTAAAGTCCAGTCGTGTCCGACTCTAGGGGGCGGTGCTCATCTCCGTTTCAAAGCCTTGGAGCCGGCGTTGTCATAGACACTTCCGGGTCATGTGGCCAGCATGACGACTCGGAACGCCGTTGTTTAAGTAGCTAACAGATAAATAACCACCACCCTCTTCGTTCATGCTCACCATAAGCATAGCAGCTCCCACTCCCCGCTGCATGCATTCCTGGGGGGCGGGGGGGGGGGACTGCGGCGCAAAAACATTGCCCACTATTCCATTCTGAAATGGATCCCTTTCAGAATTGCTACTGATCAACAGTTCCCACGTGGCTGTCCTAGGATTGTTGGTGGAACACTCAGCACTTGTAAATTCAGCTCAACAATATCACACACACACACACACACTTTCCCCAGGCTGGCAGCTATTTTCTTCCCTTCTACCAAGCTCACTAAAGCCAAGCTCAAAAGCTGTGATTTCAGCTACCCTGAGAATTTTGTGAAGTCGTCCTACAAACTATTCCTGTTTCTTAGAGTGAAGAATGGGTGGGCGGGGGCACTTCTCACTCAAGATGCCACGTGCCCCAAGTGGCATGTGGTAAAACAAAAGAAAGAAATATGCAGCCCAAAGTTCATGGATGCTGTGTATATACATCCATTCACACATTCCCCATTCATAGAGCAATATACCCTCCATCATTCATAGTTACCACCTCCTCTTTCTCTCTCTAAGGTGAACATGTCTTAGGCATTACTGAAACCTGGCAGGATGGAACTCACAAGTGGATTGCAAAAATCAAAGGCTACGACTTATAAAAAATGAATGGACTTGACAAAAGGGGAGGTTGCAATATACAGTATGTGATGAAGTACATGCATCTGTAGCAATCCATGAATTTCAGCCTAAGGGTTCTGCAAGAACATCTGGCTCAGAATACAGAGGAGAAGTATCAGCAAGGGTACTATTGTCGGGATGTGCTATAGATTGCCAAACCAGACAAAACTTCCGAATAAAGCTGTCCTGGACCAGATGACAGAACTTTCAGGGAGGACAGATGTAATAATAACAGGAGACTTCAACTACCCAGACATCTGATGGAAAATAAGCTCAACTAAGACTGCAAGGTCTCCCAGATTCCTCAGTAGTTCTGCTGACTGCTTCTTTTCCAGGAGGTTGAAGTAGAGACAGGGAGAACAGCTCTTCTAAATCTGACCCAAAATGAGAGCAAAGAGCTGGTTGAAGAGATAAAAGCAGCGGGACCTTGGAGCGAAGTGACCACACTGTCTTGAGCTTCAAGTATTCGCTCCCCCACAAAAGAAAGTATATCATACATGCATACTCATACATACATATTTGACTTCAGGAGAGCTAAATTCAACAAGCATAGAGGTCCCACAGACAGAAATCCTCAGGTCAAAGAAACATAGGAAGGTTGGGAACTTCTAAAAAAAAAAAGCGATAGACACAATCACACACCATTCTGATGAGAAGAAAAAGTAGGGAGAGAATAGTTTAGGAAACCACAATGGATGTACAGGGAGCTTTTGACTGAACTATTAAAAAGAATTTGTATAGGAAATGGAAATTGGGTGAAATTACTACAGAGGCAGACTACGAAGTAGCTAATATTTGCAGAAAGTAAAAAATGTCAAGAGTAAAAGAAACTTAAGCTTGCAAGGAAAGCCACAAAAAGGGTTTTTTTAGCCAAGTCAGCCATAAGAGGAAGAAAAAGGAAGGGGTGAGCTCACTGCTAGGAGAGGATGGTAGGATGGTTACAGGCAATGAGCAGAGGCAGAGCTCCTTAGTTCTTTCTTTGCTTCAGTCTTCTCCATCCCTAAAGGGGAACTATGTTCCAATGGACCAAAACAGAAGAACTGAGAAAAGCAACAAGGTTGTTAGGGACTGTCTGGCTACTATGGATGTGACTAGATCAGGTATATCCAGGAAGTTTAGAGGAGCTTGCAGATGTTATTTTGGACTCTCTTTCTGTGATCTTTGGGAAATCTTGGAGGATGGGCATTATGCCAGAAGATTGAAGGATAAATGCTGTTCTGTCTTCATAAAAAGGGGGCAAAAGAGGACCTGGGTAACTGCAGACCAGTCATCTTCACAATGATACCAGGCAAAACTCTAGAATGGATTATTAAGCAGCCCATTTGTCAGCATTTAGAAAACAATGCAGCACTTGGCAGGAGCCAGCATGGGTTTATCAAGAACTAGTCACCCCAAATAAATCTGACCTCTGTTTTTGGTAGAGCGGCCTGTATACCTGAATGACTCCATCAAGATGGAAGAAGGTGATGAGTGGCATGCTGTAAGGCTCTGTCCTAGGCCTTTACTGCTCTACATTTTTATCAATGACTTGGACGAACGAGTTGAGGGGATGAGGGAGTTTGTAGATGACGCAAAGCTTGAAGGCATATCTGATACTTCAGATGAAAAAGAAGATACAAGAAGATCTTAAATAGGCTTGAGCAGCAGGGCTGAAATGAATAGGATGAAATTTAACAGAGAGAAATTTAATGTTCTGCATCTCAGGTTGAAAAATGTAAGGCACAATTTCCAGAAGATAGGGCAAGAAACCATTATAAGGATATGGAGTTCAGTTGGACAATAGCAAAAAAATTCCTAATAGTAAAAGATGTTCAAAAATGGAACAGACTTCCTTGGAAGGTGGTGCACTCTTCTTGGCTGGAGTTGTTTAAACAAAGCCTGAATAGCCATCTATTGGGGATGCTGCAGTGGTGGATTCCTACAGTGGGCTGGGGTTTGGACGATCTCCAATCCTTATATTTTATCATCTATATGGTTCTCCTTTTTCTCCGATACTCACCAATCCAGCTATCTCTTTCCCTCCCTATCCTTCCTTTCTCTTGCTATGCATAGGCCTTCAGAGAAGGAGCAGGGCTTTAGTTGTCCAGTCAAGAACCTTAAAGCAGGTTCTGTGGGCTGGAACCTATGTTAAGACACCAACCAACTGCTCCCATAAAACCAACAAAAACTCTGCTTTGCTCTGATTGGCTGTCCAGATTCTCTCCTTATTGATCCCTCCATGATCTGTTAGATACCCTCAAAAGTACCTACCTAGTATGTGATCAGCACATTCAATGTAGACATTGGGCGAACAGATGGTCTCATTGCCTGAAAGAGAAGAACCTGGATTGTAGTTAGCTAGAGATATCTCCTTAGGTCTCTTTACCCAAATTTGAGCTCCTGATGTTCCTGGGGATGGGACAGAGAGAGGGTATCTTGTTATTTTGCTTTGTGGATATAGATGAATGTATCTTTCATCCTGCTGCCTTGGTACAAATGCATCTACTGGCAAGAAGCCACAGAAAGGCAATGTAACACAGCTTTCTCCATCTTGGTGCTCTGCATGTGTTGGACTTATCATCACCACCTATAAATTAGCATCACAATTGATCTGCTGGGGGTGGATAATGGGTGTTTCAGCACATATGCAGGGCACCACTTTGGGAAAGGTTAGCCTGATGTCATAGGTAAACAATTCTCTGTGCCAAATATTATTCAGGGCAGGAACCTGGGTGAAAATTTGAGTCTATGGACTCCAAAGACCAGTGAGATCTGTGTGTAAGCCAATAAGCGCTGCCCCCTCTGGGCTCAGAAATATGGGTCAGAGAGACCCCGTGTTTCCAGAGGTGACAACTTTCCATGGTAGCAGAAACCAGAAACCAGCAGGAATCCAGGGGCGAGGTGGATCGCACTGAAGCCAATGCTGACAATGAGAGATCCTACAGAGAATGAGGGAGGGAAGGAGGCAAAAGAGCTATTGAAGGATGGCCCAGGTGGGACTGTTGCCAGCCCAACTATCCCAGGATATGAGATAGTACAGTTTCCCACTCAGGATGCCCAAATTCTAGACTATGATCGCTATGGAGAAAAAATTCACACAAATCCCAAACTGCAGTTAGTTGATTCAAAGTGGCTAGCTAGGGGCTTGCAGAACAAGTGAGGGGGCTGCGTCAGGCATTATTTGTTCCCTGCAACACAGGATACACAATAAAATACAAGGGCAGGGAGGGTGCAAAGCAGTCTTCTTCAGACTTGTCCCTTCCCAGAGAATGGATCTTGGGATAATGGGAGTTTTGATTAAACATAGGCAGAGAGTACCCGGCTGAGCAAGACTGGTGCTCCGTTCATATCTGCGTGGATTCCTATATCTTTGACATCAATATGACAAACAGATGTTTATCAGGTGAAAGTTTTCTGGAACTGGAAACAAATGGTGGGAAAAGTTTCATCAGCTTTGTGTCTGAGTGCCAGACTGTGACATTCACATCACTGAAGCAGATGTGAGGAGCAGATGTGAGCAAAGCCCAGGTTAGTCCCACGGGCCCATGGCAAACAAGTTCCTGTAGCAGTTACTCCAGGCAACTAAGGCAGAGGGCCCTGGAGTCTGTGGGGCTGGAGGAGGGCCGAGAAGGCTCGCCTTACCTGGCATATGCACCATGCGACACTGGCAGTTTTGCACCACAGCCTCTTTCTCACACTGCAGCCGGCAAGCAGCAATGCTGTAGCTCTCATAGCCAGGCAGGATCTGTTCCTCCTTCATGCTGGCCTGGCAGCTCCCCCAAGGCTGGGGCAGGTATGTCAGCTGCAGGAGAAGGGGAGCAAGCTAAGTGCCAAGAGAAAGCAATGCTTGGCCAGTGGTGTTTATTTTATTCATTTATTTTATTTTATATCCTGCCTTTATTATTTTTTATAAATAACTCAAGGCGGCGAACATAACTAACACTCCTTCCTCCTCCTGTTTTCCCCACAATGACAACCATGTGAGGTGGGTTGGGCCGAGAGTGACTGGCCCAAAGTCACCCAGCCGGCTTTCAGGCCTAAGGCGGGACTAGAACTCTCAGTCTCCTGGTTTCTAGCCCGTTGCCTTAACCACTAGACCAAACTGGCTAACTTTTTTTTGGATAACTTTTTTTTAATCCAAAAAGCGTCTCCATACTTATGAATTTATGTAATGCACCTTTCTATCCCACTTTTCCATCATTAAAAACCATCCCAAAGCAGGATGCAATTGATTAGAAATACACAACTAACAATACTTTTAAAGCAAATTAAAAAAAAGGAAAAATCTACCAAACATGTTTTTAAAAAATAACTTGAAAAACTTGAAAATGCAGGCACTACTAGGCCAGAAAGGCATCACAGCACCAGTTTAACAAAAAGTAGAAGGTGAACAAGTACATCTGAAGCTGGTGCTGGAAACCTGAAAGGTCAGGCACCATCCATGAAATGAAGAGGAAAGGAATTCCAGAACTGGATAGTTGTACCAAAAATGCTCCCCTTTGGGCCATAGCTCTAACCCAAGTAGTATATTTTCCTGTTGAAACCTTTTTTCAAGGCCAGGCCTCTCCTTGCACACTAGCCAGCAACCTCTGTTGTAAATAACTTTTACCCATTTTTCTGCAATCTAAACCTGAAGTACTAACCATGAATTTCATTCTTAAGGCTAGAAGGTTTTACAGTTGCCTCTGGTTTTATGGGGTTCTTTAATGTCTCAGGCACATGTATTTGCTTTTCTAAATTATTACACATTGTAGCAGCTAAGAATCTGAGCTGAGGAAATCTCTACTTTCAAACACAAACAGTCCTTATTATTACAGCCTCAGCACCCTTTCGCCTCCTCATCCTGCAGAGTTAGGCTTTGAATAACATCAAGCATGAGAGATGTATGCTGCATCTTGTAATATTAATTAGTTGTTAGATTTAAATCCTGTCTCTCCTCCAAGAGGTTAAGGCAGAGTACTTCCTCTTCCAATTTTATTCCCCCAACAGCAAGGTCAGGCTTAGAGAGAGTGGCTGGTCCAAACTCCCCCAAAGAGCTTCAGTGGATGAGTGTTGGTATTAAAATGATAGAAGACTAGAATGTAGCTAACCCCAAGATCAGAGTTTAAGGAGAAAATGATGCGGTGAGAAGTGACGTGATGTAAAGTGACCAATCAAGCTGATTCCAACAGAATTTGACAGAATGCAAAGAAATGAAACTTCAGAGTACAAATTCTCTTTTGCTGGGAATATTTTCTTTAATGCCACCTGGCTGGAGGGAAGATGGACCATTCATCCATATATACCAATTCACTGATATGTTTGAATATTTTTAAACTGACCCCTTCCTTATGATGAGGTTCAGCTAAAATCCAAAGAAAGCTAGGTGGCATTAATGACATTTAATCTGAAAGTGTGTTGCAATGGGGTGGAGTAGAAGACATTAAATTGTCCCTGTTCAGTGCAATTAAGGTAATAATGCATAATACAAGGATATTTCTTGGAATGGCTTTTGAGTCATATATTTTTAAGACCTGCACAGCTTTCCCTGATCATAGGAACTGTATTTATCTTCTCAGGTTTTTTCCTGGGACTCAAATGTCTGCAGAGTTATTTTGGCACCAACTCCAGAATCTTAAATAACACTGCCTGTTTCTTTTTTTGTAGAACTTATTTACACTACAAAATTACATTTCTTTTGTATCGTTTTAACTCTCATGATTTCTTCAGAGGATCCTGGGATCTGTGGTTCTGTGAAATGTTGGGCTTTGTTTTTTAGAAGTTCCTATCCCATAGAACTACAACTGCCAAAGTTCCCTGGAAAAATTGAATACCCATTAAACCAATTTAAGTATCTTACAAATATTGGCCCATTGTAGAAGAGGTTAGAAAAGGAAAACAAAAATGGCCACCTTAACAAATTGGCAGGTATTTCAGCGTCTTCTTTCAAATTGCATTAGAGTTGGAAAACTGCAAAATTTACTGAATAACCTGAAAATCTGTTCTGCTGTTGTCTTTTTTTGGCTGTCAGCTAGTAGAGTTATTGCTTTATTTAACTCCTCTGCAAGCAAGAGCCTAAAATATCCAGGTTTGACTCACAGTATGCTCTCCTGAATAGAATTCTCTGTAGTAGTATACATCTGGCACCTGCTTCTGGATATGGCCTGCAATTGGCTGAGAGAGATATCTCAGTTCAGTGAAACTCTGACTATGCTTTTTATTGACAATCCTTCCTCTCCTCCAGCTAGTCTTACTAATCAAATAAGAGTCCTATGAAGTCCTAGGGTATTCTATTTCTGTTAGGATGACATTCAAGACCACATCCTTTGAGAATGTTTTCAGCAGAATGTTATTATACTCTAAACACGGGTCACACCTCTAACAGCTCATGGCTGACTCAAGGGATGAGCATCATTTGAGAAACGTGATGCTACATCACAGCTTTCTCCAGTCTAATACCTTCCAGATGTGCAGGACTACAATTCCCAAAGCTCCCAGTCAGCTTGGAATTGAAAAAAACACATTGGGGAAAGGACCTGCTCGTGGAAGACTAATTTATCCCTTCTTTCTTCCTTCCTCCCTCCCATTTGATTCAATTGGCTTCCCATCTCATCTTAGCAATTCTGGGTGGCTAATAACATTTTAAACCACAATACAAATAACATAAAATCACAATACGTATAATAATAACCGAGGTAAAAGCTAGTCTGCCACGGATAAACAAGAACCTCATGGGCTCCAAATAATAATCTGACCCCATGCCAGGGAACACATCCAAGTCTTCAAGGCTTTGCAAAAAGCCAGCAGGGTCAGGGCCAATATAATCTTAGGGGAAATGGTGTTTGAACGGTGTCCAGGTGCTGCAACAGAAGAGGCATGCTTCCTGGGTCTCTGTAAACTTTGTAAACTTTTGTTTACGTGCTATCATGACCTGGTCAGAGGCATCCCTCCCTCTTACTTCAACCATTTTCAGATTCTCCCAAATAATGTCATGATTCACTCTTCCTCATGCTAGAGGGACTTCTACTTTCCCCCTTGACTCTCACCCGCTGCTCCTGGCAGGAAACAAAGGTCTGGAACCCAGGGGAGACTCCAAATCCCAACTGATGAATGTAGGGTGGCTCATCCTGGCTGTGGATCTGTACCCGGATTCCAGCTTCAAATGAAGTCTCATCTGGAACAAGAAGTAGTGGTGCCATGGTTAGGATTTTGGGGGGATGGGGGGCTAGACATCAATGGAATATATTCATTCATCTGACTACCATGATGATGTATTCATGCTACCCTTTGTAGGCACATTTCTCTATCTTTTCTGCCCTTATGACTGTGTTTGTTTCCTGCCTTGTCAAGGGGATTCATTAGCTACCAGATAATAAAAGCACTCATAAAATATATAGATTTAATAATTGCTAGATATTACAG
The DNA here is from genome assembly GCF_035149785.1 of Candoia aspera. NCBI lineage: Eukaryota > Metazoa > Chordata > Lepidosauria > Squamata > Candoiidae > Candoia > Candoia aspera. The sequence goes on along the minus strand of NC_086153.1, from coordinate 228,018,661 downwards.
CTTTTAAAAAGATCACAGGTACACTGCCAGGATCTCTAGGATTGGTACATATAAATAAGCCTTTTAGTTTTTCATGAGTCCAACATAGTGGCATATGCACCCTTGTGATCCTGATAATTAATCTCTGTATTATTTCCAACCCAACCAAATGTTGAAAAGGAGTTGCCAGCTCCTCTTTCTAAGCATCCCTCCACCCTCCCAGTCACAAGACCCAGATTGCATTTATTATTAAGGGATTAGAAAGAATTCTAAAAGCTGTGATTTGCATATGTTCCCTACCTTGTTTAAAAAACATAATATGTAGTGATAACTGAACCATTTGGACATTCGTGATATATTTGGTTTTCAGGTACTGAGTAGGGTGTACAACAGCTTTCCTAACTTTGGGAACTTGGGTCTTCAACTCCCAACACATCTGGAGGACAACAGGGTAGAGAAAGCTGCTACAGAAGTTCTACTATTAAAAGTAACACGTTTGTGACTCTTAGTTACTTCCAGCCTACCACAGATAGTCATTTAATCAATACTTCTGGGCTTTTGGGACTGGAAGTAATATCTGTCATGCCGAGAAGGGGAAAAACAGTACCAGAAAGTCAGGACAGGGGTAGACCTCTGGACTAATACTAATAATGTAATGACTCCAGAATTCTGTCCCTTTGGTCTCTTCCTAGTATCATGCAAGCTCTTACTGGTTTCTCTCCAGATGGGCAGGTATTCCTCCTGTTGGATGTCCAACATGATCTCCAGCCCGTTTCCCATCCCACTCTGTCGAGTCACCCGTGGTTTGTTTCGGTCACCATTGAATGTGTAGCATTTCCCATAGCGTGTGTAGACCTGTGGAGAAAGGACAGATCAAAGGGGACCAATATTCTGAGGGTGTCAACAAACAGTGCACATATCAGTACAGTTAGAAGAAGTGGGAAAACTTCCCTTCATCTGTAACAATACTCTGCTATTCTAATCCTGGTCCATTCTTCACTCTGTTTACACCTGTCTTTCATCAGGAAGGAAAAATGTATGATGCTACAAATATTGCTGAATTTTAATTCCCATCAGCTTCAGCCAACTAATCGTCAACGATGATGGAGGCTATAATTAAGAAACTTTTGTTCTTCTTTTCCTTCCCTCCACTTTCTCCTTTAAAAAAAAAGAGAGAGAGAGACAGACATCTGGAGAGCCCCAGTCCTGCCTGATAATGTTTATTTCTTGGCTACTTTTATCACATCATAAAAGAGAGATGGATACAGGTAGTCCTCACTTAATGACCACAATTGGGACCAGAATTTCAATTGCTAAGCAAAGCGGTCATTAAGCAAATCCAACCAAATTTTACAACCTTTTTTGTGGTGACCGTTAAGCAAATCACTGCGGGTGTTAAGTGAACCACATAGTTATTAAGTGAATCACATGGTTCCCCATTGATTTTGCTTGCCAGAAGCTGGCTGAGAAAGCTGAAAATGGTGATCACATGACCATGGGACATTGCGATGATCATAAATGTGAACCAGTTGCCAAGTGCCCAAACCATGATCACTCGACCATGGGGATGCTGCAACAGTCATAAGTGTGAAGACAGGTTGTAAGTCGGTTTTTCCAGCACCAATGTAAGTCTGAACCACCACTAAATGAATGGTTGTTAAACGAGGACTACCTATATAACAATCCAGAGAGGAATGAAATTATATAGCCACATAAGAGACAAAGAACACTACAGTCTTTAGAGAGTCTGAGGGCATGTTTACTAGCTGGTCACTGAGAAGCAAAACTGTTGGCATTTTTTTTCAGCTCTTGGCTACCATGGTAATAAAGTACTTCCTTAAGCATCGGCCCAGTGAAGAGGTCGAATTTAATTGTCTTCAGTTTAGGTGTTAATAGTTGCATTGCCTGAGGGGAAGGCAGCTTGCAGGACTTTTGTTTAGTTTTTAGCCTTGCAACCTGAGTAAGCTTCCCACTCTCAGCTCTGAGTGTGTGTGAATGCACAAGCCTGTAAATATGTTTTTGTGCTTTCTGTAAATATTTTTTTTTTATAGAAATGCCTGGTGTGTGATTTTTCTGATCTCTCTGGGCCAAATGCTTTCCAGCAATCTGCAACAGGTTATGGGCCCAGTAAAACCGCAGAGAGAGCAAAGAGATCAGCTCCATACCTCATGCACATTTTTAAAGGCAGGTAGAAAAGACCTGTGAAGATTTTTCTTTGGAGCCACCTGGAGATTTTCCAGCTACTGCCGGTCTACAGGACAAAGAAGCCAGCTGAGGTGACTTGCAAAAGAAGGAAGAAGCCATGGCTACTTCCCAGCCCTCAGCAATGCCTCTGGAACGCCTATCAGAGACCAACTACTTGAATTGGGCCCTGAAGATGGAAATGTATCTTCACAGAGAGAATCTTTGGCTGCCAATTGGTGAGCAAACCCCCCAAAATCCCAGTGCTGAATGGCTTAGACAGGATGGGTGGGCTAGAGCCACCATTATCATGGGAGTTGAGGACAATCAGCTAGTCCATGTGCAAGGCATGCAGTCTGCAAAGCAACTTTGGGACACTTTGAGATACTTGTATGTAAAGGCAACAGCAGGGAGTAAAGTTACCCTGACAAAAAAGCTGTACAAAGCCTACCTAGCAGAGGGAGATAGCCTTCCTGAGCACCTGCATTATATTCAGCAGCTGTTCGTTGAATTGCAGGAGAGAGGAATGGAATTTACACCTCTCACAAAATCCTGTATCCTCCTGTCCTCACTAAATGAAACATGGGACATGCTGATTTGTACCCTGGAGGCTATGCCTGAAGCAGACCTCACCCCATCGTATGTTACACAGTGCTTGCTCGCTGAATGGGAGAGAGGAAAGATCCCCCCCCCATCTCTTCTGGAAAGCTGCAGCATCAGAAAACAAGGGAAAAGAAAGAAAACGAAGCTGAGGTGCCAGCCAGCCAGCGATGCTTCACCTGTGGTTCAGCTGGACATTTGCAGAAAGGCTGTGCCTTGCGACCCAAGAGTAGAAAGACAGAGAAGAAGAACACAAGGGCAACACAGAAGAAGGCTCTTCAGACAACCCAAATTGCACAGGTTGCTGAGAAGGGTAATTCTGATGTATGGGTGTTAGATCCTGGGGCCAATTGTCATTTATGTAATTGTAAAAGCTCTTTTGTGTCACTGTCTAAAACTGAAATACAAAGTGTATCTTTGGCTGATGGGTCTGTGACCAAAATTATGGGACAAGGTGACTTGTATTTATCGTGCTTGGAAGAAACTGTGAAAGGTGTGTTGTATGTGCCAAATTTACAGTCAAACCTTTTATCTGTGGCACAATTGGCTGCAACAGGGTATATCATAACATTTAAGAAAAATGGTTGTGAGATACGTAAAAATGGGAAATTGTGTGCTACTGGTATTTTAAAAGACTCCTTGTACATTGTGCAAAATGCAAGGAAGCCAAGCTGCAAGGCTGCAGTTGGCAACACTCCATATCATGACCAATGTGTACACCTGATGCACAGGAGATTTGGTCATGCTAATTTCAAGTATATAGCACAAATGCCACAGCTGTGTGCTGACCTAAAGATAAAACCCTGTGATGAATACTTAGACTGTGTAGTTTGCAAGGAGTGCAAAACTCAAAAAGCTCCTGTGAGTAAGCACAGTGACAGAGTTACAACTAGGCCTTTGGAAATTGTACACTCTGACATTATTGGTCCTTTTGCTCCAAGTCTTGGACAAGCAAGGTATGCAATGACCATCATTGATGATTTCTCAAGATACACATTTATCTACATCTTAAAACATAAAGTTGAGGCATTTGAAAAATTTTAAAGTTTTGTGACATGGGCAAATGGAAAATTCCCTAGGCCTGTATCTGCACTCCAGTGTGATAGGGGAAGAGAGTACCTTTCTCACAAATTCAAAAGGTTCCTAGCAGAAAAGGGGATAGAACAAATTATTTCTAACCCTTACACCCCTCAGCAAAATGGTGTTGCTGAAAGAAAGGGCAGAACCTTGCAAAATGCGATGGAATGCATGCTTAACAATTCACATTTATCTTTTAAGTATTGGGGAGAGGCAATGTCCACTGCCTGTTATGTACAAAACAGATTGTATAACTGTCACTCAGGACACTCCATTCCATTTGTTTTATGGTGTGAAACCAAAGGTAAACCATCTTAGAGTGTTTGGTAGCACTGCTTGGGTTCATATTCCAAAGCAACAGAGAAGGAAAGGAGGCCCCACAACAAAGAAAGCCATCTTTGTTGGCTATGAACAAAGCCAGAGGAGCTACAGGTTCATAGTGGGAGAGAAATTAATAATTAGCAAAAGCGCTTCTTTTGCTGAGCAAAACTGGGGGAGATTAAATTCTAGCTCTCCAGTTGATCTAACAACGGAACAGCAAGGACTTGCTGATAGTGATCTTTTGCCTGATGAGGACATTAAACCAGAAAAGCAAACTGAAGATCTGTCTGATGAGACAGATGCTTCTCAGGAAAGTGATAGGAGTCAAAATTTAAGCCCTGTATTACCTCGCAGATCTCAGAGGAGTAATAAAGGCATTCCTCCATCACATTTTCAGGCTGAAACAGTAAAGGCTTTTCACATATTTACTGAACCTGAGTCCTTAGAACAAGTGAATGCTTTACCACCTGAGATTGCACAAAATTGGCATTCTGCCATGCAACAGGAGTTAGCATCCTTGAAAGAAAATAAAACATGGAAATTTACTGTAGATTGCTAATCACTCTCGCCCAGATATCTCAAATTCTGTGGCCATTTTAAGTAGACAGGTAGAGAAGCCTACATCTACTGGAAAAGCAGCATTGAAGAGGTTAATGAGGTATTTGCAAGGAACAAGGAATTATTGCCTGAAGCTAAATGCCTGCGGAACAAAGAAATTGCAGGCTTTTGCTGATTCTGACTGGGGAGCAGATGTCAGTGACAGGAAATCCACTTCTGGGATTTTAATTCAATTTGCTGGGTCAAACTTAGGCTGGCATTCTAGAAAGCAAACACTTGTTGCTCTTTCCACTGCAGAAGCAGAGTTTTATTCTCTAGCACAAACCTGTAATGAGGTTATATGGTTTAAGCAGTTGTTAAAAGACATGGGCATGGAAGTGAACCAGCCTATAACTGTTTATGAGGATAATCAAGCTTGCATTGCTATGGCAAAATCTGAAGCCTGCAAGAATAGGACAAAACATGTAGATATTAGATATCGCTATATCAAAGACATGATAGCCAAAGGGGAAATAATGTTAAAATATTGTGAATCAAAAGACATGGTTGCTGATATTTTAACCAAATCTCTTGCTCTACCAAGACATACAGAGTTGACAAAGAAAATTGGTTTGTGTCTTACTCGTTAGCATAAAAAAAGGGGGAGTGTTGGCATTTTTTTCTGCTCTTGGCTACCATGGTAATAAAGTACTTCCTTAAGCATCGGCCCAGTGAAGAGGTTGAATTTAATTGTCCTCAGTTTAGGTGTTAATAGTTGCATTGCCTGAGGGGAAGGCAGCTTGCAGGACTTCTGTTTAGTTTTTAGCCTTGCAGCCTGAGTAAGCTTCCTGCTCTCAACTCTGAGTGTGTGTGAATGCACAAGCCTGTAAATACGTTTTTGTGCTTTCTGTAAATAATTATTTTTTAAATAGAAATGCCTGGTGTGTGATTTTTCTGATCTCTCTGGGCCAAATGCTTTCCAGCACTCTGCAACAAAAACATGGGACTAGAAAGGATTTTATTTATTTATGAAATTTTGCCACCACCCATCTCCCCCCGAGAGAGGGACTCTGGGCGGTTTACAATTTTGATGTGATCCAGCAGCTTTTGTAATTTTATAGTATACATTGGAGCAACTATCTGATTTTTTTGAGCCTGGGGGTGGAGAAGGGGAGAGAAATGGTGCTGGAAATCAAAGAATATAGCGATTTCCAGAATTCAGTAGCAAGTCTGGGAGGGACTCTAATCAGAGTGGAACCAATATGAAATCCGGCAGCTGATATCTCTCAAGGTGTGATGTTGGTTGCTTCTGTATCTTGGACCCCCAAGAAGTTCAGCCAGTTCCTTAAACAAACTAGAAAAACCATTCCTTCTTTTGATGCTCATCAAATACTATCAGGATGCTAAAGCTAATCAGTTTAAAGCAATTCCCTTTTTTCTTAGTCACCATCAGTCTAATCTTCCAGATCTCTGAACTCTTGGGGATCTATCAGGAATATTTTAGGATTTGTTATTCTCTGTGGAATCAAGATACACAGAATGCTTTGATCATCCCAGTATGTGAAGCTATACAGAGACGGTCGTTTTTGTCAAAACAAATGGGTGGTTTATTAACAGAGATAATAGGTATAATAGAAATGCTGTTCAGACACTAGGGAGAAAACAGTATTGATTGCCAAGAAAACAGAACTGAAATGGAAGCTTAGCTTATATTTCATGGATTTTCTTCCCAAGCCACAGTGTCTAAGCCATGTCCTGAGACCCAAGTGTACAATTCATAGCATCCTGGTCCCCAGGACTGGGAGTCATAATTTCAGAATGAAAAATAACAGGAGCCTGTGATGAAAGGGTCAATTTCTTGCATTCACTAAAACAAGTAAAGGTTAACTGGCCACCTATTTATAAGGCAGGAAGGCAGGGAGCTAAGGGAATTTAGAGAGGGAGGCTATCAGAAAATTCAGTTGATAGGGCACAGAATAAAAAAGGGAAAGTAAAAGCAGATAACCTGTAGACATAAAACAAAAGAAAAGGTTGGCATTGGTAGCCCTTGCTCTGTAAATAAGCCCAGAGGAGTTCATTGATGTGATTCTGAAAAGAAAAAAACTCACGTCCTATGCTATCTGTTCATACAATGTTACTGCTAAATAAAATTTTAAGTGTTTATAGTCTGTTGGTCCTCTGCATAAATGAGAGGTGGAATAAATATTCATCCCACCATCTCATAACTGCAACACTATGCTGAAAGAAGTTTTAAGAAAGGAGAGAACCTCATTATAAGAATGATCACTTTGGTTTGATGGCCACAAGACTCTGAAGTATATTTATTCCCAAAATAAGCATTGTGCCACTTCTGATCAAATAAATGTGTTTTCTTATCACACAGCCCTCCAAATATTTTGTGCTCCCAGTTCAACCTTTGCATTTCTCCCTCTCCTGCTCCATGAGAATGTTCACCTTTCCGTGCTTTGAACATCCATCCAGATGAGTCCCATTCACAACCAAAATTCATGAGTGGCAACAAACACATTTACTAGGGAATCCAGCTGCACTGTACTCTTGGCCTGGCATCAGGGACACTGCTGATCCGGTCATGACCATCTACTTATTGGTGTGGCTTCTGTACAGAAGAAGCGTCAGCTTGCATGTAAGGCTTCCTTGTGATTGAGCCATTGTGTGCCAAGTGATTGAGAATCCCAGTCCCATGAACATGTGTATTGGCTTGTTCAGGACAGATATTCATGCCAATGTTTGGATGGCTGGAAGAGGACCAGCAGCAAATGATGGCAGAATACTCCCATTCCCTAATACTGATATAAATTGCTCTGCTATTTTTTCACTCCTCCTGGCAATAGTAGTTAATAAGCACCCACTTGGGTTGATTGTGTAAATATTGTATACTTTACAGCAGAAGTAGGGAATTTGGTTCACTCTACATTTTTGGATCACAGTACCATCAGCCCCAGCCACAAACAATTGGAGAGCACAAGGATGTGACCAGCCTCTGGAGGCTGCTTTTCCAACATCCCCTCTGCAGGACACTGTAACATAAAGAACCCCCATACTAAGGTATCTGCAACAAGATTTCTGATACTGAAAAGAAAAAAAGACACGTGGAGTCCTTGGTGCTCTCTGAGCCTTGTTGTTGCAGATGTTTCATTGCCAGACTAGGCAACATCTTCAGTGGGAAAAGGGAGTGGGCCTTGCTCTCTGTTTATATACCTTGGTTTGTCCTGCTTATGTTGGTAGGGGTGTTGTTCTCTCCTTGGGAGTTCTTTGATTGGGCTGTTGTTTGCTGCTTGGTTGATTGCCTGAGTTAATTGTTCCTTGATTAGGGTTATATTGTGCTGTTTGATTGTTCATCTGGTGTTAATCCTGGTGTTAATCTTTGCATATCTGGGTGTTGATTGCTGGCAAGGGAGCGTCCTGGTCTTTTGGCTTTTCTATTGTCTCTTTTGAATGGTATGCAGCTGTTGTTTACCTCTATGTATCTGTTGATGGCTGCTTGGTCTGAGTGCCAGGCTTCCAGGAATTCTATGGCGTTTTTGGGTTTGGCTTGGTTTAGGATGCTCACAGCTTCCCAGTTGAAACTATGGTTGAGTCTGTCCATGTGTTGTGAGATTAAGGAGTTCTCATCGTGTCTTCTGATTGCTAGTTGGTGTTCGTGGATGCGCTCTGCTAGTCTTCTGCCTGTCTGTCCTACATACTGGCTGTTACAGTCCTTACTGTAAAAAAGACATATTCTGAGTGACTCTCTACCCAGTTACTTCAGACCAACTACAACATCACGTAGGAGTAAGGACTAAGTGGCTCAGAGGAGCAAACACCCTCATTGCAAAAGCTTCAGGCTATTCCCAGTGACATACTTCTTCTGCAGCTCAACTGCACAGACTTGAAGCCAATTGTCTAATGATCAATGAGAACCAGCAATGGCTTGGATCACAAGTGAAGTATTCTATTGGACAGTGGAAGGGACTGAAGTGAAAATCAGTTATACAAATGACCAAAGCTCTATCATCTCCTAGAAAATAATCTTATCCCTCTTCTTTTAGGGCACTTCGCAAGAGACTTGCTATTTCTAGATTACATCATTAAAATCAAATGACCAACTTTCCACCCCAGTGCAACACCTAACAAAGATAAGGATCACTGTGCTGCTTTTTACATGGAGATTGAGCAAAATAAATCCATACTTTCATTTGTTCCCTTTTCTTATGGCACATATTTGTTTCAGTAAAGGTTCACCCTAGTGGATGATCTGTGCCAGAAATGGATGTGGAGAGTGTGCTCCTCCTGGACCTTTTAGACTTCTTAGAAGCTGTCAATAACATTGACCATGGGATCCTTTTGAGATTGTCTGTGATGGACACTGGAGGCACTGTTTTACAGCACCTTGAATTGGACCAATGAAGCTCCTACAAGACAGGTGTTATTCTGTTTAAACCAGTTTAAATACTACTTATTAAGTACTATTATTAGTACCAGTTAATAAATAGGATGCCACAGTCAGCTTCTGTGTAGTCTTCAAAGGCAGGTCCATGTAAAGTGCACTGCAGTAGTCAGTCCACAAAGCAGGTAATCATCGTCAGGCCATAAAGTTCCAGGAAAGTCTGCAGCTGCACAGATCCCCCTATCCACAGCCTCCACCTGTCTATCAGCAATAGCCATTTCTAGGATGACCCCTAGATCACTGACCTTCAAGAGAACACATCCCAGAATTATTGCTGGGACAAGTAAGGTGCCAAATGGTTTCTGCACAAACAGCACCTCTTTCTTGCAAGGATTCAGCCTTTGCTCGTTTTTTCCTGTCCAGATCACAAAAGCCTCTAGACATCAGGATTTCTGCTGCTTCCTCAAGTTGGCATGGGATGGAAATGAACAGTTGGATGGCCAAACCAATGAATGACTTCCCCCAACAGCTTCATGTAGATGTTAAATAATAGAGGCTAATGCAAGCACTGCATTCAGTGGACCAGTGCCACTGATGTTAAAAAGGTTGCATTCCAGTCCACATTAAGTATCTGTGTCAATGACTATCAGTGCTCCTGTAAAGCAGCCCATGTAGCTTCATCACACACAAGAAGTGGATTGTGGTCAGGGCCATGGAGCCATCTAAGTGGGACACAAGAAGGGATCCATTTGGGCAGGATACGGGTGTATTCACAACAGTTCAGCAGATGCCAACAGGCAGTGCAGAGCCCTAAACTAAAGGGTCCTACAACTTCTCCAAGGCTGTACCTGGGGGGGAAAAAACAATTCTTCTCTGAAGTAGCATGTTGCTTTCTGTAGAGGACCCATGACTCATTCCACCACAATGTACCAGTTGTGCCAGATGCCTTCAGCTGTTCTCTGATTAACAAGGGGAGGGAGAGATTCCAGTGTCAACACTCTCCCATTGCCCTTTATTTTTTAAATATCATTTCATATTTTGGGTAACAGAGGGTTGAAAGTGATAACAGGGAGGGAGTGCTGTTGGGGAGGAGGCAATTGCACACATCATGCCATATGATTTGTCCATTGAATTGCCTAGAGTGACCTTCCATTGAGGTTCCACACTCAGCGATTACACAAGGGTAATCAGATAGAACAGACAGCACATCTGTGCCCTGTATTTTCAGATAACCTGCCCCATGGGTTGCATCTCAACTGCTAGGTTTAAGTATGAAATTCCCTTGTTGGTTCCAGTTGATCCTGCATGCCCTTCATAAAATAAAACATCCCGTCACAATGCCCAGTGTAACTGACTCCTGACTTATCTGCCAGCCCTTTTATTCAGTTCTTTATTGTCTTTTGTTTTGCCACTTATTGGGCACAGCTGATTTTCCCCTGCAAAAACCAAAAGTGCTTACAGCTGTTTGCAGCAGCTAGAGTCAGCTTGTTTGTTTGTTTGTTTAAATCCATTTATATGGCTGCCCATCTCACCACAGGAATGCTAGGTAGCTAAACTAAGATTATAAACTCAATACAGCCAAACAATAATAATAAATATACACAATGATAATAAATATACACCAAGGCAGCTGAAGACAAGCCGCCATAAATAAATAGCCCCATTAACTTCCCAACCTCCATGCCTGGGAAAACAGCCACATTTTCAAGGCTTTATGAAATGCCAGCAGAGTCAGGGCCAACTGGAACTTGCAGGGTATGGTGTTTTGGAGGACAGGTGCTGCAACTGAAAAGGCCTGCTTCCTAGGTTTTGCCAGATTATATTGCCTGATAGATGGGACCTGTGGCATGCCCCTTCTTGCTGGATGGGTAGAAACAGTTGGAGAATGGCAGTCCCACAAATAACCCAGCCCCATGCCATAAATGGCTTTATAGATGATGATCAGCACTTTGAATTGTGCCCAGAAGCACACTGGAAGCCAGTGCAGCTCATGAAGCAGAGCTGTAACATGGTGAGCCCATAACTGCTAGTGCTGCCGCATTTTGGACCAGCTGGAGTTTTCAAGGGCAGCCCCATAAAGAGCACATTACAGTAATCTACTCTGGTGGTGACCAAGGCATGAGTGACTGTGAGCAGTATCTTCTGATCCTGGAAAGGGTATAACTAGTGTACACATTGTAGCTGTGCAAAGAGTGAAGCAGGAGCTGGGCAGAGTTGAATAGAAGCTGTGAGTCCAGGAGGACTCCCAAACTTTACATTGATTCTCTTCTGGAACTTGCTTCCAGAGAAACTGCCCAAGAAGAATTTGTGAGACAAAAGCCAAGCAATGTAACAAGGATTAAATACCTCCTCCTGCCCATATATTCTTCCCTGGCAAAACCCATCCTGCTTCACCCAAACCAGAATGGTGCAAGGCTGCTGGCATTTAAAACAGACCCCTGAGAGAAAGCTGACAACATCTGGGAAAAGTCAAGTTCAGGAAAAACAATCTCTAGGAAAGGGGGGGGGAATATTTTTATTGCCCACAGGGGGACAGAACAGAAATAGACCAACATGATACAATATAGAATATAATGATTGATCAAAAAGGCCACGGAGCCACAGATGATACTCATACACCAGAAATGTTTGGAGAGGAACCTCTGGTCTAGGTGTCGCTATGCCATCCTAGAGATCTCTGCCAAAGCCTTGGCTGTGATGGGCACGTACTTGAATCTCTGGAAACTCTTGGAATTGATATGGTCCATCAGATATTGACTCTTACTACAACAATTGACTCCTACTACTCCACCATCGCTCTACTTGAAAAGGGATCTGTGACTCAGAAGACCCCATGTTCTACTTCATAAAGAACAGAGAAGACAAAGCCTGCCAGAGATGTCTTATTAAAAGCTTCCCATGTAACATTGCACAAAAATGTCAATAGCTCAGCTCATCCCATCCTGACAGGATGAAGGGCAATTACATCTGACTTTTTCACTAAAGTGAGAGTGCCCGTGAAGCAGGCGGCTTTGGGCCTAACGTGGATCACAGAGCACCATAAAAACAAAACAAAAAACAAAACTCCACTTGTCATAGTCTTTTTGTACAGCAGCCTGCTGGTGTTACCCTGTTCCCTCCCTCCCTCCCTCCCTCCTTCCCTCCCTCCTTCCCTCCCTACTCAAAGCCCTTCTTGTCACTTTCAGTTGTTCCTGTCACTCCTGGAGGCTCTGAAGTGGCTGCCTGCCAGCGTGCCCCCTGTCTAGCTTGCAGGTTGACTAACAAGCCCTTCCTGATTACATACTCCACTCATTAGTGCCCTAATTCTGCATCACAATTAATTGTGGTAATTAATAAATATTGATTACAGCCAACAATTCGAGCTGCTCTCTCTCAGTAATTAAGCATTGCAGAAGCACCAGCCTCTTCTGTTTTTAACCTTCTTTTCCCTTCCAAGCTGTAGGAGGCAGCATTTCAATCCTCCAGGTTCAGAGGTCTTCAAGGAGCCTGGATACAATGAACTGTTCAGGTGCCTTCTTTGCCTAATAAGGAGTAAGTGACATATGCAAATAGTCAGGCCAAGGGCCTGTTTTGAAAATCTGCCCTGGGCTTTATAAGTTGCCAAAATACTCAAGCTTTTCACCTGGGGTTGCCAAAGGTTATTTCTGACAGGGTTCCTGTGCTTTCAACACATTTACTTCCCAAACTGGTCGTGTAGCCTTTATAGGCAGGCAACTATTTTAAAAAAAAAAATCAGAAGCAAAAGTTGGTGATCGTACTTTCAATCTAATTCTTAAAAAAAAAAAGGTAGATGCAACTCATCAAATAGGAAGTAGTGGAATCTTAATCGCCTTATGCCTCTTTTAGTGTATATAAGTAAGGCACTATCATATAGCATGTAGGTAAACCCATCAAGGAACCACAATTAACTTTAGCTTCCTGAACAGTGTATACTTGATGGCAAACTGGGTTCACTTCTACATAATGTGAACTCTCCAAGATGGCCACATAATTCTTCTTTTGTTTAAGTCAGACACTATCAAGTCTCAGAAACAGCAACAGTAGTAGTAGCAATATGTGTGCGCGCGCATGAGTGTATGTGTGCAGAGAAAGAATGTATTCGAGCATAAAGTAATGCTAGCAAATTCCTGAGTACTGCCAACTACTTTTATGTGGATCCTGGTGTATTTGGATTCCTTTTCATTTCTGTATCCATTTGCGTCTAAGTACTAATATTTCTGTATTTAATATTTATATTTATTTCTTCCTCTTGGAATTATGAGTTTTTTGTTTGAATTTTCATATTTGAATCCACAAAATCATAGTAATAAAGTTGATATGATATACTTTGAAAAAGACCACAAGGTTGAGACAACCATGTGAAATGGTCAGTTATTTCCAGTTTTTTAAAAAAGCAGTATGGTATTTATTTTGGGGGACTTTCTGGTCTAGGTTAAATCATCCACTTCCAGCTACATTAAAATCTCCATTGAGATTTTATACGGGGTTCAGTTCTATTTCTGGGGGCATTTAAAATGGCTTGTCAGCAGGTAAACCAGCAAATGACCTATCCAGACAATGAAGTGCTTCATGCTGTCTTTTTAGATCTGTAATTTCTTCTCTGTCTTTCCTGTTTCTAACCCTTGTCAGTTTTCTTTCCAACACACTCAGTTACCATTTCTTGCCACTGAATCTTCACCAGGATAATGGGGAGGGGGGTTTCCATTAGGATTATCAAAATTTCAGGGGAACTCAAGACACCCTTGGTCTACTTTCCTTTTATACGTAGTTGGTATCATGTGGCCACCAATCCAGGATCACAGGAAAAAAAATAGATGGAATTATATTAATTATTCATAATTTTATAATTGCACTAATTATTAAAAGTTGGCTATGTTCTATTTTGCTAAGCATAGTTGGAGAATCAAGTTTAAGAAACCCAATTAAATGGGTGAAAACGGAGGGCCCAGCAATGCTAAACATGCACTGTGTTTAAGTTTAAATCTCTTATATGGGATTCCCGTTTTAATAATTAGCACATTTTGAATATTGTATTTTGCTAAATGTGAATGGCTATACGAGCAACAGAGTCAACCCTGTACTGTAATGCTGAACCATCAAATTCAGATCTTTTCCTTGACAGCTTTGTATTTAGATTGCTCCACTGCTTTATTAAACTGTCCATAATATTGAGGATCTCCTTTTTGCAGTGCTAACCAAACTGTTTAAACCCTAAATGGGTTGGATATTGGGCATCTGGTGGTTTACTTTCTCAAAATTTGAATGCTCAACACCTGTGATTGATTAGAGTTAGAAATTTTTGTTCATCCATTCATGCTACATTTTGAAGTCTTTAGAAACAAAGAAATCTTGTATTCAGAAACATTGGCTTTGCTAATGGACTGTGGCTATGACTATGATGCATCCTTTGGGAGGGACTGTTAATTTGCATCCATGATATGACTTGGAAAACAAGGTGGAAGCAGATGGTTTTGACTAGGACTTCTGGACTTCGAAAATGCAACCTTTGTATCAATATAATAGAAGCTTACTGTTTTTGCAAGCCGATATCCATTATGCAGAGACGTTTTATTGAATTATTTTTATATTTCCCACAGTTTTACTCCTGTGTCTATTTATTCTGTTTTATGTACATAACTAAATATTAGGATATGATACCAGAGTGATCATATCCTAATACCAAGGATTACTATCAAGGATGGTTTGAAGAACTGGATGGGGCCTCCAGGTCAAATATTAGAGGTTGCCCTCAATCCATAGTAATTACTATACTACACTAGCTCAGACTGGGCTTCACATCAGTTTTAATAGGAGGTTGGTATTGGTTCCTATATGGACTAAAAAGCAAAAATAACATCTATGTATTGAATGTGTGCTTTTTAAAGTAATCTATGATGCATGCCACGCCTAGGCTATACATAAAACATTTTCTTGGTATCCCCATATCATATCTAACAGGGTTTGTAACCAGAATATTGGCCCCTTCACATGTAGACACATTTCTCTGCAACTTCCTAAACCACAGATTGTTAGTATATTAGCACTACATGCAAAAGATGCACTGGTTAGGAATCCCTTGGGTGTGATGCCAGGGCACTAGAACCCTGTGGAGTTGCTCTGCATCTTATTTAAACATTTTGCCTCCATGTTTTCCACTCCATAATAATTAAAGGCAGTCTCGACTTGAGAGTTCAATTCCTAATGACTATATCCATGTACAGTAATTTTATTGGTAGTCTAATGGAAATTGTTTGTAAATGTAATTGTCTTCTGGTTGGCTTTTTCAACTTTTCAGTCTTGTCTACAGTCCTGGAACTCCTAGAAGGTGCCCTATCTAAGTATTAACCAGGGCTAATTCTGCTTAGTGGCTGATCTTGAAAAGCTAAGCATGGCCAGACTTTGATGGAAGACCACTTGGAAGATCCACGACTGTAGACTAGACTGGGAACTTGAAAAAAAACATTCTGGAAGATCTGAAAACCATTTTTGTATTGTTGCCAAGAAAACATCATGGGCATGTCTGTGAAATCACTGTTAAGTCAAGCTCGACTCAGAAGAGACTATTTGTTATCACACAACATGCAAATAAGTACTAGATCTTAGTGCATAGTGATTGCATGATTTCATGTGCTGGAATTCTGGCCATATGAGTACTATGGTGGGATTGCAAGCTAAGAGCAACAGAGTTTCCCCCCTCTCACATCCTTATCCAAATGTCTCTCAGTATAATTGCTCCAAAGAAACTATAACTGCCCTTTAAAGAAGAAACTTACAGTGAGACTTCCAATCACATTTTGTTTGCTCAAGTGCAGAGAGAACCCACACCCAAAAATGAACATATGGGTTTCTGACATAAAGGGTTTATGTGAGAAAACCAGGCAGAGGGGAACAAATATTGATGGATTACTAAATGCAGAGATTGTGACACTTCCTTGACTGACCATGAAAACAAACTCCGCACTGCTATTCTGCATGCCCCCTTCTAACTCATTTTCCAGCCTGTTTAGTTTCAGATTCTGGCACAAATAACCTAGGCTCATACAAAATCTCCACATTAGTCAGCAGGTGGCAGTACTTGCTAGTAGATGGCACTGCTAATTTACATATTGTAGATGTTTACAGACTGACACCCCCCCCCCCATTTTCAAGTCCTGCAGAATGACAGAATAGCATGCTGGGCATTAAGTCTCTCTCTCTCTCTCTCTCTCTCTCTCTCAATGGATGGATGGATGGATATAAAATGAACCATACAGGGTTACGTCTATAAAAGCTATGCATGCTCCCCCCCACCTCTGAATACACAGATCAATTGTTCCAAGAGTTGCAACTAACTGTGCCTCAGTAGCCCATTTTATCTATGCCATAAATAAATGCAGCAGATTCTTAAACAGTAACACTGACCAGATCAGTAGCTTTCTAATCTCTCCCAAAAAGAGTTTTGACTACATGTGGAAAACCAGGGAGGGGAAGAAAAAAAACGAAGTTCTACTGATAGGGATTTTTGTGGCATTTCCACAGATCAGGAGATCTACATGTCTGAGCACATGTGTGCATGCACATAACAGAAGTCAGTATCTATTTACAATGGGCTGATGATGGGACAGGAACAGAACGCTGGAAAGGAAGAGGGCATAGATTTATGTTTGAATGGAACTGCCAGAACTATGAGGTCTTTCACATGTATCACACAGGAATAGCCCAGAGAACGTACATACTGTATAATGGTCATGTGTACGATGATTACAGCTGTATGTTGAAATAGTCCTCTCAGCCTCTATATGTTCATTTGTGTGAATATGTGGTGTAATTTGTAATTAGCAAACCCATGTCCAACCTTGGCCATGGAACCTCACTGGGTGACTTTCTCTTAGCCTAGCCTACCTCACAAAGTTGCTGTTGTGGGGAAAACGGGACGAGAGAGTGCTATGTATGCTTCCTCTATGAAAGGCAATATATCTCACCAATATATACATAAATATATGTATGGGAGATACATATCACTAGGGAAATACCTGTATGCCATGCTTTTTTTGTGGATTGCTGGAAGAAGGAATACTTGGGTAGAAATATAGCATTGTATCTATTCATGGGTGATCTCTGCATAAGAGTTAAGCCAAGGTGCCCCCCTCAAATCTACAGATAAACTATCTGTCTGAAGGAGCTCACTGTAGCCAGGAAATCAACAAGATTTGTTTCCTTCCCCTTTAGGTATCCTGGCATCTTCCCCACTCACTCCCATGCTGGTTTTGGGGTTTCATCATCCCAGAGCCGCAAAACAGTCTGGGGTGAAGGCTATATCTGAACATTATGTGTGTGCCAGGAGCTCAGAGCAGTGTGCAAGGAGTAGCCACACGTGCTAGTGCAGCTGCTCGGAGTGGGCTTTGTTTCTTGAGGGGGGGTGTGATATGGTCAGTAGGATAGCGATTTGGTAGCCTCCAAAGGAGTTGGCAGCAAGAAAGCCTGGGAGTGTGGACTAGCTGAGCCATCGCTCTGTGGCTGTGGCTGTCTCAGCGAACGTGTTCTCCATTGAGATTTATTGCGCTGTCCCTGATACCATCAGGCCCTTCACACAAGGGCAGCTTTATATTAGTTTTTCTCAGAGCTGAGGGTGGTGGTTCCTGGCTGTGCTGGGTGAGAGGAAACGTCATTTGGCCGGGAGCTTTGGCCTAATGGGTTGATTTAACCCCGCTGGTGGGCTATGTTCATGGCAGCCGTGCTTACTCAAATGGGGCCTCTGGGGTGGGAGGCCGGCAGCTGGGCCAGCTACTGGAGAAGCAAAGGCCTTGAGGCCAAACTCCTCTTTCCAATCCATGTCTCCCTTTGCTTTTTGTACAACAGCTAGATTAGGGCATTGGCTGGATCAGACTGAAGGCCTAGGTGAGTCCTTTGTTCCCCATTGTGAAGGTCACAAGTGCAGCATGAGCCTGGCAGCCCGTTCTGCTCCTTTCCCCCAGCAAATGATATTCAGAGGCCTCTTGCTTCTGATGCTGCTGGCACGGGGGCCATTGCTTGCTTTATTCTCTGCAAAGTGGTTTAATTCTCTAGCTGGAATGGTTCACGCTCTGGTAACCTAACATCTAGACTACTGTAATGTGTACTGTCTGACTACGCCCTTCTCCTGAGTGTGGAAGCTGCAACTGGTGGAGTGGCCAGGTTGCTAAGCAAGCCCCCTCACCCTTTACATGGTAGACCCCCGTTCAAGCAACTGCCCTTTCTGCCTCAAATTAAGGCGGGTTCAAGGTGTTATTCTTGATACCCAAGACCTTCAACATCTTGGAGTGGGATACCTGACCAATTGCTTCTGGCAATACAGACTGAATTGATTGCTCAAAATGTCCAGAGAGATCCTCCTGTCCTGCACGTATCAAACTGCAGAGCATCATTTATACCAGTGTTTCTCAACCTTAGCACCTTTAAGATGTGAGGACTTCAACTCCCATAGTTGACTTCAACTCCTTTAAGAAGTGTGGACTTCAACTCCTATGCTGGCTCAGGAATTCTGGGAGTTGAAGTTCACACATGTTAAGGTTGAGAAACAGTGATCCACCCAGATGGCTTCTCAGTGGTGGCCCTTTCCTTCTTGAATATTCTCCCTCTTGAAATCTGTGAGGCATCTACAAACACTTATTTTAGGCACCTGCTCAAGACTGACTCTTCACATGGCCTTTCCCTGCATATTCCCATATGAATGGTTTAATTATTTTCTGTTCCTTTTATTTGCTCACATTTTAGATGGAATGCATTTGTTCCATCACATGGCTGCACTGTTGTAGTGAAACACCACTCAAGTATTGAAGCTGCCACATCCTCTGGAAGGCTCAACATGGCTGCTGGGGAGCCTTTTCTATATAGTCTGCAGGCACGAATCTCCTTCAGACTGCTGGCAAAGTGGCTGTGCAAGCATGCGCCCATAGCAATGGCCAGGAAAGCCTTTGGTGTGGCTGTGCTAAGACTTTTGGAGGATGTCACTACTTCAGGGAGGGACACTTCATTCAAGCCAGCACTCTTTGCAAAAGCCCCCTTTGAATGCTTTGCACATCTATTTTATTATTAGATTTAAGCTCACCATTCACAAAAGAACTCAAGGTGGTGTGCATAGTGCTCCTTCCTCTTATTTTCCCCACAACAACCCTGTAAGGTAGGCTGGACTGACTAGAAAGTGATCGGCCTGAAGACACCCAATGAGCTTCTGTGGCTGAGGCTCTCTCTCAATCATATAACTTGGGGGCTATTACTACATTCTGAGAAAAGAGAATTCATTATGCACTGTGTGAAGAAGTACTTTTTATTTGTCCTGAATCTCTTACCACACAGCTTTTCTAGAGCATCTGAGTTTGAATATTGTGAGGAATATTCATTTTCCCTATCCACGTTCTTCACTCTATGCATATACCTTCATCATCCCCCCATTTAAATCAAATAGCTATCAGTGTTGTAACTTTTCCTTGTAAAGGAATTCCTCTCCGTCTTAACCCTGATACAGTTTGCTATGTTTCAAAGTCTTGGGAAATTTAGTTCTCCATACCCCATTTTGTCCTCTCAGGCTACTGCTGAATCATTCTAGAGTAGCAGAAATCTTCAGTAACCCACATTTTCTTCCTCCAAATATTGGAACAGTCCTTCCTTGAACATGGGATTGGATAACTATTTAGGATGTTATTTTAGAGAACCTGTTACCTTGAGGATGGCGACTGTGAGGCTGATCTCAGGAAAAAATGAGGCTCATGCTCCAGGATGACCGTACAGACTTTCTCCCCTGTACTTATATAGTGTATCCAGACCCTGTATTTATCCAAAAGGAGGAGGAGATTTTCCTCTAAACAGTGTATCTTTGAAATAGGACAGTCATTTTAGATATGCTGAGAATCTTGTTAAGGTTTCCCTACTAACAGATTAAGCTACTATTATACCTAATCATTTGGCCGGGTGAAAGGTTGCAAGTGATTGTCTCCTCTCACGTGCTTCATGCAAATAGCCTGGGGGAGGGGAGAATCCTGCCCGGACTTGTCTTCTCACTTCTTCTTTTTCTCTCTGCTGGAAATGTAGCTCAGCAAGGCTTGCTCCAAAGGGAGCTAAGTCCTTTAAATGTTTTGCTTTTGTTTTTGTTTTCTGTAAATAAATTATTTTTATAGAAATGCTTGGTGTGTGACTTTTTTGACCTCTCCTGGGCTAAAGGCTTTCCCAGCATTCTGCAACAGGTTATGGGCCCAGTAAACAACGCAGTAAAACCCAGAGAGAAAAGAGAGGTCAGCTCCACACCTCATGCACAATTTAAAGGCAGGTAGCAAAGACCTGTGAAGATTTTCTTTGGAGCCACCTGGAGATTTTCCAGCAACTGCCGGTCTGCAGGACTTAGAAGCTAGCTGAGGTGACTTGCAAAAGAAGGAAGAAGCCATGGCTACCTCCCAGCCCTCAGCGATGCCTCTGGAGCGCCTATCAGAGACCAACTATTTGAATTGGGCCCTGAAGATGGAAATGTATCTTCGCAGAGAGGATCTTTGGCTGCCAATTGGTGAGCAATCCCCCCAAAATCCCAATGCTGAATGGCTGAGACAGGATGAGCGGGCTAGAGCCACCATTATCTTGGGAGTTGAGGACAATCAGCTAGTCCACGTGCGAGGCATGCAGTCTGCAAAGCAACTTTGGGACGCTTTGAGAGACTTATATGTAAAGGCAACAGCAGGGAGTAAAGTTACTCTGACGAAAAAGCTGTACAGAGCCTACCTTGCAGAAGGAGATAGCCTTCCTGAGCACCTGCATTTTATTCAGCAGCTGTATGTTGAGTTGCAGGAGAGAGGAATGGAATTTACACCTCTCACAAAATCCTATATCCTCCTGTCCTCACTGAATGAAACGTGGGACACGCTGATTTGTACCCTGGAGGCTATGCCTGAAGCAGACCTCACCCCATCGTATGTTACACAGCGCTTACTCGCTGAATGGGAGAAGAGAGAGGAAAGATCCCCCCCCATCTCTTCTGGAAAGCTGCAAGACCAGAAAATGAGGGAAAAGAAGGGAAAGGAACCTGAGGCCACAGCACTAGCAAGCCAGCGATGCTTCACTTGTGGTTCAGCTGGACATTTGCAAAGAGACTGTGCCATGAGACCCAAGAGTAGAAAGACAAAGAAGAAGAACACAATGGCAACACAGAAGAAGGCTCTTCAGACAACCCAGATTGCACAGGTTGCTGAGAAGGGTAATTCTGATGTATGGGTGTTAGATTCTGGGGCCAGTTGTCATTTATGTAATTGTAAAAGCTCTTTTGTGTCACTGTCTAAAACTGAAAGACAAAGTGTATCTTTGGCTGATGGGTCTGTCACCAAAATTATGGGACAAGGTGACTTGTATTTATCCTGCTTAGGAGAAACTGTAAAAGGTGTGTTGTATGTGCCAAATTTACAATCAAACCTTTTATCTGTGGCACAATTGGCTGCAACAGGGTATATCATAACATTTAAGAAAAATGGTTGTGAGATACGTAAAAATGGGAAATTGTGTGCTACTGGTATGTTAAAAGACTCCTTGTACATTGTGCAAAATGCAAGGAAGCCAAGCTGCAAGGCTGCAGTTGGCAACACACCATATCATGACCAATGTGTACACCTGATGCACAGGAGATTTGGTCATGCTAATATCAAGTATATAGCACAAATGCCACAGCTGTGTGCTGACCTAAAGATAAAACCCTGTGATAAATACTTAGATTGTGTAGTTTGCAAAGAATGCAAAACACTAAAAGCTCCTGTGAGTAAGCACAGTGACAGAGTTACAACTAGACCTTTGGAAATTGTACATCTGATATTATTGGTCCTTTTGCTCCAAGTCTTGGACAAGCAAGGTATGCAATGACCATCATTGATGATTTCTCAAGATACACATTTATCTACATCTTAAAACATAAAGATGAGGCATTTGAGAAATTTAAAAGTTTTGTGACATGGGCAAATGGAAAATTCCCTAGGCCTGTATCTGCACTCCAATGTGATAGAGGAGGAGAATACCTTTCTCACAAATTCAGAAGGTTCCTAGTGGAAAAGGGGATAGAACAAATTCTTTCTAACCCGTACACCCCTCAGCAAAATGGTGTTGCTGAAAGAAAGGGCAGGACCTTGCAAAATGCGATGGAATGCATGTTAAAAGATTCACGATTATGTTTTAAGTTCTGGGGAGAAGCTATATCGACTGCTTGTTATGTTCAGAACAGGTTGTATAACTCTATGATTCAGG